>NC_136715.1:25379200-25864200 GCF_936440315.1 Barbus barbus | reverse complement strand
ATCGCCACGTATTTTACTGTGCTCGATGCTTCAGTCTTTCAGAGATCCTGTCTCTGGGTTGGCAAGTGCAAAAAGAGGGCTCATGCCACTAGCCGGATTTCTGAGAAACTCGATTTTGCAGTACCTGCGCTAGCATGGCCTGCCTTTGCAGTATAATGTTGATTAAAACATCAAGAACAAAATACATGAGCTGAATTAAACGACAGAAGGATACATTGCACACTGCCACACACATCATGCTGATTTGGCTGAAGAGAAACTGTCTTAGGTTTGTAATGCTTCTTAACCGAAGGTTACGGTGAATCCGGTCTGCTCAATTTTGGTTACTGTTGTTACTGTTGAGGTTAAGGTGTGTTCTAGATTCTTTTGGAACACTAACCTTGTCAGATTCGTCACAGCGGAACTGTTAAAAGAGGCCACTGTAGCACAAAAGCTAGCAGGTTCCACCGAGAGTTGAACTCGGATCGCTGGATTCAGAGTCCAGAGTGCTAATCATTACACCATGGAACCAAGCTTCCATGTGCCAAGGAACCAAGGTCTGCAGATGGGCTCGTCCGGGATTTGAACCCGGGACCTCTCGCACCCGAAGCGAGAATCATACCCCTAGACCAACGAGCCATCGGATGCCTCTACGACTAGCAAATGCAGAAAGAAGGCTCACAGGGCCGTGACGATTTCTGAGAACTCTTTTCTGCCCTATCTAATCTGGCTTGGGCTGCCTTCCCAATCCAATGTTGATAAAAATGTCAAGGCAAAGGACTCGAGGCTCGAGTCAATCGCAGACATCTGAGCCATCTCAAAAAACAACACCTCCTTTCAGAGAAAGCGCTCTTACTCTCCGAGCTAAGTGGTCAACCAAGTTTAAACTGCAGACGAGGAACTAAGAAGATCGGCGAGATGCAGGATTGAAACAGCACAGACACTGCGCTCGCCTTACTTGACGGAAGCATGCGATTGGCCCAGAGAATGCAGAATGGACGGATAGTGCTCAAGAAAAGGGGCTCCAAAGACAGAGACGGGCTCGTCCGGGATTTGAACCCTGGACCTCTCCCACCCTAAGCGAGCATCATACCCCTAGACCAACGAGCCTGCTGATGCCTCTGAAAGCAGCAAATGCAGAAAGAAGGCTCACAGGACCGTGACGATTTCTGAGAACTCTTTTCTGCCCTATCTAAAAATTGGCTCGGGCTGCCTTCCCAAACCAATGTTGATAAAAATGTCAAGGCAAAGGACACGAGGCTCGAGTCAACCGCAGATAGATACCCTGCAGGGCAGCCCATCTGAGCCATCTCAAAAAACAACACGTCCTTTCAGAGAAAGCGCTCTTACTCTCCGAGCTAAGTGGTCAACCAAGTTTAAACTGCAGACGAGGAACTAAGAAGATCTGCGAGATGCAGGATTGAAAACGCACAGACACTGCGCTCGCCTTACTTGACGGAAGCATGCGATTGGCTCAGAGAATGCAGCACTGACGGATAGTGCTCAAGAAAAGGGGCTCCAAAGATAGAAGCGGGCTCGTCCCCTAAGCGAGAATCTTACCCCTAGACCAACGAGCCACTGGGCTGACTGCAGAGGAGAGGAGGCCACATCGCCACGTATTTTACTGTGCTCGATGCTTCAGTCTTTCAGAGATCCTGTCTCTGGGTTGGCAAGTGCAAAAAGAGGGCTCATGCCACTAGCCGGATTTCTGAGAAACTCGATTTTGCTGTACCTGCACTAGCATGGCCTGCCTTTGCAGTATAATGTTGATTAAAACATCAAGAACAAAATACATGAGCTGAATTAAACGACAGAAGGATACATTGCACACTGCCACACACATCATGCTGATTTGGCTGAAGAGAAACTGTCTTAGGTTTGTAATGCTTCTTAACCGAAGGTTACGGTGAATCCGGTCTGCTCAATTTTGGTTACTGTTGTTACTGTTGAGGTTAAGGTGTGTTCTAGATTCTTTTGGAACACTAACCTTGTCAGATTCGTCACAGCGGAACTGTTAAAAGAGGCCACTGTAGCACAAAAGCTAGCAGGTTCCACCGAGAGTTGAACTCGGATCGCTGGATTCAGAGTCCAGAGTGCTAACCATTACACCATGGAACCAAGCTTCCATGTGCCAAGGAACCAAGGTCTGCAGATGGGCTCGTCCGGGATTTGAACCCGGGACCTCTCGCACCCGAAGCGAGAATCATACCCCTAGACCAACGAGCCATCGGATGCCTCTGCGACTAGCAAATGCAGAAAGAAGGCTCACAGGGCCGTGACGATTTCTGAGAACTCTTTTCTGCCCTATCTAATCTGGCTTGGGCTGCCTTCCCAATCCAATGTTGATAAAAATGTCAAGGCAAAGGACTCGAGGCTCGAGTCAATCGCAGACATCTGAGCCATCTCAAAAAACAACACCTCCTTTCAGAGAAAGCGCTCTTACTCTCCGAGCTAAGTGGTCAACCAAGTTTAAACTGCAGACGAGGAACTAAGAAGATCGGCGAGATGCAGGATTGAAACAGCACAGACACTGCGCTCGCCTTACTTGACGGAAGCATGCGATTGGCCCAGAGAATGCAGAATGGACGGATAGTGCTCAAGAAAAGGGGCTCCAAAGACAGAGACGGGCTCGTCCGGGATTTGAACCCTGGACCTATCGCACCCTAAGCGAGAATCATACCCCTAGACCAACGAGCCTGCTGATGCCTCTGAAAGCAGCAAATGCAGAAAGAAGGCTCACAGGACCGTGACGATTTCTGAGAACTCTTTTCTACCCTATCTAAAAATTGGCTCGGGCTGCCTTCCCAAACCAATGTTGATAAAAATGTCAAGGCAAAGGACACGAGGCTCGAGTCAACCGCAGATAGATACCCTGCAGGGCAGCCCATCTGAGCCATCTCAAAAAACAACACGTCCTTTCAGAGAAAGCGCTCTTACTCTCCGAGCTAAGTGGTCAACCAAGTTTAAACTGCAGACGAGGAACTAAGAAGATCTGCGAGATGCAGGATTGAAAACGCACAGACACTGCGCTCGCCTTACTTGACGGAAGCATGCGATTGGCCCAGAGAATGCAGCACTGACGGATAGTGCTCAAGAAAAGGGGCTCCAAAGATAGAAGCGGGCTCGGCCCCTAAGCGAGAATCTTACCCCTAGACCAACGAGCCACTGGGCTGACTGCAGAGGAGAGGAGGCCACATCGCCATGTATTTTACTGTGCTCGATGCTTCAGTCTTTCAGAGATCCTGTCTCTGGGTTGGCAAGTGCAAAAAGAGGGCTCATGCCACTAGCCGGATTTCTGAGAAACTCGATTTTGCAGTACCTGCGCTAGCATGGCCTGCCTTTGCAGTATAATGTTGATTAAAACATCAAGAACAAAATACATGAGCTGAATTAAACGACAGAAGGCTACATTGCACACTGCCACACACATCATGCTGATTTGGCTGAAGAGAAACTGTCTTAGGTTTGTAATGCTTCTTAACCGAAGGTTACGGTGAATCCGGTCTGCTCAATTTTGGTTACTGTTGTTACTGTTGAGGTTAAGGTGTGTTCTAGATTCTTTTGGAACACTAACCTTGTCAGATTCGTCACAGCGGAACTGTTAAAAGAGGCCACTGTAGCACAAAAGCTAGCAGGTTCCACCGAGAGTTGAACTCGGATCGCTGGATTCAGAGTCCAGAGTGCTAACCATTACACCATGGAACCAAGCTTCCATGTGCCAAGGAACCAAGGTCTGCAGATGGGCTCGTCCGGGATTTGAACCCGGGACCTCTCGCACCCGAAGCGAGAATCATACCCCTAGACCAACGAGCCATCGGATGCCTCTGCGACTAGCAAATGCAGAAAGAAGGCTCACAGGGCCGTGACGATTTCTGAGAACTCTTTTCTGCCCTATCTAATCTGGCTTGGGCTGCCTTCCCAATCCAATGTTGATAAAAATGTCAAGGCAAAGGACTCGAGGCTCGAGTCAATCGCAGACATCTGAGCCATCTCAAAAAACAACACCTCCTTTCAGAGAAAGCGCTCTTACTCTCCGAGCTAAGTGGTCAACCAAGTTTAAACTGCAGACGAGGAACTAAGAAGATCGGCGAGATGCAGGATTGAAACAGCACAGACACTGCGCTCGCCTTACTTGACGGAAGCATGCGATTGGCCCAGAGAATGCAGAATGGACGGATAGTGCTCAAGAAAAGGGGCTCCAAAGACAGAGACGGGCTCGTCCGGGATTTGAACCCTGGACCTCTCCCACCCTAAGCGAGCATCATACCCCTAGACCAACGAGCCTGCTGATGCCTCTGAAAGCAGCAAATGCAGAAAGAAGGCTCACAGGACCGTGACGATTTCTGAGAACTCTTTTCTGCCCTATCTAAAAATTGGCTCGGGCTGCCTTCCCAAACCAATGTTGATAAAAATGTCAAGGCAAAGGACACGAGGCTCGAGTCAACCGCAGATAGATACCCTGCAGGGCAGCCCATCTGAGCCATCTCAAAAAACAACACGTCCTTTCAGAGAAAGCGCTCTTACTCTCCGAGCTAAGTGGTCAACCAAGTTTAAACTGCAGACGAGGAACTAAGAAGATCTGCGAGATGCAGGATTGAAAACGCACAGACACTGCGCTCGCCTTACTTGACGGAAGCATGCGATTGGCTCAGAGAATGCAGCACTGACGGATAGTGCTCAAGAAAAGGGGCTCCAAAGATAGAAGCGGGCTCGGCCCCTAAGCGAGAATCTTACCCCTAGACCAACGAGCCACTGGGCTGACTGCAGAGGAGAGGAGGCCACATCGCCACGTATTTTACTGTGCTCGATGCTTCAGTCTTTCAGAGATCCTGTCTCTGGGTTGGCAAGTGCAAAAAGAGGGCTCATGCCACTAGCCGGATTTCTGAGAAACTCGATTTTGCAGTACCTGCGCTAGCATGGCCTGCCTTTGCAGTATAATGTTGATTAAAACATCAAGAACAAAATACATGAGCTGAATTAAACGACAGAAGGATACATTGCACACTGCCACACACATCATGCTGATTTGGCTGAAGAGAAACTGTCTTAGGTTTGTAATGCTTCTTAACCGAAGGTTACGGTGAATCCGGTCTGCTCAATTTTGGTTACTGTTGTTACTGTTGAGGTTAAGGTGTGTTCTAGATTCTTTTGGAACACTAACCTTGTCAGATTCGTCACAGCGGAACTGTTAAAAGAGGCCACTGTAGCACAAAAGCTAGCAGGTTCCACCGAGAGTTGAACTCGGATCGCTGGATTCAGAGTCCAGAGTGCTAACCATTACACCATGGAACCAAGCTTCCATGTGCCAAGGAACCAAGGTCTGCAGATGGGCTCGTCCGGGATTTGAACCCGGGACCTCTCGCACCCGAAGCGAGAATCATACCCCTAGACCAACGAGCCATCGGATGCCTCTGCGACTAGCAAATGCAGAAAGAAGGCTCACAGGGCCGTGACGATTTCTGAGAACTCTTTTCTGCCCTATCTAATCTGGCTTGGGCTGCCTTCCCAATCCAATGTTGATAAAAATGTCAAGGCAAAGGACTCGAGGCTCGAGTCAATCGCAGACATCTGAGCCATCTCAAAAAACAACACCTCCTTTCAGAGAAAGCGCTCTTACTCTCCGAGCTAAGTGGTCAACCAAATTTAAACTGCAGACGAGGAACTAAGAAGATCGGCGAGATGCAGGATTGAAACAGCACAGACACTGCGCTCGCCTTACTTGACGGAAGCATGCGATTGGCCCAGAGAATGCAGAATGGACGGATAGTGCTCAAGAAAAGGGGCTCCAAAGACAGAGACGGGCTCGTCCTGGATTTGAACCCGGGACCTCTCGCACCCTAAGCGAGAATCATACCCCTAGACCAACGAGCCTGCTGATGCCTCTGAAAGCAGCAAATGCAGAAAGAAGGCTCACAGGACCGTGACGATTTCTGAGAACTCTTTTCTGCCCTATCTAAAAATTGGCTCGGGCTGCCTTCCCAAACCAATGTTGATAAAAATGTCAAGGCAAAGGACACGAGGCTCGAGTCAACCGCAGATAGATACCCTGCAGGGCAGCCCATCTGAGCCATCTCAAAAAACAACACGTCCTTTCAGAGAAAGCGCTCTTACTCTCCGAGCTAAGTGGTCAACCAAGTTTAAACTGCAGACGAGGAACTAAGAAGATCTGCGAGATGCAGGATTGAAAACGCACAGACACTGCGCTCGCCTTACTTGACGGAAGCATGCGATTGGCCCAGAGAATGCAGCACTGACGGATAGTGCTCAAGAAAAGGGGCTCCAAAGATAGAAGCGGGCTCGGCCCCTAAGCGAGAATCTTACCCCTAGACCAACGAGCCACTGGGCTGACTCCAGAGGAGAGGAGGCCACATCGCCACGTATTTTACTGTGCTCGATGCTTCAGTCTTTCAGAGATCCTGTCTCTGGGTTGGCAAGTGCAAAAAGAGGGCTCATGCCACTAGCCGGATTTCTGAGAAACTCGATTTTGCAGTACCTGCGCTAGCATGGCCTGCCTTTGCAGTATAATGTTGATTAAAACATCAAGAACAAAATACATGAGCTGAATTAAACGACAGAAGGATACATTGCACACTGCCACACACATCATGCTGATTTGGCTGAAGAGAAACTGTCTTAGGTTTGTAATGCTTCTTAACCGAAGGTTACGGTGAATCCGGTCTGCTCAATTTTGGTTACTGTTGTTACTGTTGAGGTTAAGGTGTGTTCTAGATTCTTTTGGAACACTAACCTTGTCAGATTCGTCACAGCGGAACTGTTAAAAGAGGCCACTGTAGCACAAAAGCTAGCAGGTTCCACCGAGAGTTGAACTCGGATCGCTGGATTCAGAGTCCAGAGTGCTAACCATTACACCATGGAACCAAGCTTCCATGTGCCAAGGAACCAAGGTCTGCAGATGGGCTCGTCCGGGATTTGAACCCGGGACCTCTCGCACCCGAAGCGAGAATCATACCCCTAGACCAACGAGCCATCGGATGCCTCTGCGACTAGCAAATGCAGAAAGAAGGCTCACAGGGCCGTGACGATTTCTGAGAACTCTTTTCTGCCCTATCTAATCTGGCTTGGGCTGCCTTCCCAATCCAATGTTGATAAAAATGTCAAGGCAAAGGACTCGAGGCTCGAGTCAATCGCAGACATCTGAGCCATCTCAAAAAACAACACCTCCTTTCAGAGAAAGCGCTCTTACTCTCCGAGCTAAGTGGTCAACCAAGTTTAAACTGCAGACGAGGAACTAAGAAGATCGGCGAGATGCAGGATTGAAACAGCACAGACACTGCGCTCGCCTTACTTGACGGAAGCATGCGATTGGCCCAGAGAATGCAGAATGGACGGATAGTGCTCAAGAAAAGGGGCTCCAAAGACAGAGACGGGCTCGTCCGGGATTTGAACCCTGGACCTCTCCCACCCTAAGCGAGCATCATACCCCTAGACCAACGAGCCTGCTGATGCCTCTGAAAGCAGCAAATGCAGAAAGAAGGCTCACAGGACCGTGACGATTTCTGAGAACTCTTTTCTGCCCTATCTAAAAATTGGCTCGGGCTGCCTTCCCAAACCAATGTTGATAAAAATGTCAAGGCAAAGGACACGAGGCTCGAGTCAACCGCAGATAGATACCCTGCAGGGCAGCCCATCTGAGCCATCTCAAAAAACAACACGTCCTTTCAGAGAAAGCGCTCTTACTCTCCGAGCTAAGTGGTCAACCAAGTTTAAACTGCAGACGAGGAACTAAGAAGATCTGCGAGATGCAGGATTGAAAACGCACAGACACTGCGCTCGCCTTACTTGACGGAAGCATGCGATTGGCTCAGAGAATGCAGCACTGACGGATAGTGCTCAAGAAAAGGGGCTCCAAAGATAGAAGCGGGCTCGGCCCCTAAGCGAGAATCTTACCCCTAGACCAACGAGCCACTGGGCTGACTGCAGAGGAGAGGAGGCCACATCGCCACGTATTTTACTGTGCTCGATGCTTCAGTCTTTCAGAGATCCTGTCTCTGGGTTGGCAAGTGCAAAAAGAGGGCTCATGCCACTAGCCGGATTTCTGAGAAACTCGATTTTGCAGTACCTGCGCTAGCATGGCCTGCCTTTGCAGTATAATGTTGATTAAAACATCAAGAACAAAATACATGAGCTGAATTAAACGACAGAAGGATACATTGCACACTGCCACACACATCATGCTGATTTGGCTGAAGAGAAACTGTCTTAGGTTTGTAATGCTTCTTAACCGAAGGTTACGGTGAATCCGGTCTGCTCAATTTTGGTTACTGTTGTTACTGTTGAGGTTAAGGTGTGTTCTAGATTCTTTTGGAACACTAACCTTGTCAGATTCGTCACAGCGGAACTGTTAAAAGAGGCCACTGTAGTACAAAAGCTAGCAGGTTCCACCGAGAGTTGAACTCGGATCGCTGGATTCAGAGTCCAGAGTGCTAACCATTACACCATGGAACCAAGCTTCCATGTGCCAAGGAACCAAGGTCTGCAGATGGGCTCGTCCGGGATTTGAACCCGGGACCTCTCGCACCCGAAGCGAGAATCATACCCCTAGACCAACGAGCCATCGGATGCCTCTGCGACTAGCAAATGCAGAAAGAAGGCTCACAGGGCCGTGACGATTTCTGAGAACTCTTTTCTGCCCTATCTAATCTGGCTTGGGCTGCCTTCCCAATCCAATGTTGATAAAAATGTCAAGGCAAAGGACTCGAGGCTCGAGTCAATCGCAGACATCTGAGCCATCTCAAAAAACAACACCTCCTTTCAGAGAAAGCGCTCTTACTCTCCGAGCTAAGTGGTCAACCAAGTTTAAACTGCAGACGAGGAACTAAGAAGATCGGCGAGATGCAGGATTGAAACAGCACAGACACTGCGCTCGCCTTACTTGACGGAAGCATGCGATTGGCCCAGAGAATGCAGAATGGACGGATAGTGCTCAAGAAAAGGGGCTCCAAAGACAGAGACGGGCTCGTCCGGGATTTGAACCCTGGACCTATCGCACCCTAAGCGAGAATCATACCCCTAGACCAACGAGCCTGCTGATGCCTCTGAAAGCAGCAAATGCAGAAAGAAGGCTCACAGGACCGTGACGATTTCTGAGAACTCTTTTCTACCCTATCTAAAAATTGGCTCGGGCTGCCTTCCCAAACCAATGTTGATAAAAATGTCAAGGCAAAGGACACGAGGCTCGAGTCAACCGCAGATAGATACCCTGCAGGGCAGCCCATCTGAGCCATCTCAAAAAACAACACGTCCTTTCAGAGAAAGCGCTCTTACTCTCCGAGCTAAGTGGTCAACCAAGTTTAAACTGCAGACGAGGAACTAAGAAGATCTGCGAGATGCAGGATTGAAAACGCACAGACACTGCGCTCGCCTTACTTGACGGAAGCATGCGATTGGCCCAGAGAATGCAGCACTGACGGATAGTGCTCAAGAAAAGGGGCTCCAAAGATAGAAGCGGGCTCGGCCCCTAAGCGAGAATCTTACCCCTAGACCAACGAGCCACTGGGCTGACTGCAGAGGAGAGGAGGCCACATCGCCACGTATTTTACTGTGCTCGATGCTTCAGTCTTTCAGAGATCCTGTCTCTGGGTTGGCAAGTGCAAAAAGAGGGCTCATGCCACTAGCCGGATTTCTGAGAAACTCGATTTTGCAGTACCTGCGCTAGCATGGCCTGCCTTTGCAGTATAATGTTGATTAAAACATCAAGAACAAAATACATGAGCTGAATTAAACGACAGAAGGCTACATTGCACACTGCCACACACATCATGCTGATTTGGCTGAAGAGAAACTGTCTTAGGTTTGTAATGCTTCTTAACCGAAGGTTACGGTGAATCCGGTCTGCTCAATTTTGGTTACTGTTGTTACTGTTGAGGTTAAGGTGTGTTCTAGATTCTTTTGGAACACTAACCTTGTCAGATTCGTCACAGCGGAACTGTTAAAAGAGGCCACTGTAGCACAAAAGCTAGCAGGTTCCACCGAGAGTTGAACTCGGATCGCTGGATTCAGAGTCCAGAGTGCTAACCATTACACCATGGAACCAAGCTTCCATGTGCCAAGGAACCAAGGTCTGCAGATGGGCTCGTCCGGGATTTGAACCCGGGACCTCTCGCACCCGAAGCGAGAATCATACCCCTAGACCAACGAGCCATCGGATGCCTCTGCGACTAGCAAATGCAGAAAGAAGGCTCACAGGACCGTGACGATTTCTGAGAACTCTTTTCTACCCTATCTAAAAATTGGCTCGGGCTGCCTTCCCAAACCAATGTTGATAAAAATGTCAAGGCAAAGGACACGAGGCTCGAGTCAACCGCAGATAGATACCCTGCAGGGCAGCCCATCTGAGCCATCTCAAAAAACAACACGTCCTTTCAGAGAAAGCGCTCTTACTCTCCGAGCTAAGTGGTCAACCAAGTTTAAACTGCAGACGAGGAACTAAGAAGATCTGCGAGATGCAGGATTGAAAACGCACAGACACTGCGCTCTCCTTACTTGACGGAAGCATGCGATTGGCCCAGAGAATGCAGCACTGACGGATAGTGCTCAAGAAAAGGGGCTCCAAAGATAGAAGCGGGCTCGGCCCCTAAGCGAGAATCTTACCCCTAGACCAACGAGCCACTGGGCTGACTGCAGAGGAGAGGAGGCCACATCGCCACGTATTTTACTGTGCTCGATGCTTCAGTCTTTCAGAGATCCTGTCTCTGGGTTGGCAAGTGCAAAAAGAGGGCTCATGCCACTAGCCGGATTTCTGAGAAACTCGATTTTGCAGTACCTGCGCTAGCATGGCCTGCCTTTGCAGTATAATGTTGATTAAAACATCAAGAACAAAATACATGAGCTGAATTAAACGACAGAAGGCTACATTGCACACTGCCACACACATCATGCTGATTTGGCTGAAGAGAAACTGTCTTAGGTTTGTAATGCTTCTTAACCGAAGGTTCCGGTGAATCCGGTCTGCTCAATTTTGGTTACTGTTGTTACTGTTGAGGTTAAGGTGTGTTCTAGATTCTTTTGGAACACTAACCTTGTCAGATTCGTCACAGCGGAACTGTTAAAAGAGGCCACTGTAGCACAAAAGCTAGCAGGTTCCACCGAGAGTTGAACTCGGATCGCTGGATTCAGAGTCCAGAGTGCTAACCATTACACCATGGAACCAAGCTTCCATGTGCCAAGGAACCAAGGTCTGCAGATGGGCTCGTCCGGGATTTGAACCCGGGACCTCTCGCACCCGAAGCGAGAATCATACCCCTAGACCAACGAGCCATCGGATGCCTCTGCGACTAGCAAATGCAGAAAGAAGGCTCACAGGGCCGTGACGATTTCTGAGAACTCTTTTCTGCCCTATCTAATCTGGCTTGGGCTGCCTTCCCAATCCAATGTTGATAAAAATGTCAAGGCAAAGGACTCGAGGCTCGAGTCAATCGCAGACATCTGAGCCATCTCAAAAAACAACACCTCCTTTCAGAGAAAGCGCTCTTACTCTCCGAGCTAAGTGGTCAACCAAATTTAAACTGCAGACGAGGAACTAAGAAGATCGGCGAGATGCAGGATTGAAACAGCACAGACACTGCGCTCGCCTTACTTGACGGAAGCATGCGATTGGCCCAGAGAATGCAGAATGGACGGATAGTGCTCAAGAAAAGGGGCTCCAAAGACAGAGACGGGCTCGTCCGGGATTTGAACCCGGGACCTCTCGCACCCTAAGCGAGAATCATACCCCTAGACCAACGAGCCTGCTGATGCCTCTGAAAGCAGCAAATGCAGAAAGAAGGCTCACAGGACCGTGACGATTTCTGAGAACTCTTTTCTGCCCTATCTAAAAATTGGCTCGGGCTGCCTTCCCAAACCAATGTTGATAAAAATGTCAAGGCAAAGGACACGAGGCTCGAGTCAACCGCAGATAGATACCCTGCAGGGCAGCCCATCTGAGCCATCTCAAAAAACAACACGTCCTTTCAGAGAAAGCGCTCTTACTCTCCGAGCTAAGTGGTCAACCAAGTTTAAACTGCAGACGAGGAACTAAGAAGATCTGCGAGATGCAGGATTGAAAACGCACAGACACTGCGCTCGCCTTACTTGACGGAAGCATGCGATTGGCCCAGAGAATGCAGCACTGACGGATAGTGCTCAAGAAAAGGGGCTCCAAAGATAGAAGCGGGCTCGGCCCCTAAGCGAGAATCTTACCCCTAGACCAACGAGCCACTGGGCTGACTCCAGAGGAGAGGAGGCCACATCGCCACGTATTTTACTGTGCTCGATGCTTCAGTCTTTCAGAGATCCTGTCTCTGGGTTGGCAAGTGCAAAAAGAGGGCTCATGCCACTAGCCGGATTTCTGAGAAACTCGATTTTGCAGTACCTGCGCTAGCATGGCCTGCCTTTGCAGTATAATGTTGATTAAAACATCAAGAACAAAATACATGAGCTGAATTAAACGACAGAAGGATACATTGCACACTGCCACACACATCATGCTGATTTGGCTGAAGAGAAACTGTCTTAGGTTTGTAATGCTTCTTAACCGAAGGTTACGGTGAATCCGGTCTGCTCAATTTTGGTTACTGTTGTTACTGTTGAGGTTAAGGTGTGTTCTAGATTCTTTTGGAACACTAACCTTGTCAGATTCGTCACAGCGGAACTGTTAAAAGAGGCCACTGTAGCACAAAAGCTAGCAGGTTCCACCGAGAGTTGAACTCGGATCGCTGGATTCAGAGTCCAGAGTGCTAACCATTACACCATGGAACCAAGCTTCCATGTGCCAAGGAACCAAGGTCTGCAGATGGGCTCGTCCGGGATTTGAACCCGGGACCTCTCGCACCCGAAGCGAGAATCATACCCCTAGACCAACGAGCCATCGGATGCCTCTGCGACTAGCAAATGCAGAAAGAAGGCTCACAGGGCCGTGACGATTTCTGAGAACTCTTTTCTGCCCTATCTAATCTGGCTTGGGCTGCCTTCCCAATCCAATGTTGATAAAAATGTCAAGGCAAAGGACTCGAGGCTCGAGTCAATCGCAGACATCTGAGCCATCTCAAAAAACAACACCTCCTTTCAGAGAAAGCGCTCTTACTCTCCGAGCTAAGTGGTCAACCAAGTTTAAACTGCAGACGAGGAACTAAGAAGATCGGCGAGATGCAGGATTGAAACAGCACAGACACTGCGCTCGCCTTACTTGACGGAAGCATGCGATTGGCCCAGAAAATGCAGAATGGACGGATAGTGCTCAAGAAAAGGGGCTCCAAAGACAGAGACGGGCTCGTCCGGGATTTGAACCCTGGACCTCTCCCACCCTAAGCGAGCATCATACCCCTAGACCAACGAGCCTGCTGATGCCTCTGAAAGCAGCAAATGCAGAAAGAAGGCTCACAGGACCGTGACGATTTCTGAGAACTCTTTTCTGCCCTATCTAAAAATTGGCTCGGGCTGCCTTCCCAAACCAATGTTGATAAAAATGTCAAGGCAAAGGACACGAGGCTCGAGTCAACCGCAGATAGATACCCTGCAGGGCAGCCCATCTGAGCCATCTCAAAAAACAACACGTCCTTTCAGAGAAAGCGCTCTTACTCTCCGAGCTAAGTGGTCAACCAAGTTTAAACTGCAGACGAGGAACTAAGAAGATCTGCGAGATGCAGGATTGAAAACGCACAGACACTGCGCTCGCCTTACTTGACGGAAGCATGCGATTGGCTCAGAGAATGCAGCACTGACGGATAGTGCTCAAGAAAAGGGGCTCCAAAGATAGAAGCGGGCTCGGCCCCTAAGCGAGAATCTTACCCCTAGACCAACGAGCCACTGGGCTGACTGCAGAGGAGAGGAGGCCACATCGCCACGTATTTTACTGTGCTCGATGCTTCAGTCTTTCAGAGATCCTGTCTCTGGGTTGGCAAGTGCAAAAAGAGGGCTCATGCCACTAGCCGGATTTCTGAGAAACTCGATTTTGCAGTACCTGCGCTAGCATGGCCTGCCTTTGCAGTATAATGTTGATTAAAACATCAAGAACAAAATACATGAGCTGAATTAAACGACAGAAGGATACATTGCACACTGCCACACACATCATGCTGATTTGGCTGAAGAGAAACTGTCTTAGGTTTGTAATGCTTCTTAACCGAAGGTTACGGTGAATCCGGTCTGCTCAATTTTGGTTACTGTTGTTACTGTTGAGGTTAAGGTGTGTTCTAGATTCTTTTGGAACACTAACCTTGTCAGATTCGTCACAGCGGAACTGTTAAAAGAGGCCACTGTAGCACAAAAGCTAGCAGGTTCCACCGAGAGTTGAACTCGGATCGCTGGATTCAGAGTCCAGAGTGCTAACCATTATACCATGGAACCAAGCTTCCATGTGCCAAGGAACCAAGGTCTGCAGATGGGCTCGTCCGGGATTTGAACCCGGGACCTCTCGCACCCAAAGCGAGAATCATACCCCTAGACCAACGAGCCATCGGATGCCTCTGCGACTAGCAAATGCAGAAAGAAGGCTCACAGGGCCGTGACGATTTCTGAGAACTCTTTTCTGCCCTATCTAATCTGGCTTGGGCTGCCTTCCCAATCCAATGTTGATAAAAATGTCAAGGCAAAGGACTCGAGGCTCGAGTCAATCGCAGACATCTGAGCCATCTCAAAAAACAACACCTCCTTTCAGAGAAAGCGCTCTTACTCTCCGAGCTAAGTGGTCAACCAAGTTTAAACTGCAGACGAGGAACTAAGAAGATCGGCGAGATGCAGGATTGAAACAGCACAGACACTGCGCTCGCCTTACTTGACGGAAGCATGCGATTGGCCCAGAGAATGCAGAATGGACGGATAGTGCTCAAGAAAAGGGGCTCCAAAGACAGAGACGGGCTCGTCCGCGATTTGAACCCTGGACCTATCGCACCCTAAGCGAGAATCATACCCCTAGACCAACGAGCCTGCTGATGCCTCTGAAAGCAGCAAATGCAGAAAGAAGGCTCACAGGACCGTGACGATTTCTGAGAACTCTTTTCTACCCTATCTAAAAATTGGCTCGGGCTGCCTTCCCAAACCAATGTTGATAAAAATGTCAAGGCAAAGGACACGAGGCTCGAGTCAACCGCAGATAGATACCCTGCAGGGCAGCCCATCTGAGCCATCTCAAAAAACAACACGTCCTTTCAGAGAAAGCGCTCTTACTCTCCGAGCTAAGTGGTCAACCAAGTTTAAACTGCAGACGAGGAACTAAGAAGATCTGCGAGATGCAGGATTGAAAACGCACAGACACTGCGCTCGCCTTACTTGACGGAAGCATGCGATTGGCCCAGAGAATGCAGCACTGACGGATAGTGCTCAAGAAAAGGGGCTCCAAAGATAGAAGCGGGCTCGGCCCCTAAGCGAGAATCTTACCCCTAGACCAACGAGCCACTGGGCTGACTGCAGAGGAGAGGAGGCCACATCGCCACGTATTTTACTGTGCTCGATGCTTCAGTCTTTCAGAGATCCTGTCTCTGGGTTGGCAAGTGCAAAAAGAGGGCTCATGCCACTAGCCGGATTTCTGAGAAACTCGATTTTGCAGTACCTGCGCTAGCATGGCCTGCCTTTGCAGTATAATGTTGATTAAAACATCAAGAACAAAATACATGAGCTGAATTAAACGACAGAAGGCTACATTGCACACTGCCACACACATCATGCTGATTTGGCTGAAGAGAAACTGTCTTAGGTTTGTAATGCTTCTTAACCGAAGGTTACGGTGAATCCGGTCTGCTCAATTTTGGTTACTGTTGTTACTGTTGAGGTTAAGGTGTGTTCTAGATTCTTTTGGAACACTAACCTTGTCAGATTCGTCACAGCGGAACTGTTAAAAGAGGCCACTGTAGCACAAAAGCTAGCAGGTTCCACCGAGAGTTGAACTCGGATCGCTGGATTCAGAGTCCAGAGTGCTAACCATTACACCATGGAACCAAGCTTCCATGTGCCAAGGAACCAAGGTCTGCAGATGGGCTCGTCCGGGATTTGAACCCGGGACCTCTCGCACCCGAAGCGAGAATCATACCCCTAGACCAACGAGCCATCGGATGCCTCTGCGACTAGCAAATGCAGAAAGAAGGCTCACAGGGCCGTGACGATTTCTGAGAACTCTTTTCTGCCCTATCTAATCTGGCTTGGGCTGCCTTCCCAATCCAATGTTGATAAAAATGTCAAGGCAAAGGACTCGAGGCTCGAGTCAATCGCAGACATCTGAGCCATCTCAAAAAACAACACCTCCTTTCAGAGAAAGCGCTCTTACTCTCCGAGCTAAGTGGTCAACCAAGTTTAAACTGCAGACGAGGAACTAAGAAGATCGGCGAGATGCAGGATTGAAACAGCACAGACACTGCGCTCGCCTTACTTGACGGAAGCATGCGATTGGCCCAGAGAATGCAGAATGGACGGATAGTGCTCAAGAAAAGGGGCTCCAAAGACAGAGACGGGCTCGTCCGGGATTTGAACCCGGGACCTCTCGCACCCTAAGCGAGAATCATACCCCTAGACCAACGAGCCTGCTGATGCCTCTGAAAGCAGCAAATGCAGAAAGAAGGCTCACAGGAGCGTGACGATTTCTGAGAACTCTTTTCTGCCCTATCTAAAAATTGGCTCGGGCTGCCTTCCCAAACCAATGTTGATAAAAATGTCAAGGCAAAGGACATGAGGCTCGAGTCAACCGCAGATAGATACCCTGCAGGGCAGCCCATCTGAGCCATCTCAAAAAACAACACGTCCTTTCAGAGAAAGCGCTCTTACTCTCCGAGCTAAGTGGTCAACCAAGTTTAAACTGCAGACGAGGAACTAAGAAGATCTGCGAGATGCAGGATTGAAAACGCACAGACACTGCGCTCGCCTTACTTGACGGAAGCATGCGATTGGCCCAGAGAATGCAGCACTGACGGATAGTGCTCAAGAAAAGGGGCTCCAAAGATAGAAGCGGGCTCGTCCCCTAAGCGAGAATCTTACCCCTAGACCAACGAGCCACTGGGCTGACTGCAGAGGAGAGGAGGCCACATCGCCACGTATTTTACTGTGCTCGATGCTTCAGTCTTTCAGAGATCCTGTCTCTGGGTTGGCAAGTGCAAAAAGAGGCTCATGCCACTAGCCGGATTTCTGAGAAACTCGATTTTGCAGTACCTGCGCTAGCATGGCCTGCCTTTGCAGTATAATGTTGATTAAAACATCAAGAACAAAATACATGAGCTGAATTAAACGACAGAAGGCTACATTGCACACTGCCACACACATCATGCTGATTTGGCTGAAGAGAAACTGTCTTAGGTTTGTAATGCTTCTTAACCGAAGGTTACGGTGAATCCGGTCTGCTCAATTTTGGTTACTGTTGTTACTGTTGAGGTTAAGGTGTGTTCTAGATTCTTTTGGAACACTAACCTTGTCAGATTCGTCACAGCGGAACTGTTAAAAGAGGCCACTGTAGCACAAAAGCTAGCAGGTTCCACCGAGAGTTGAACTCGGATCGCTGGATTCAGAGTCCAGAGTGCTAACCATTACACCATGGAACCAAGCTTCCATGTGCCAAGGAACCAAGGTCTGCAGATGGGCTCGTCCGGGATTTGAACCCGGGACCTCTCGCACCCGAAGGGAGAATCATACCCCTAGACCAACGAGCCATCGGATGCCTCTGCGACTAGCAAATGCAGAAAGAAGGCTCACAGGGCCGTGATGATTTCTGAGAACTCTTTTCTGCCCTATCTAATCTGGCTTGGGCTGCCTTCCCAATCCAATGTTGATAAAAATGTCAAGGCAAAGGACTCGAGGCTCGAGTCAATCGCAGACATCTGAGCCATCTCAAAAAACAACACCTCCTTTCAGAGAAAGCGCTCTTACTCTCCGAGCTAAGTGGTCAACCAAGTTTAAACTGCAGACGAGGAACTAAGAATATCGGCGAGATGCAGGATTGAAACAGCACAGACACTGCGCTCGCCTTACTTGACGGAAGCATGCGATTGGCCCAGAGAATGCAGAATGGACGGATAGTGCTCAAGAAAAGGGGCTCCAAAGACAGAGACGGGCTCGTCCGGGATTTGAACCCTGGACCTCTCAAACCCTTAGCGAGCATCATACCCCTAGACCAACGAGCCTGCTGATGCCTCTGAAAGCAGTAAATGCAGAAAGAAGGCTCACAGGACCGTGACGATTTCTGAGAACTCTTTTCTGCCCTATCTAAAAATTGGCTCGGGCTGCCTTCCCAAACCAATGTTGATAAAAATGTCAAGGCAAAGGACACGAGGCTCGAGTCAACCGCAGATAGATACCCTGCAGGGCAGCCCATCTGAGCCATCTCAAAAAACAACACGTCCTTTCAGAGAAAGCGCTCTTACTCTCCGAGCTAAGTGGTCAACCAAGTTTAAACTGCAGACGAGGAACTAAGAAGATCTGCGAGATGCAGGATTGAAAACGCACAGACACTGCGCTCGCCTTACTTGACGGAAGCATGCGATTGGCCCAGAGAATGCAGCACTGACGGATAGTGCTCAAGAAAAGGGGCTCCAAAGATAGAAGCGGGCTCGGCCCCTAAGCGAGAATCTTACCCCTAGACCAACGAGCCACTGGGCTGACTGCAGAGGAGAGGAGGCCACATCGCCACGTATTTTACTGTGCTCGATGCTTCAGTCTTTCAGAGATCCTGTCTCTGGGTTGGCAAGTGCAAAAAGAGGGCTCATGCCACTAGCCGGATTTCTGAGAAACTCGATTTTGCAGTACCTGCGCTAGCATGGCCTGCCTTTGCAGTATAATGTTGATTAAAACATCAAGAACAAAATACATGAGCTGAATTAAACGACAGAAGGATACATTGCACACTGCCACACACATCATGCTGATTTGGCTGAAGAGAAACTGTCTTAGGTTTGTAATGCTTCTTAACCGAAGGTTACGGTGAATCCGGTCTGCTCAATTTTGGTTACTGTTGTTACTGTTGAGGTTAAGGTGTGTTCTAGATTCTTTTGGAACACTAACCTTGTCAGATTCGTCACAGCGGAACTGTTAAAAGAGGCCACTGTAGCACAAAAGCTAGCAGGTTCCACCGAGAGTTGAACTCGGATCGCTGGATTCAGAGTCCAGAGTGCTAACCATTACACCATGGAACCAAGCTTCCATGTGCCAAGGAACCAAGGTCTGCAGATGGGCTCGTCCGGGATTTGAACCCGGGACCTCTCGCACCCGAAGCGAGAATCATACCCCTAGACCAACGAGCCATCGGATGCCTCTGCGACTAGCAAATGCAGAAAGAAGGCTCACAGGGCCGTGACGATTTCTGAGAACTCTTTTCTGCCCTATCTAATCTGGCTTGGGCTGCCTTCCCAATCCAATGTTGATAAAAATGTCAAGGCAAAGGACTCGAGGCTCGAGTCAATCGCAGACATCTGAGCCATCTCAAAAAACAACACCTCCTTTCAGAGAAAGCGCTCTTACTCTCCGAGCTAAGTGGTCAACCAAGTTTAAACTGCAGACGAGGAACTAAGAAGATCGGCGAGATGCAGGATTGAAACAGCACAGACACTGCGCTCGCCTTACTTGACGGAAGCATGCGATTGGCCCAGAGAATGCAGAATGGACGGATAGTGCTCAAGAAAAGGGGCTCCAAAGACAGAGACGGGCTCGTCCGGGATTTGAACCCTGGACCTCTCCCACCCTAAGCGAGCATCATACCCCTAGACCAACGAGCCTGCTGATGCCTCTGTAAGCAGCAAATGCAGAAAGAAGGCTCACAGGACCGTGACGATTTCTGAGAACTCTTTTCTGCCCTATCTAAAAATTGGCTCGGGCTGCCTTCCCAAACCAATGTTGATAAAAATGTCAAGGCAAAGGACACGAGGCTCGAGTCAACCGCAGATAGATACCCTGCAGGGCAGCCCATCTGAGCCATCTCAAAAAACAACACGTCCTTTCAGAGAAAGCGCTCTTACTCTCCGAGCTAAGTGGTCAACCAAGTTTAAACTGCAGACGAGGAACTAAGAAGATCTGCGAGATGCAGGATTGAAAACGCACAGACACTGCGCTCGCCTTACTTGACGGAAGCATGCGATTGGCCCAGAGAATGCAGCACTGACGGATAGTGCTCAAGAAAAGGGGCTCCAAAGATAGAAGCGGGCTCGGCCCCTAAGCGAGAATCTTACCCCTAGACCAACGAGCCACTGGGCTGACTGCAGAGGAGAGGAGGCCACATCGCCACGTATTTTACTGTGCTCGATGCTTCAGTCTTTCAGAGATCCTGTCTCTGGGTTGGCAAGTGCAAAAAGAGGGCTCATGCCACTAGCCGGATTTCTGAGAAACTCGATTTTGCAGTACCTGCGCTAGCATGGCCTGCCTTTGCAGTATAATGTTGATTAAAACATCAAGAACAAAATACATGAGCTGAATTAAACGACAGAAGGATACATTGCACACTGCCACACACATCATGCTGATTTGGCTGAAGAGAAACTGTCTTAGGTTTGTAATGCTTCTTAACCGAAGGTTACGGTGAATCCGGTCTGCTCAATTTTGGTTACTGTTGTTCCTGTTGAAGTTAATGTGTGTTCTAGATTCTTTTGGAACACTAACCAGGTCAGATTCGTCACAGCGGAACTGTTAAAAGAGGCCACTGTAGCACAAAAGCTAGCAGGTTCCACCGAGAGTTGAACTCGGATCGCTGGATTCAGAGTCCAGAGTGCTAACCATTACACCATGGAACCAAGCTTCCATGTGCCAACGAACCAAGGTCTGCAGATGGGCTCGTCCGGGATTTGAACCCGGGACCTCTCGCACCCGAAGCTAGAATCATACCCCTAGACCAACGAGCCTGCTGATGCATCTGAAAGTAGCAAATGCAGAAAGAAGGCTCACAGGACCGTGACGATTTCTGAGAACTCTTTTCTGCCCTATCTAAAAATTGGCTTGGGCTGCCTTCCCAAACCAATGTTGATAAAAATGTCAAGGCAAAGGACACGAGGCTCGAGTCAACCGCAGATAGATACCCTGCAGGGCAGCCCATCTGAGCCATCTCAAAAAACAACACGTCCTTTCAGAGAAAGCGCTCTTACTCTCCGAGCTAAGTGGTCAACCAAGTTTAAACTGCAGACGAGGAACTAAGAAGATCGGCGAGATGCAGGATTGAAAACGCACAGACACTGCCCTCGCCTTACTTGACGGAAGCATGCGATTGGCCCAGAGAATGCAGCACTGACGGATAGTGCTCAAGAAAAGGGGCTTTGTCCGGGATTTGAACCAGGGAGCTCTCATTATTGTATTGATATTCATAAAATATCAATACAATAATGCATTCAAATATAGTACAGTTTTACCATTACACATCATTTTTTACAAATTTTTTTACAGAATTCACTTTGTACATTTCCACATTATATATTATTTTCTTATTATTAATTATACAATTACAAAGACATTCCTTTAAGTAACAGGAATTATCTTGGCAAATTTATCCTATATTTTTTAAAACATTCCAATAATCTTATATCATTCCCTGTTAATATTTTATAAAACCTTTCAACTTGTCTATTCATGCTAAAATAATTATATAAAGTCTGTATATATCCCTCCAACTTTCTTCTAAAAAAACTCCACATATTAATTTTTACACTTTTTTCTCTCATGACATTACGTCTACACCATATTGCATATCTTGCCATTGATAAAATGAAATTGACCATAAACATTTCTTTTCCTTTTCCTTTTATACCAAGTAATACCATTTGATTCCATTCCATTTGACTTTCGATTTTTTCCCCCAAAAATGCCTCAATAAACATTTTAAATTTCTTCACAAATTTTGTAGTTCACAACAAAATTAAAACAAATGTAAAAGACCTTCATCTTCATTTTCACATACATCACATCTTGCATTTTGTTTAATTCCCATTTTACATAATCTCATTTTTGTATATATTACTTTGTGTCTTAAAAGAATATTAAAATTCTCAATCACTGGATCCATATAACTTATTCTTAAATTCTCCCAAATATTTTCAGATTCTGTCACTGGAAATAATATATTCCAAAAACCATTTGCTATTGGTTTAACAAAAAACATTTTTCTAAAGAATTTATAAATCATTTCTAAAGAACATGATTGAATAGACACTTCTTTCCCACTTTCTTTTAAAAGCACTTCAACCTTTCACTCTCCTTCCTCCTGTTTTTCTATTCTTTCTATCCATTCTTTAGGAATAGCTTTTTTTTATTTTGTCAAATTGTTGCTTTACTATACTCTTATCAACCTCTTCTCCTGTTTCTTCAATTTCATCTACTATACCTTGCAGTCGTATAAAACCTTCTTTAACCTCATATAAAACATCTTTGACTTTATTTATTCCTGCTTTAATCCATTTCCTGAAATAAATTTCATTATTTTCATATACAATATTTGAATTTAAAAATAATGGTCGAATCTAGAATCTTCTGATCCGCAGTCAGACGCGTTATCCATTTCGGCACTGGCCCAAAGGTCTCTTGGGCTTGTGTTTGCACCAGTCTTGTCCGTTTCGGATGTGGCAGAGGTCTGTATTTGTATTTGCTTCATCTCATGCTATCAAGAGGCAACCGAGCAACCATGCCTTCCCTGGTGGTTAGGATTTGGCGTTCTCACCGCCGCGGCCTGGGTTCGATTCCCGGTCAGGGAATGTCCTTTTGCCCTCCGACGTCGTACCGTGAAATCAAGCTCTAGTAGTTCAGTGAGAAGCCAGGCCCAAAAAAGCTGCTGGGCGCCTTAAAACAGCCCTCCTTCAAGCCGGAATCGAACCAGAGACCTAAGGATTGCCAACGGTTCCCCTACAGTTCTCCGCTCTACCAGCTGAGCTATCGAAGGGACGACATTCCAGAGCAGAATTCTGTAGCTCGACTGCTTCCAAAAAAGCTGCTGCCGCATTAAGATGCACTTAACGCCGTGCGAGGAAGAAAGCAAAGAGGAGCCTGCCTTCCCATACTTGGAGTCAAACCCAGGGCACCTGGGTGAAAAACAGGAATCCTGGCCGCTAGACCATATGGGAACTGCCGAGAATGGGGCATGGGCTTCGGGGTCACTTTGCATGTGCGTCCCTGGTGGTCTAGTGGTTAGGATTCGGCGTTATCACCGCCGCTGCCCGGGTTTGATTCCTGGTCAGGGAATGTCCTTTTGCCCTCCGACGTCGTACCGTGAAATCAAGCTCTAGTTGTTCAGTGAGAAGCCAGGCCCAAAAAAGCTGCTGGGCCCCTGAAAACAGCCCTCCTGCGAGCCGGAATCGAACCAGCGACCTAAGGATTGCCAACGTGGTCTGCGGTTGTGAGGCTGGTTGGATGTACTGTCAAATTTTCTGAAACACCTTTGGAGACGGCTTATGGTAGATAAATGAGCATTCAATTCACGGGCAACAGCTCTGGTGGACATTCCTGCAGTCAGCATGCCAATTGCACGCTCCCTCAAAAATTGCGACATCTGTGGCATTGTGCTGTGTGAAATCCCTTAGACCCCAGAGGGTTAATGATCAGCTCATTGTATCTGTTCAGCGATCACAGGATCCCTTTGGGTGTTTCTCGTCTTGCTAGATTATTCTCACATGGATGGTCTAGCGCATCTTAGAAGAAAGAACAAGCAGAGTTTGATTTCACGGTCCGCCGTCAGAGGGCAAAAGGAAGTTCCCTGACTGGGAATCGAACCTGGCCCCTGGCAGTGAGAGCACCGATCCTAACCACTAGACCACCAGGGAAGGGCTACCTTTTTGCTGGCCCATGGTCAGCAGTTCCCATATGGTCTAGCGGTCAGGATTCCTGGTTTTCACCCAGGCGGCCTGGGTTCGACTCCCGGTATGGGAAGGCAGGAAGGCTCCTCTTTGCTTCCGTCCTCGAACGGCAAGCGTGTCTCACTGAAGTAGAAGGCATTTTTTTAGCAGCAGTCGAGCTACACAACCCTGGCCTCACACCAGCCACGTACATGGAAAGTGACCCAGAAGCCCATGCCCCATTCTCTGTATTTTTAGTTTTAGTTTTTGACTAACCACGCATAAACTTTCCTTTCTCATAAATACAATCATGTACATTAATGCTGCAAACATATTAGTGTAGCCCAGTTTATGCTGTTTACAGTGTTATTAGACTTTAACTATTTATATGTTTATAAGCAACTGAAAAATGCACAAATATCAGGGCATGTCAAAACTTCTCCAGACCCTCAAAAATCCCTTAGACCCCAGAGGGTTAATGACCAGGTCATTGTATCTGTTCAGCGATCACAGGATCCCTTTGGGTGTTTTTCGTCTTGCTAGATTATTCTCACATGGATAAAGTCAGACATCAAAAGCCATAGGCTGCTAACACAACCCTGGCCTCACACCGGCCACGCACATGGAAAGTGACCCAGAAGCCCATTCTCGACAGTTCCCATATGGTCTAGCGGCCAGGATTCCTGTTTTTCACCCAGGTGCCCTGGGTTTGACTCCAAGTATGGGAAGGCAGGCTCCTCTTTGCTTTCCTCCTCGCACGGCGTTAAGTGCATCTTAATGCGGAAGCAGCTTTTTTGGAAGCAGTTGAGCTACAGAATTCTGCTCTGGAATGTCGTCCCTTCGATAGCTCAGCTGGTAGAGCGGAGGACTGTAGGGGAATCGTTGGCAATCCTTAGGTCGCTGGTTCGATTCCGGCTCGAAGGAGGGTTGTTTTAAGGCGCCCAGCAGCTTTTTTGGGCCTGGCTTCTCACTGAACAACTAGAGCTTGATTTCACGGTACGACGTCGGAGGGCAAAAGGACGTTCCCTGACCGGGAATCCAACCCTGGCCACGGCGGTGAGGACGCCGAATCCTAACCACTAGACCACCAGGGAAGGGATGTTTGCTCGGTGGTCTCTTGATAGCATGAGATGAAGCAAATAAAAATACAGATCTCTGCCACGTCCGAAACGGACAAGACTGGTGCAAACCCAATCCCTAGCGACCAGTGGGCCAGTGGCGCAATGGATAACGCGTCTGACTACGGATCAGAAGATTCTAGGTTCGACTCCTGGCTGGCTCGCTCTGCAGTTATTTTGCGTCGCCTTCACTCCACAGCAGACCACAGACAAGATGGCGTTCCAACCTGTGTTTCTTGTTATTGTTGTTCCTATGTTTGTTTCTGTTTTGTAACCAAATATTCTGTAGCATTATTCCTAACTGCCACCTGAGCACTGAGAAAAATGTAGTAAACTAAATGAAACCGAACTAACAAATAATCAGCAACTTATCCAATTCAAACTGGGTCTCAGCTTCTTCGGTAATTTCACAATAAAGCACCAGATCAGCTAGTTTGACATAATCTTACATTAGTACTATTTAAAAGTAAATAAAAGTAAATGGAGAATCATTGTTCTGAATATTTTACTTAATTTGGGGAATTATGGGAGTCGAGTCAAAACTGCAGTCAGGTCGAGACCCCGATGAGGATGGCGAGCATGCAGATGAGCTTTCCTGAGATGGTTTCTGACAGTTTGTGAAGAAATTCTTTGGTTATGCAAACCGATTGTTGCAGCAGCTGTCCGGCTGGCTGGTCTCAACAAGATCTTGGAGGTGAAGATGCTGGATGTGAAGGTCCTGGGCTGGTGTGGTCACACGTGGTCTGCGGTTGTGAGGCTGCTTGGATGTACTGCCAAATTCTCTGAAACACCTTTGGAGACGGCTTATGGTAGATAAATGAGCATTCAATTCATGGGCAACAGCTCTGGTGGACATTCCTGCAGTCAGCATGCCAATTGCACGCTCCCTCAAAAATTGCGACATCTGTGGCATTGTGCTGTGTGATAAAACTACACATTTTAGAGTGGCCTTTTATTGTGGCCAGCCTAAGGCACACCTGTGCAATAATCATGCTCGCTAATCATCATCTTGATATGCCACACCTGTGAGGTGGACGGATTATCCCGGTAAAGGAGAAGTGCTCACTAACACAGATTTAGACAGATTTGTTAACAGTATTTGAGAGAAATAGGCCTTTTGATAAAGTCAGACATCAAAAGCCATAGGCCGTTACACAACCCTGGCCTCACATGGAAAGTGACCTAGGAGCCCATGCCCCATTCTCGGCAGTTCCGATATGGTCTAGCGCATCTTAGAAGAAAGAACAAGCAGAGTTTGATTTCACGGTCCGCCGTCAGAGGGCAAAAGGAAGTTCCCTGACTGGGAATCGAACCTGGCCCCTGGCAGTGAGAGCACCGATCCTAACCACTAGACCACCAGGGAAGGGCTACCTTTTTGCTGGCCCATGGTCAGCAGTTCCCATATGGTCTAGCGGTCAGGATTCCTGGTTTTCACCCAGGCGGCCCGGGTTCGACTCCCGGTATGGGAAGGCAGGAAGGCTCCTCTTTGCTTCCGTCCTCGAACGGCAAGCGTGTCTCACTGAAGTAGAAGGCATTTTTTTAGCAGCAGTCGAGCTACACAACCCTGGCCTCACACCAGCCACGTACCTGGAAAGTGACCCAGAAGCCCATGCCCCATTCTCTGTATTTTTAGTTTTAGTTTTTGACTAACCACGCATAAACTTTCCTTTCTCATAAATACAATCATGTACATTAATGCTGCAAACATATTAGTGTAGCCCAGTTTATGCTGTTTACAGTGTTATTAGACTTTAACTATTTATATGTTTATAAGCAACTGAAAAATGCACAAATATCAGGGCATGTCAAAACTTCTCCAGACCCTCAAAAATCCCTTAGACCCCAGAGGGTTAATGACCAGGTCATTGTATTTGTTCAGCGATCACAGGATCCCTTTGGGTGTTTTTCGTCTTGCTAGATTATTCTCACATGGATAAAGTCAGACATCAAAAGCCATAGGCTGCTAACACAACCCTGGCCTCACACCGGCCACGCACATGGAAAGTGACCCAGAAGCCCATTCTCGACAGTTCCCATATGGTCTAGCGGCCAGGATTCCTGTTTTTCACCCAGGTGCCCTGGGTTTGACTCCAAGTATGGGAAGGCAGGCTCCTCTTTGCTTTCCTCCTCGCACGGCGTTAAGCGCATCTTAATGCGGCAGCAGCTTTTTTGGAAGCAGTCGAGCTACAGAATTCGGCTCTGGAATGTCATCCCTTCGATAGCTCAGCTGGTAGAGCGGAGGACTGTAGGGGAATCGTTGGCAATCCTTAGGTCGCTGGTTCGATTCCGGCTCGAAGGAGGGCTGTTTTAAGGCGCCCGGCAGCTTTTTTGGGCCTGGCTTCTCACTGAACAACTAGAGCTTGATTTCACGGTACGACGTCGGAGGGCAAAAGGACGTTCCCTGACCGGGAATCCAACCCTGGCCACGGCGGTGAGGACGCCGAATCCTAACCGCTAGACCACCAGGGAAGGGATGTTTGCTCGGTGGTCTCTTGATAGCATGAGATGAAGCAAATAAAAATACAGATCTCTGCCACGTCCGAAACGGACAAGACTGGTGCAAACCCAATCCCTAGCGACCAGTGGGCCAGTGGCGCAATGGATAACGCGTCTGACTACGGATCAGAAGATTCTAGGTTCGACTCCTGGCTGGCTCGCTCTGCAGTTATTTTGCGTCGCCTTCACTCCACAGCAGACCGCAGACAAGATGGCGTTCCAACCTGTGTTTCTTGTTATTGTTGTTCCTATGTTTGTTTCTGTTTTGTAACCAAATATTCTGTAGCATTATTCCTAACTGCCACCTGAGCATTGAGAAAAATGTAGTAAACTAAATGAAACCGAACTAACAAATAATCAGCAACTTATCCAATTCAAACTGGGTCTCAGCTTCTTCGGTAATTTCACAATAAAGCACCAGATCAGCTAGTTTGACATAATCTTACATTAGTACTATTTAAAAGTAAATAAAAGTAAATGGAGAATCATTGTTCTGAATATTTTAATTAATTTGGGGAATTATGGGAGTCTAGTCAAAACTGCAGTCAGGTCGAGACCCCGATGAGGATGGCGAGCATGCAGATGAGCTTCCCTGAGATGGTTTCTGACAGTTTGTGAAGAAATTCTTTGGTTATGCAAACCGATTGTTGCAGCAGCTGTCCGGCTGGCTGGTCTCAACAAGATCTTGGAGGTGAAGATGCTGGATGTGAAGGCCCTGGGCTGGTGTGGTCACACGTGGTCTGCGGTTGTGAGGCTGGTTGGATGTACTGCCAAATTCTCTGAAACACCTTTGGAGACGGCTTATGGTAGATAAATGAGCATTCAATTCACGGGCAACAGCTCTGGTGGACATTCCTGCAGTCAGCATGCCAATTGCACGCTCCCTCAAAAATTGCGACATCTGTGGCATTGTGCTGTGTGATAAAACTACACATTTTAGAGTGGCCTTTTATTGTGGCCAGCCTAAGGCACACCTGTGCAATAATCATGCTCGCTAATCATCATCTTGATATGCCACACCTGTGAGGTGGACGGATTATCCCGGCAAAGGAGAAGTGCTCACTAACACAGATTTAGACAGATTTGTTAACAGTATTTGAGAGAAATAGGCCTTTTGATAAAGTCAGACATCAAAAGCCATAGGCCGTTACACAACCCTGGCCTCACATGGAAAGTGACCTAGGAGCCCATGCCCCATTCTCGGCAGTTCCGATATGGTCTAGCGCATCTTAGAAGAAAGAACAAGCAGAGTTTGATTTCACGGTCCGCCGTCAGAAGGCAAAAGGAAGTTCCCTGACTGGGAATCGAACCTGGCCCCTGGCAGTGAGAGCACCGATCCTAACCACTAGACCACCAGGGAAGGGCTACCTTTTTGCTGGCCCATGGTCAGCAGTTCCCATATGGTCTAGCGGTCAGGATTCCTGGTTTTCACCCAGGCGGCCCGGGTTCGACTCCCGGTATGGGAAGGCAGGAAGGCTCCTCTTTGCTTCCGTCCTCGAACGGCAAGCGTGTCTCACTGAAGTAGAAGGCATTTTTTTAGCAGCAGTCGAGCTACACAACCCTGGCCTCACACCAGCCACGTACCTGGAAAGTGACCCAGAAGCCCATGCCCCATTCTCTGTATTTTTAGTTTTAGTTTTTGACTAACCACGCATAAACTTTCCTTTCTCATAAATACAATCATGTACATTAATGCTGCAAACATATTAGTGTAGCCCAGTTTATGCTGTTTACAGTGTTATTAGACTTTAACTATTTATATGTTTATAAGCAACTGAAAAATGCACAAATATCAGGGCATGTCAAAACTTCTCCAGACCCTCAAAAATCCCTTAGACCCCAGAGGGTTAATGACCAGGTCATTGTATTTGTTCAGCGATCACAGGATCCCTTTGGGTGTTTTTCGTCTTGCTAGATTATTCTCACATGGATAAAGTCAGACATCAAAAGCCATAGGCTGCTAACACAACCCTGGCCTCACACCGGCCACGCACATGGAAAGTGACCCAGAAGCCCATTCTCGACAGTTCCCATATGGTCTAGCGGCCAGGATTCCTGTTTTTCACCCAGGTGCCCTGGGTTTGACTCCAAGTATGGGAAGGCAGGCTCCTCTTTGCTTTCCTCCTCGCACGGCGTTAAGCGCATCTTAATGCGGCAGCAGCTTTTTTGGAAGCAGTCGAGCTACAGAATTCGGCTCTGGAATGTCATCCCTTCGATAGCTCAGCTGGTAGAGCGGAGGACTGTAGGGGAATCGTTGGCAATCCTTAGGTCGCTGGTTCGATTCCGGCTCGAAGGAGGGCTGTTTTAAGGCGCCCGGCAGCTTTTTTGGGCCTGGCTTCTCACTGAACAACTAGAGCTTGATTTCACGGTACGACGTCGGAGGGCAAAAGGACGTTCCCTGACCGGGAATCCAACCCTGGCCACGGCGGTGAGGACGCCGAATCCTAACCGCTAGACCACCAGGGAAGGGATGTTTGCTCGGTGGTCTCTTGATAGCATGAGATGAAGCAAATAAAAATACAGATCTCTGCCACGTCCGAAACGGACAAGACTGGTGCAAACCCAATCCCTAGCGACCAGTGGGCCAGTGGCGCAATGGATAACGCGTCTGACTACGGATCAGAAGATTCTAGGTTCGACTCCTGGCTGGCTCGCTCTGCAGTTATTTTGCGTCGCCTTCACTCCACAGCAGACCGCAGACAAGATGGCGTTCCAACCTGTGTTTCTTGTTATTGTTGTTCCTATGTTTGTTTCTGTTTTGTAACCAAATATTCTGTAGCATTATTCCTAACTGCCACCTGAGCATTGAGAAAAATGTAGTAAACTAAATGAAACCGAACTAACAAATAATCAGCAACTTATCCAATTCAAACTGGGTCTCAGCTTCTTCGGTAATTTCACAATAAAGCACCAGATCAGCTAGTTTGACATAATCTTACATTAGTACTATTTAAAAGTAAATAAAAGTAAATGGAGAATCATTGTTCTGAATATTTTAATTAATTTGGGGAATTATGGGAGTCTAGTCAAAACTGCAGTCAGGTCGAGACCCCGATGAGGATGGCGAGCATGCAGATGAGCTTCCCTGAGATGGTTTCTGACAGTTTGTGAAGAAATTCTTTGGTTATGCAAACCGATTGTTGCAGCAGCTGTCCGGCTGGCTGGTCTCAACAAGATCTTGGAGGTGAAGATGCTGGATGTGAAGGCCCTGGGCTGGTGTGGTCACACGTGGTCTGCGGTTGTGAGGCTGGTTGGATGTACTGCCAAATTCTCTGAAACACCTTTGGAGACGGCTTATGGTAGATAAATGAGCATTCAATTCACGGGCAACAGCTCTGGTGGACATTCCTGCAGTCAGCATGCCAATTGCACGCTCCCTCAAAAATTGCGACATCTGTGGCATTGTGCTGTGTGATAAAACTACACATTTTAGAGTGGCCTTTTATTGTGGCCAGCCTAAGGCACACCTGTGCAATAATCATGCTCGCTAATCATCATCTTGATATGCCACACCTGTGAGGTGGACGGATTATCCCGGCAAAGGAGAAGTGCTCACTAACACAGATTTAGACAGATTTGTTAACAGTATTTGAGAGAAATAGGCCTTTTGATAAAGTCAGACATCAAAAGCCATAGGCCGTTACACAACCCTGGCCTCACATGGAAAGTGACCTAGGAGCCCATGCCCCATTCTCGGCAGTTCCGATATGGTCTAGCGCATCTTAGAAGAAAGAACAAGCAGAGTTTGATTTCACGGTCCGCCGTCAGAAGGCAAAAGGAAGTTCCCTGACTGGGAATCGAACCTGGCCCCTGGCAGTGAAAGCACCGATCCTAACCACTAGACCACCAGGGAAGGGCTACCTTTTTGCTGGCCCATGGTCAGCAGTTCCCATATGGTCTAGCGGTCAGGATTCCTGGTTTTCACCCAGGCGGCCCGGTTTCGACTCCCGGTATGGGAAGGCAGGAAGGCTCCTCTTTGCTTCCGTCCTCGAACGGCAAGCGTGTCTCACTGAAGTAGAAGGCATTTTTTTAGCAGCAGTCGAGCTACACAACCCTGGCCTCACACCAGCCACGTACATGGAAAGTGACCCAGAAGCCCATGCCCCATTCTCTGTATTTTTAGTTTTAGTTTTTGACTAACCACGCATAAACTTTCCTTTCTCATAAATACAATCATGTACATTAATGCTGCAAACATATTAGTGTAGCCCAGTTTATGCTGTTTACAGTGTTATTAGACTTTAACTATTTATATGTTTATAAGCAACTGAAAAATGCACAAATATCAGGGCATGTCAAAACTTCTCCAGACCCTCAAAAATCCCTTAGACCCCAGAGGGTTAATGACCAGGTCATTGTATCTGTTCAGCGATCACAGGATCCCTTTGGGTGTTTTTCGTCTTGCTAGATTATTCTCACATGGATAAAGTCAGACATCAAAAGCCATAGGCTGCTAACACAACCCTGGCCTCACACCGGCCACGCACATGGAAAGTGACCCAGAAGCCCATTCTCGACAGTTCCCATATGGTCTAGCGGCCAGGATTCCTGTTTTTCACCCAGGTGCCCTGGGTTTGACTCCAAGTATGGGAAGGCAGGCTCCTCTTTGCTTTCCTCCTCGCACGGCGTTAAGTGCATCTTAATGCGGAAGCAGCTTTTTTGGAAGCAGTTGAGCTACAGAATTCTGCTCTGGAATGTCGTCCCTTCGATAGCTCAGCTGGTAGAGCGGAGGACTGTAGGGGAATCGTTGGCAATCCTTAGGTCGCTGGTTCGATTCCGGCTCGAAGGAGGGTTGTTTTAAGGCGCCCAGCAGCTTTTTTGGGCCTGGCTTCTCACTGAACAACTAGAGCTTGATTTCACGGTACGACGTCGGAGGGCAAAAGGACGTTCCCTGACCGGGAATCCAACCCTGGCCACGGCGGTGAGGACGCCGAATCCTAACCACTAGACCACCAGGGAAGGGATGTTTTCTCGGTGGTCTCTTGATAGCATGAGATGAAGCAAATAAAAATACAGATCTCTGCCACGTCCGAAACGGACAAGACTGGTGCAAACCCGATCCCTAGCGACCAGTGGGCCAGTGGCGCAATGGATAACGCGTCTGACTACGGATCAGAAGATTCTAGGTTCGACTCCTGGCTGGCTCGCTCTGCAGTTATTTTGCGTCGCCTTCACTCCACAGCAGACCACAGACAAGATGGCGTTCCAACCTGTGTTTCTTGTTATTGTTGTTCCTATGTTTGTTTCTGTTTTGTAACCAAATATTCTGTAGCATTATTCCTAACTGCCACCTGAGCACTGAGAAAAATGTAGTAAACTAAATGAAACCGAACTAACAAATAATCAGCAACTTATCCAATTCAAACTGGGTCTCAGCTTCTTCGGTAATTTCACAATAAAGCACCAGATCAGCTAGTTTGACATAATCTTACATTAGTACTATTTAAAAGTAAATAAAAGTAAATGGAGAATCATTGTTCTGAATATTTTACTTAATTTGGGGAATTATGGGAGTCGAGTCAAAACTGCAGTCAGGTCGAGACCCCGATGAGGATGGCGAGCATGCAGATGAGCTTTCCTGAGATGGTTTCTGACAGTTTGTGAAGAAATTCTTTGGTTATGCAAACCGATTGTTGCAGCAGCTGTCCGGCTGGCTGGTCTCAACAAGATCTTGGAGGTGAAGATGCTGGATGTGAAGGTCCTGGGCTGGTGTGGTCACACGTGGTCTGCGGTTGTGAGGCTGCTTGGATGTACTGCCAAATTCTCTGAAACACCTTTGGAGACGGCTTATGGTAGATAAATGAGCATTCAATTCATGGGCAACAGCTCTGGTGGACATTCCTGCAGTCAGCATGCCAATTGCACGCTCCCTCAAAAATTGCGACATCTGTGGCATTGTGCTGTGTGATAAAACTACACATTTTAGAGTGGCCTTTTATTGTGGCCAGCCTAAGGCACACCTGTGCAATAATCATGCTCGCTAATCATCATCTTGATATGCCACACCTGTGAGGTGGACGGATTATCCCGGCAAAGGAGAAGTGCTCACTAACACAGATTTAGACAGATTTGTTAACAGTATTTGAGAGAAATAGGCCTTTTGATAAAGTCAGACATCAAAAGCCATAGGCCGTTACACAACCCTGGCCTCACATGGAAAGTGACCTAGGAGCCCATGCCCCATTCTCGGCAGTTCCGATATGGTCTAGCGCATCTTAGAAGAAAGAACAAGCAGAGTTTGATTTCACGGTCCGCCGTCAGAGGGCAAAAGGAAGTTCCCTGACTGGGAATCGAACCTGGCCCCTGGCAGTGAGAGCACCGATCCTAACCACTAGACCACCAGGGAAGGGCTACCTTTTTGCTGGCCCATGGTCAGCAGTTCCCATATGGTCTAGCGGTCAGGATTCCTGGTTTTCACCCAGGCGGCCCGGGTTCGACTCCCGGTATGGGAAGGCAGGAAGGCTCCTCTTTGCTTCCGTCCTCGAACGGCAAGCGTGTCTCACTGAAGTAGAAGGCATTTTTTTAGCAGCAGTCGAGCTACACAACCCTGGCCTCACACCAGCCACGTACCTGGAAAGTGACCCAGAAGCCCATGCCCCATTCTCTGTATTTTTAGTTTTAGTTTTTGACTAACCACGCATAAACTTTCCTTTCTCATAAATACAATCATGTACATTAATGCTGCAAACATATTAGTGTAGCCCAGTTTATGCTGTTTACAGTGTTATTAGACTTTAACTATTTATATGTTTATAAGCAACTGAAAAATGCACAAATATCAGGGCATGTCAAAACTTCTCCAGACCCTCAAAAATCCCTTAGACCCCAGAGGGTTAATGACCAGGTCATTGTATCTGTTCAGCGATCACAGGATCCCTTTGGGTGTTTTTCGTCTTGCTAGATTATTCTCACATGGATAAAGTCAGACATCAAAAGCCATAGGCTGCTAACACAACCCTGGCCTCACACCGGCCACGCACATGGAAAGTGACCCAGAAGCCCATTCTCGGCAGTTCCCATATGGTCTAGCGGCCAGGATTCCTGTTTTTCACCCAGGTGCCCTGGGTTTGACTCCAAGTATGGGAAGGCAGGCTCCTCTTTGCTTTCCTCCTCGCACGGCGTTAAGTGCATCTTAATGCGGAAGCAGCTTTTTTGGAAGCAGTTGAGCTACAGAATTCTTCTCTGGAATGTCGTCCCTTCGATAGCTCAGCTGGTAGAGCGGAGGACTGTAGGGGAATCGTTGGCAATCCTTAGGTCGCTGGTTCGATTCCGGCTCGAAGGAGGGTTGTTTTAAGGCGCCCAGCAGCTTTTTTGGGCCTGGCTTCTCACTGAATAACTAGAGCTTGATTTCACGGTACGACGTCGGAGGGCAAAAGGACGTTCCCTGACCGGGAATCCAACCCTGGCCGCGGCGGTGAGGACGCCGAATCCTAACCACTAGACCACCAGGGAAGGGATGTTTGCTCGGTGGTCTCTTGATAGCATGAGATGAAGCAAATAAAAATACAGATCTCTGCCACGTCCGAAACGGACAAGACTGGTGCAAACCCAATCCCTAGCGACCAGTGGGCCAGTGGCGCAATGGATAACGCGTCTGACTACGGATCAGAAGATTCTAGGTTCGACTCCTGGCTGGCTAGCTCTGCAGTTATTTTGCGTCGCCTTCACTCCACAGCAGACCGCAGACAAGATGGCGTTCCAACCTGTGTTTCTTGTTATTGTTGTTCCTGTTTGTTTCTGTTTTGTAACCAAATATTCTGTAGCATTATTCCTAACTGCCACCTGAGCACTGAGAAAAATGTAGTAAACTAAATGAAACCGAACTAACAAATAATCAGCAACTTATCCAATTCAAACTGGGTCTCAGCTTCTTCGGTAATTTCACAATAAAGCACCAGATCAGCTAGTTTGACATAATCTTACATTAGTACTATTTAAAAGTAAATAAAAGTAAATGGAGAATCATTGTTCTGAATATTTTAATTAATTTGGGGAATTATGGGAGTCGAGTCAAAACTGCAGTCAGGTCGAGACCCCGATGAGGATGGCGAGCATGCAGATGAGCTTTCCTGAGATGGTTTCTGACAGTTTGTGAAGAAATTCTTTGGTTATGCAAACCGATTGTTGCAGCAGCTGTCCGGCTGGCTGGTCTCAACAAGATCTTGGAGGTGAAGATGCTGGATGTGAAGGTCCTGGGCTGGTGTGGTCACACGTGGTCTGCGGTTGTGAGGCTGGTTGGATGTACTGCCAAATTCTCTGAAACACCTTTGGAGACGGCTTATGGTAGATAAATGAGCATTCAATTCACGGGCAACAGCTCTGGTGGACATTCCTGCAGTCAGCATGCCAATTGCACGCTCCCTCAAAAATTGCGACATCTGTGGCATTGTGCTGTGTGATAAAACTACACATTTTAGAGTGGCCTTTTATTGTGGCCAGCCTAAGGCACACCTGTGCAATAATCATGCTCGCTAATCATCATCTTGATATGCCACACCTGTGAGGTGGACGGATTATCCCGGCAAAGGAGAAGTGCTCACTAACACAGATTTAGACAGATTTGTTAACAGTATTTGAGAGAAATAGGCCTTTTGATAAAGTCAGACATCAAAAGCCATAGGCCGTTACACAACCCTGGCCTCACATGGAAAGTGACCTAGGAGCCCATGCCCCATTCTCGGCAGTTCCGATATGGTCTAGCGCATCTTAGAAGAAAGAACAAGCAGAGTTTGATTTCACGGTCCGCCGTCAGAGGGCAAAAGGAAGTTCCCTGACTGGGAATCGAACCTGGCCCCTGGCAGTGAGAGCACCGATCCTAACCACTAGACCACCAGGGAAGGGCTACCTTTTTGCTGGCCCATGGTCAGCAGTTCCCATATGGTCTAGCGGTCAGGATTCCTGGTTTTCACCCAGGCGGCCCGGGTTCGACTCCCGGTATGGGAAGGCAGGAAGGCTCCTCTTTGCTTCCGTCCTCGAACGGCAAGCGTGTCTCACTGAAGTAGAAGGCATTTTTTTAGCAGCAGTCGAGCTACACAACCCTGGCCTCACACCAGCCACGTACATGGAAAGTGACCCAGAAGCCCATGCCCCATTCTCTGTATTTTTAGTTTTAGTTTTTGACCAACCACGCATAAACTTTCCTTTCTCATAAATACAATCATGTACATTAATGCTGCAAACATATTAGTGTAGCCCAGTTTATGCTGTTTACAGTGTTATTAGACTTTAACTATTTATATGTTTATAAGCAACTGAAAAATGCACAAATATCAGGGCATGTCAAAACTTCTCCAGACCCTCAAAAATCCCTTAGACCCCAGAGGGTTAATGACCAGGTCATTGTATCTGTTCAGCGATCACAGGATCCCTTTGGGTGTTTTTCGTCTTGCTAGATTATTCTCACATGGATAAAGTCAGACATCAAAAGCCATAGGCTGCTAACACAACCCTGGCCTCACACCGGCCACGCACATGGAAAGTGACCCAGAAGCCCATTCTCGACAGTTCCCATATGGTCTAGCGGCCAGGATTCCTGTTTTTCACCCAGGTGCCCTGGGTTTGACTCCAAGTATGGGAAGGCAGGCTCCTCTTTGCTTTCCTCCTCGCACGGCGTTAAGTGCATCTTAATGCGGAAGCAGCTTTTTTGGAAGCAGTTGAGCTACAGAATTCTGCTCTGGAATGTCGTCCCTTCGATAGCTCAGCTGGTAGAGCGGAGGACTGTAGGGGAATCGTTGGCAATCCTTAGGTCGCTGGTTCGATTCCGGCTCGAAGGAGGGTTGTTTTAAGGCGCCCAGCAGCTTTTTTGGGCCTGGCTTCTCACTGAACAACTAGAGCTTGATTTCACGGTACGACGTCGGAGGGCAAAAGGACGTTCCCTGACCGGGAATCCAACCCTGGCCACGGCGGTGAGGACGCCGAATCCTAACCACTAGACCACCAGGGAAGGGATGTTTGCTCGGTGGTCTCTTGATAGCATGAGATGAAGCAAATAAAAATACAGATCTCTGCCACGTCCGAAACGGACAAGACTGGTGCAAACCCGATCCCTAGCGACCAGTGGGCCAGTGGCGCAATGGATAACGCGTCTGACTACGGATCAGAAGATTCTAGGTTCGACTCCTGGCTGGCTCGCTCTGCAGTTATTTTGCGTCGCCTTCACTCCACAGCAGACCACAGACAAGATGGCGTTCCAACCTGTGTTTCTTGTTATTGTTGTTCCTATGTTTGTTTCTGTTTTGTAACCAAATATTCTGTAGCATTATTCCTAACTGCCACCTGAGCACTGAGAAAAATGTAGTAAACTAAATGAAACCGAACTAACAAATAATCAGCAACTTATCCAATTCAAACTGGGTCTCAGCTTCTTCGGTAATTTCACAATAAAGCACCAGATCAGCTAGTTTGACATAATCTTACATTAGTACTATTTAAAAGTAAATAAAAGTAAATGGAGAATCATTGTTCTGAATATTTTACTTAATTTGGGGAATTATGGGAGTCGAGTCAAAACTGCAGTCAGGTCGAGACCCCGATGAGGATGGCGAGCATGCAGATGAGCTTTCCTGAGATGGTTTCTGACAGTTTGTGAAGAAATTCTTTGGTTATGCAAACCGATTGTTGCAGCAGCTGTCCGGCTGGCTGGTCTCAACAAGATCTTGGAGGTGAAGATGCTGGATGTGAAGGTCCTGGGCTGGTGTGGTCACACGTGGTCTGCGGTTGTGAGGCTGCTTGGATGTACTGCCAAATTCTCTGAAACACCTTTGGAGACGGCTTATGGTAGATAAATGAGCATTCAATTCATGGGCAACAGCTCTGGTGGACATTCCTGCAGTCAGCATGCCAATTGCACGCTCCCTCAAAAATTGCGACATCTGTGGCATTGTGCTGTGTGATAAAACTACACATTTTAGAGTGGCCTTTTATTGTGGCCAGCCTAAGGCACACCTGTGCAATAATCATGCTCGCTAATCATCATCTTGATATGCCACACCTGTGAGGTGGACGGATTATCCCGGCAAAGGAGAAGTGCTCACTAACACAGATTTAGACAGATTTGTTAACAGTATTTGAGAGAAATAGGCCTTTTGATAAAGTCAGACATCAAAAGCCATAGGCCGTTACACAACCCTGGCCTCACATGGAAAGTGACCTAGGAGCCCATGCCCCATTCTCGGCAGTTCCGATATGGTCTAGCGCATCTTAGAAGAAAGAACAAGCAGAGTTTGATTTCACGGTCCGCCGTCAGAGGGCAAAAGGAAGTTCCCTGACTGGGAATCGAACCTGGCCCCTGGCAGTGAGAGCACCGATCCTAACCACTAGACCACCAGGGAAGGGCTACCTTTTTGCTGGCCCATGGTCAGCAGTTCCCATATGGTCTAGCGGTCAGGATTCCTGGTTTTCACCCAGGCGGCCCGGGTTCGACTCCCGGTATGGGAAGGCAGGAAGGCTCCTCTTTGCTTCCGTCCTCGAACGGCAAGCGTGTCTCACTGAAGTAGAAGGCATTTTTTTAGCAGCAGTCGAGCTACACAACCCTGGCCTCACACCAGCCACGTACATGGAAAGTGACCCAGAAGCCCATGCCCCATTCTCTGTATTTTTAGTTTTAGTTTTTGACTAACCACGCATAAACTTTCCTTTCTCATAAATACAATCATGTACATTAATGCTGCAAACATATTAGTGTAGCCCAGTTTATGCTGTTTACAGTGTTATTAGACTTTAACTATTTATATGTTTATAAGCAACTGAAAAATGCACAAATATCAGAGCATGTCAAAACTTCTCCAGACCCTCAAAAATCCCTTAGACCCCAGAGGGTTAATGACCAGCTCATTGTATCTGTTCAGCGATCACAGGATCCCTTTGGGTGTTTCTCGTCTTGCTAGATTATTCTCACATGGATAAAGTCAGACATCAAAAGCCATAGGCTGCTAACACAACCCTGGCCTCACACCGGCCATGCACATGGAAAGTGACCCAGAAGCCCATTCTCGGCAGTTCCCATATGGTCTAGCGGCCAGGATTCCTGTTTTTCACCCAGGTGCCCTGGGTTTGACTCCAAGTATGGGAAGGCAGGCTCCTCTTTGCTTTCCTCCTCGCACGGCGTTAAGTGCATCTTAATGCGGAAGCAGCTTTTTTGGAAGCAGTTGAGCTACAGAATTCTGCTCTGGAATGTCGTCCCTTCGATAGCTCAGCTGGTAGAGCGGAGGACTGTAGGGGAATCGTTGGCAATCCTTAGGTCGCTGGTTCGATTCCGGCTTGAAGGAGGGTTGTTTTAAGGCGCCCAGCAGCTTTTTTGGGCCTGGCTTCTCACTGAACAACTAGAGCTTGATTTCACGGTACGACGTCGGAGGGCAAAAGGACGTTCCCTGACCGGGAATCCAACCCTGGCCACGGCGGTGAGGACGCCGAATCCTAACCACTAGACCACCAGGGAAGGGATGTTTGCTCGGTGGTCTCTTGATAGCATGAGATGAAGCAAATAAAAATACAGATCTCTGCCACGTCCGAAACGGACAAGACTGGTGCAAACCCAATCCCTAGCGACCAGTGGGCCAGTGGCGCAATGGATAACGCGTCTGACTACGGATCAGAAGATTCTAGGTTCGACTCCTGGCTGGCTCGCTCTGCAGTTATTTTGCGTCGCCTTCACTCCACAGCAGACCGCAGACAAGATGGCGTTCCAACCTGTGTTTCTTGTTATTGTTGTTCCTATGTTTGTTTCTGTTTTGTAACCAAATATTCTGTAGCATTATTCCTAACTGCCACCTGAGCACTGAGAAAAATGTAGTAAACTAAATGAAACCGAACTAACAAATAATCAGCAACTTATCCAATTCAAACTGGGTCTCAGCTTCTTCGGTAATTTCACAATAAAGCACCAGATCAGCTAGTTTGACATAATCTTACATTAGTACTATTTAAAAGTAAATAAAAGTAAATGGAGAATCATTGTTCTGAATATTTTAATTAATTTGGGGAATTATGGGAGTCGAGTCAAAACTGCAGTCAGGTCGAGACCCCGATGAGGATGGCGAGCATGCAGATGAGCTTTCCTGAGATGGTTTCTGACAGTTTGTGAAGAAATTCTTTGGTTATGCAAACCGATTGTTGCAGCAGCTGTCCGGCTGGCTGGTCTCAACAAGATCTTGGAGGTGAAGATGCTGGATGTGAAGGTCCTGGGCTGGTGTGGTCACACGTGGTCTGCGGTTGTGAGGCTGGTTGGATGTACTGCCAAATTCTCTGAAACACCTTTGGAGACGGCTTATGGTAGATAAATGAGCATTCAATTCACGGGCAACAGCTCTGGTGGACATTCCTGCAGTCAGCATGCCAATTGCACGCTCCCTCAAAAATTGCGACATCTGTGGCATTGTGCTGTGTGATAAAACTACACATTTTAGAGTGGCCTTTTATTGTGGCCAGCCTAAGGCACACCTGTGCAATAATCATGCTCGCTAATCATCATCTTGATATGCCACACCTGTGAGGTGGACGGATTATCCCGGCAAAGGAGAAGTGCTCACTAACACAGATTTAGACAGATTTGTTAACAGTATTTGAGAGAAATAGGCCTTTTGATAAAGTCAGACATCAAAAGCCATAGGCCGTTACACAACCCTGGCCTCACATGGAAAGTGACCTAGGAGCCCATGCCCCATTCTCGGCAGTTCCGATATGGTCTAGCGCATCTTAGAAGAAAGAACAAGCAGAGTTTGATTTCACGGTCCGCCGTCAGAGGGCAAAAGGAAGTTCCCTGACTGGGAATCGAACCTGGCCCCTGGCAGTGAGAGCACCGATCCTAACCACTAGACCACCAGGGAAGGGCTACCTTTTTGCTGGCCCATGGTCAGCAGTTCCCATATGGTCTAGCGGTCAGGATTCCTGGTTTTCACCCAGGCGGCCCGGGTTCGACTCCCGGTATGGGAAGGCAGGAAGGCTCCTCTTTGCTTCCGTCCTCGAACGGCAAGCGTGTCTCACTGAAGTAGAAGGCATTTTTTTAGCAGCAGTCGAGCTACACAACCCTGGCCTCACACCAGCCACGTACATGGAAAGTGACCCAGAAGCCCATGCCCCATTCTCTGTATTTTTAGTTTTAGTTTTTGACTAACCACGCATAAACTTTCCTTTCTCATAAATACAATCATGTACATTAATGCTGCAAACATATTAGTGTAGCCCAGTTTATGCTGTTTACAGTGTTATTAGACTTTAACTATTTATATGTTTATAAGCAACTGAAAAATGCACAAATATCAGAGCATGTCAAAACTTCTCCAGACCCTCAAAAATCCCTTAGACCCCAGAGGGTTAATGACCAGCTCATTGTATCTGTTCAGCGATCACAGGATCCCTTTGGGTGTTTCTCGTCTTGCTAGATTATTCTCACATGGATAAAGTCAGACATCAAAAGCCATAGGCTGCTAACACAACCCTGGCCTCACACCGGCCATGCACATGGAAAGTGACCCAGAAGCCCATTCTCGGCAGTTCCCATATGGTCTAGCGGCCAGGATTCCTGTTTTTCACCCAGGTGCCCTGGGTTTGACTCCAAGTATGGGAAGGCAGGCTCCTCTTTGCTTTCCTCCTCGCACGGCGTTAAGTGCATCTTAATGCGGAAGCAGCTTTTTTGGAAGCAGTTGAGCTACAGAATTCTGCTCTGGAATGTCGTCCCTTCGATAGCTCAGCTGGTAGAGCGGAGGACTGTAGGGGAATCGTTGGCAATCCTTAGGTCGCAGGTTCGATTCCGGCTTGAAGGAGGGTTGTTTTAAGGCGCCCAGCAGCTTTTTTGGGCCTGGCTTCTCACTGAACAACTAGAGCTTGATTTCACGGTACGACGTCGGAGGGCAAAAGGACGTTCCCTGACCGGGAATCCAACCCTGGCCACGGCGGTGAGGACGCCGAATCCTAACCACTAGACCACCAGGGAAGGGATGTTTGCTCGGTGGTCTCTTGATAGCATGAGATGAAGCAAATAAAAATACAGATCTCTGCCACGTCCGAAACGGACAAGACTGGTGCAAACCCAATCCCTAGCGACCAGTGGGCCAGTGGCGCAATGGATAACGCGTCTGACTACGGATCAGAAGATTCTAGGTTCGACTCCTGGCTGGCTCGCTCTGCAGTTATTTTGCGTCGCCTTCACTCCACAGCAGACCGCAGACAAGATGGCGTTCCAACCTGTATTTCTTGTTATTGTTGTTCCTATGTTTGTTTCTGTTTTGTAACCAAATATTCTGTAGCATTATTCCTAACTGCCACCTGAGCACTGAGAAAAATGTAGTAAACTAAATGAAACCGAACTAACAAATAATCAGCAACTTATCCAATTCAAACTGGGTCTCAGCTTCTTCGGTAATTTCACAATAAAGCACCAGATCAGCTAGTTTGACATAATCTTACATTAGTACTATTTAAAAGTAAATAAAAGTAAATGGAGAATCATTGTTCTGAATATTTTAATTAATTTGGGGAATTATGGGAGTCTAGTCAAAACTGCAGTCAGGTCGAGACCCCGATGAGGATGGCGAGCATGCAGATGAGCTTCCCTGAGATGGTTTCTGACAGTTTGTGAAGAAATTCTTTGGTTATGCAAACCGATTGTTGCAGCAGCTGTCCGGCTGGCTGGTCTCAACAAGATCTTGGAGGTGAAGATGCTGGATGTGAAGGTCCTGGGCTGGTGTGGTCACACGTGGTCTGCGGTTGTGAGGCTGGTTGGATGTACTGCCAAATTCTCTGAAACACCTTTGGAGACGGCTTATGGTAGATAAATGAGCATTCAATTCACGGGCAACAGTTCTGGTGGACATTCCTGCAGTCAGCATGCCAATTGCACGCTCCCTCAAAAATTGCGACATCTGTGGCATTGTGCTGTGTGATAAAACTACACATTTTAGAGTGGCCTTTTATTGTGGCCAGCCTAAGGCACACCTGTGCAATAATCATGCTCGCTAATCATCATCTTGATATGCCACACCTGTGAGGTGGACGGATTATCCCGGCAAAGGAGAAGTGCTCACTAACACAGATTTAGACAGATTTGTTAACAGTATTTGAGAGAAATAGGCCTTTTGATAAAGTCAGACATCAAAAGCCATAGGCCGTTACACAACCCTGGCCTCACATGGAAAGTGACCTAGGAGCCCATGCCCCATTCTCGGCAGTTCCGATATGGTCTAGCGCATCTTAGAAGAAAGAACAAGCAGAGTTTGATTTCACGGTCCGCCGTCAGAAGGCAAAAGGAAGTTCCCTGACTGGGAATCGAACCTGGCCCCTGGCAGTGAAAGCACCGATCCTAACCACTAGACCACCAGGGAAGGGCTACCTTTTTGCTGGCCCATGGTCAGCAGTTCCCATATGGTCTAGCGGTCAGGATTCCTGGTTTTCACCCAGGCGGCCCGGGTTCGACTCCCGGTATGGGAAGGCAGGAAGGCTCCTCTTTGCTTCCGTCCTCGAACGGCAATCGTGTCTCACTGAAGTAGAAGGCATTTTTTTAGCAGCAGTCGAGCTACACAACCCTGGCCTCACACCAGCCACGTACATGGAAAGTGACCCAGAAGCCCATGCCCCATTCTCTGTATTTTTTGTTTTAGTTTTTGACTAACCACGCATAAACTTTCCTTTCTCATAAATACAATCATGTACATTAATGCTGCAAACATATTAGTGTAGCCCAGTTTATGCTGTTTACAGTGTTATTAGACTTTAACTATTTACATGTTTATAAGCAACTGAAAAAAGCACAAATATCAGGGCATGTCAAAACTTCTCCAGACCCTCAAAAATCCCTTAGACCCCAGAGGGTTAATGACCAGCTCATTGTATCTGTTCAGCGATCACAGGATCCCTTTGGGTGTTTCTCGTCTTGCTAGATTATTCTCACATGGATAAAGTCAGACATCAAAAGCCATAGGCTGCTACCACAACCCTGGCCTCACACCGGCCACGCACATGGAAAGTGACCCAGAAGCCCATTCTCGGCAGTTCCCATATGGTCTAGCGGCCAGGATTCCTGTTTTTCACCCAGGTGCCCTGGGTTTGACTCCAAGTATGGGAAGGCAGGCTCCTCATTGCTTTCCTCCTCGCACGGAGTTAAGCGCATCTTAATGCGGCAGCAGCTTTTTTGGAAGCAGTCGAGCTACAGAATTCTGCTCTGGGAATGTCGTCCCTTCGATAGCTCAGCTGGTAGAGCGGAGGACTGTAGGGGAATCGTTGGCAATCCTTAGGTCGCTGGTTCGATTCCGGCTCGAAGGAGGGCTGTTTTAAGGCGCCCAGCAGCTTTTTTGGGCCTGGCTTCTCACTGAACAACTAGAGCTTGATTTCACGGTACGACGTCGGAGGGCAAAAGGACGTTCCCTGATCGGGAATCGAACCCTGGCCGCCGCAGTGAGAACGCCGAATCCTAACCACTAGACCACCAGGGAAGGGATGTTTGCTCGGTGGTCTCTTGATAGCATGAGATGAAGCAAATAAAAATACAGATCTCTGCCACGTCCGAAACGGACAAGACTGGTGCAAACACAAGCCCTAGCGACCAGTGGGCCAGTGGCGCAATGGATAACGCGTCTGACTACGGATCAGAAGATTCTAGGTTCGACTCCTGGCTGGCTCGCTCTGCAGTTCTTTTGCGTCGCCTTCACTCCACAGCAGACCGCAGACAAGATGGCGTTCCAACCTGTGTTTCTTGTTATTGTTGTTCCTATGTTTGTTTCTGTTTTGTAACCAAATATTCTGTAGCATTATTCCTAACTGCCACCTGAGCACTGAGAAAAATGTAGTAAACTAAATGAAACCGAACTAACAAATAATCAGCAACTCATCCAATTCAAACTGGGTCTCAGCTTCTTCGGTAATTTCACAATAAAGCACCAGATCAGCTAGTTTGACATAATCTAACATTAGTACTATTTAAAACTAAATAAAAGTAAATGGAGAATCATTGTTCTGAATATTTTAATTAATTTGGGGAATTATGGGAGTCGAGTCAAAACTGCAGTCAGGTCGAGACCCCGATGAGGATGGCGAGCATGCAGATGAGCTTCCCTGAGATGGTTTCTGACAGTTTGTGAAGAAATTCTTTGGTTATGCAAACCGATTGTTGCAGCAGCTGTCCGGCTGGCTGGTCTCAACAAGATCTTGGAGGTGAAGATGCTGGATGTGAAGGTCCTAGGCTGGTGTGGTCACACGTGGTCTGCGGTTGTGAGGCTGGTTGGATGTACTGCCAAATTCTCTGAAACACCTTTGGAGACGGCTTATGGTAGATAAATGAGCATTCAATTCACGGGCAACAGCTCTGGTGGACATTCCTGCAGTCAGCATGCCAATTGCACGCTCCCTCAAAAATTGCGACATCTGTGGCATTGTGCTGTGTGATAAAACTACACATTTTAGAGTGGCCTTTTATTGTGGCCAGCCTAAGGCACACCTGTGCAATAATCATGCTCGCTAATCATCATCTTGATATGCCACACCTGTGAGGTGGACGGATTATCCCGGCAAAGGAGAAGTGCTCACTAACACAGATTTAGACAGATTTGTTAACAGTATTTGAGAGAAATAGGCCTTTTGATAAAGTCAGACATCAAAAGCCATAGGCCGTTACACAACCCTGGCCTCACATGGAAAGTGACCTAGGAGCCCATGCCCCATTCTCGGCAGTTCCGATATGGTCTAGCGCATCTTAGAAGAAAGAACAAGCAGAGTTTGATTTCACGGTCCGCCGTCAGAGGGCAAAAGGAAGTTCCCTGACTGGGAATCGAACCTGGCCCGTGGCAGTGAGAGCACCGATCCTAACCACTAGACCACCAGGGAAGGGCTACCTTTTTGCTGGCCCATGGTCAGCAGTTCCCATATGGTCTAGCGGTCAGGATTCCTGGTTTTCACCCAGGCGGCCCGGGTTCGACTCCCGGTATGGGAAGGCAGGAAGGCTCCTCTTTGCTTCCGTCCTCGAACGGCAATCGTGTCTCACTGAAGTAGAAGGCATTTTTTTAGCAGCAGTCGAGCTACACAACCCTGGCCTCACACCAGCCACGTACATGGAAAGTGACCCAGAAGCCCATGCCCCATTCTCTGTATTTTTAGTTTTAGTTTTTGACTAACCACGCACAAACTTTCCTTTCTCATAAATACAATCATGTACATTAATGCTGCAAACATATTAGTGTAGCCCAGTTTATGCTGTTTACAGTGTTATTAGACTTTAACTATTTACATGTTTATAAGCAACTGAAAAAAGCACAAATATCAGGGCATGTCAAAACTTCTCCAGACCCTCAAAAATCCCTTAGACCCCAGAGGGTTAATGACCAGCTCATTGTATCTGTTCAGCGATCACAGGATCCCTTTGGGTGTTTCTCGTCTTGCTAGATTATTCTCACATGGATAAAGTCAGACATCAAAAGCCATAGGCTGCTACCACAACCCTGGCCTCACACCGGCCACGCACATGGAAAGTGACCCAGAAGCCCATTCTCGGCAGTTCCCATATGGTCTAGCGGCCAGGATTCCTGTTTTTCACCCAGGTGCCCTGGGTTTGACTCCAAGTATGGGAAGGCAGGCTCCTCATTGCTTTCCTCCTCGCACGGAGTTAAGCGCATCTTAATGCGGCAGCAGCTTTTTTGGAAGCAGTCGAGCTACAGAATTCTGCTCTGGGAATGTCGTCCCTTCGATAGCTCAGCTGGTAGAGCGGAGGACTGTAGGGGAATCGTTGGCAATCCTTAGGTCGCTGGTTCGATTCCGGCTCGAAGGAGGGCTGTTTTAAGGCGCCCAGCAGCTTTTTTGGGCCTGGCTTCTCACTGAACAACTAGAGCTTGATTTCACGGTACGACGTCGGAGGGCAAAAGGACGTTCCCTGATCGGGAATCGAACCCTGGCCGCCGCAGTGAGAACGCCGAATCCTAACCACTAGACCACCAGGGAAGGGATGTTTGCTCGGTGGTCTCTTGATAGCATGAGATGAAGCAAATAAAAATACAGATCTCTGCCACGTCCGAAACGGACAAGACTGGTGCAAACCCAATCCCTAGCGACTAGTGGGCCAGTGGCGCAATGGATAACGCGTCTGACTACGGATCAGAAGATTCTAGGTTCGACTCCTGGCTGGCTCGCTCTGCAGTTATTTTGCGTCGCCTTCACTCCACAGCAGACCGCAGACAAGATGGCGTTCCAACCTGTGTTTCTTGTTATTGTTGTTCCTATGTTTGTTTCTGTTTTGTAACCAAATATTCTGTAGCATTATTCCTAACTGCCACCTGAGCACTGAGAAAAATGTAGTAAACTAAATGAAACCGAACTAACAAATAATCAGCAACTTATCCAATTCAAACTGGGTCTCAGCTTCTTCGTTAATTTCACAATAAAGCACCAGATCAGCTAGTTTGACATAATCTTACATTAGTACTATTTAAAAGTAAATAAAAGTAAATGGAGAATCATTGTTCTGAATATTTTAATTAATTTGGGGAATTATGGGAATCGAGTCAAAACTGCAGTCAGGTCGAGACCCCGATGAGGATGGCGAGCATGCAGATGAACTTCCCTGAGATGGTTTCTGACAGTTTGTGAAGAAATTCTTTGGTTATGCAAACCGATTGTTGCAGCAGCTGTCCGGCTGGCTGGTCTCAACAAGATCTTGGAGGTGAAGATGCTGGATGTGAAGGTCCTGGGCTGGTGTGGTCACACGTGGTCTGCGGTTGTGAGGCTGGTTGGATGTACTGCCAAATTCTCTGAAACACCTTTGGAGACGGCTTATGGTAGATAAATGAGCATTCAATTCACGGGCAACAGCTCTGGTGGACATTCCTGCAGTCAGCATGCCAATTGCACGCTCCCTCAAAAATTGCGACATCTGTGGCATTGTGCTGTGTGATAAAACTACACATTTTAGAGTGGCCTTTTATTGTGGCCAGTCTAAGGCACACCTGTGCAATAATCATGCTCGCTAATCATCATCTTGATATGCCACACCTGTGAGGTGGATGGATTATCCCGGCAAAGGAGAAGTGCTCACTAACACAGATTTAGACAGATTTGTTAACAGTATTTGAGAGAAATAGGCCTTTTGATAAAGTCAGACATCAAAAGCCATAGGCCGTTACACAACCCTGGCCTCACATGGAAAGTGACCTAGGAGCCCATGCCCCATTCTCGGCAGTTCCGATATGGTCTAGCGCATCTTAGAAGAAAGAACAAGCAGAGTTTGATTTCACGGTTCGCCGTCAGAGGGCAAAAGGAAGTTCCCTGACTGGGAATCGAACCTGGCCCGTGGCAGTGAGAGCACCGATCCTAACCACTAGACCACCAGGGAAGGGCTACCTTTTTGCTGGCCCATGGTCAGCAGTTCCCATATGGTCTAGCGGTCAGGATTCCTGGTTTTCACCCAGGCGGCCCGGGTTCGACTCCCGGTATGGGAAGGCAGGAAGGCTCCTCTTTGCTTCCGTCCTCGAACGGCAATCGTGTCTCACTGAAGTAGAAGGCGTTTTTTTAGCAGCAGTCGAGCTACACAACCCTGGCCTCACACCAGCCACGTACATGGAAAGTGACCCAGAAGCCCATGCCCCATTCTCTGTATTTTTAGTTTTAGTTTTTGACTAACCACGCATAAACTTTCCTTTCTCATAAATACAATCATGTACATTAATGCTGCAAACATATTAGTGAAGCCCAGTTTATGCTGTTTACAGTGTTATTAGACTTTAACTATTTACATGTTTATAAGCAACTGAAAAAAGCACAAATATCAGGGCATGTCAAAACTTCTCCAGACCCTCAAAAATCCCTTAGACCCCAGAGGGTTAATGACCAGCTCATTGTATCTGTTCAGCGATCACAGGATCCCTTTGGGTGTTTCTCGTCTTGCTAGATTATTCTCACATGGATAAAGTCAGACATCAAAAGCCATAGGCTGCTAACACAACCCTGGCCTCACACCGGCCACGCACATGGAAAGTGACCCAGAAGCCCATTCTCGGCAGTTCCCATATGGTCTAGCGGCCAGGATTCCTGTTTTTCACCCAGGTGCCCTGGGTTTGACTCCAAGTATGGGAAGGCAGGCTCCTCATTGCTTTCCTCCTCGCACGGAGTTAAGCGCATCTTAATGCGGCAGCAGCTTTTTTGGAAGCAGTCGAGCTACAGAATTCTGCTCTGGGAATGTCGTCCCTTCGATAGCTCAGCTGGTAGAGCGGCGGACTGTAGGGGAATCGTTGGCAATCCTTAGGTCGCTGGTTCGATTCCGGCTCGAAGGAGGGCTGTTTTAAGGCGCCCAGCAGCTTTTTTGGGCCTGGCTTCTTACTGAACAACTAGAGCTTGATTTCACGGTACGACGTCGGAGGGCAAAAGGACGTTCCCTGATCGGGAATCGAACCCTGGCCGCGGCGGTGAGAACGCCGAATCCTAACCACTAGACCACCAGGGAAGGGATGTTTGCGTGGTGGTCTCTTGATAGCATGAGATGAAGCAAATAAAAATACAGATCTCTGCCACGTCCGAAACGGACAAGACTGGTGCAAACACAAGCCCTAGCGACCAGTGGGCCAGTGGCGCAATGGATAACGCGTCTGACTACGGATCAGAAGATTCTAGGTTCGACTCCTGGCTGGCTCGCTCTGCAGTTATTTTGCGTCGCCTTCACTCCACAGCAGACCGCAGACAAGATGGCGTTCCAACCTGTGTTTCTTGTTATTGTTGTTCCTATGTTTGTTTCTGTTTTGTAACCAAATATTCTGTAGCATTATTCCTAACTGCCACCTGAGCACTGAGAAAAATGTAGTAAACTAAATGAAACCGAACTAACAAATAATCAGCAACTTATCCAATTCAAACTGGGTCTCAGCTTCTTCGGTAATTTCACAATAAAGCACCAGATCAGCTAGTTTGACATAATCTAACATTAGTACTATTTAAAACTAAATAAAAGTAAATGGAGAATCATTGTTCTGAATATTTTAATTAATTTGGGGAATTATGGGAGTCGAGTCAAAACTGCAGTCAGGTCGAGACCCCGATGAGGATGGCGAGCATGCAGATGAGCTTCCCTGAGATGGTTTCTGACAGTTTGTGAAGAAATTCTTTGGTTATGCAAATCGATTGTTGCAGCAGCTGTCCGGCTGGCTGGTCTCAACAAGATCTTGGAGGTGAAGATGCTGGATGTGAAGGTCCTAGGCTGGTGTGGTCACAGGCTGGTTGGGTGTACTGCCAAATTCTCTGAAACACCTTTGGAGACGGCTTATGGTAGATAAATGAGCATTCAATTCACGGGCAACAGCTCTGGTGGACATTCCTGCAGTCAGCATGCCAATTGCACGCTCCCTCAAAAATTGCGACATCTGTGGCATTGGGCTGTGTGATAAAACTACACATTTTAGAGTGGCCTTTTATTGTGGCCAGCCTAAGGCACACCTGTGCAATAATCATGCTCGCTAATCATCATCTTGATATGCCACACCTGTGAGGTGGACGGATTATCCCGGCAAAGGAGAAGTGCTCACTAACACAGATTTAGACAGATTTGTTAACAGTATTTGAGAGAAATAGGCCTTTTGATAAAGTCAGACATCAAAAGCCATAGGCCGTTACACAACCCTGGCCTCACATGGAAAGTGACCTAGGAGCCCATGCCCCATTCTCGGCAGTTCCGATATGGTCTAGCGCATCTTAGAAGAAAGAACAAGCAGAGTTTGATTTCACGGTCCGCCGTCAGAGGGCAAAAGGAAGTTCCCTGACTGGGAATCGAACCTGGCCCGTGGCAGTGAGAGCACCGATCCTAACCACTAGACCACCAGGGAAGGGCTACCTTTTTGCTGGACCATGGTCAGCAGTTCCCATATGGTCTAGCGGTCAGGATTCCTGGTTTTCACCCAGGCGGCCCGGGTTCGACTCCCGGTATGGAAAGGCAGGAAGGCTCCTCTTTGCTTCCGTCCTCGAACGGCAATCGTGTCTCACTGAAGTAGAAGGCATTTTTTTAGCAGCAGTCGAGCTACACAACCCTGGCCTCACACCAGCCACGTACATGGAAAGTGACCCAGAAGCCCATGCCCCATTCTCTGTATTTTTAGTTTTAGTTTTTGACTAACCACGCATAAACTTTCCTTTCTCATAAATACAATCATGTACATTAATGCTGCAAACATATTAGTGTAGCCCAGTTTATGTTGTTTACAGTGTTATTAGACTTTAACTATTTACATGTTTATAAGCAACTGAAAAAAGCACAAATATCAGGGCATGTCAAAACTTCTCCAGACCCTCAAAAATCCCTTAGACCCCAGAGGGTTAATGACCAGCTCATTGTATCTGTTCAGCGATCACAGGATCCCTTTGGGTGTTTCTCGTCTTGCTAGATTATTCTCACATGGATAAAGTCAGACATCAAAAGCCATAGGCTGCTAACACAACCCTGGCCTCACACCGGCCACGCACATGGAAAGTGACCCAGAAGCCCATTCTCGGCAGTTCCCATATGGTCTAGCGGCCAGGATTCCTGTTTTTCACCCAGGTGCCCTGGGTTTGACTCCAAGTATGGGAAGGCAGGCTCCTCATTGCTTTCCTCCTCGCACGGAGTTAAGCGCATCTTAATGCGGCAGCAGCTTTTTTGGAAGCAGTCGAGCTACAGAATTCTGCTCTGGGAATGTCGTCCCTTCGATAGCTCAGCTGGTAGAGCGGAGGACTGTAGGGGAATCGTTGGCAATCCTTAGGTCGCTGGTTCGATTCCGGCTCGAAGGAGGGCTGTTTTAAGGCGCCCAGCAGCTTTTTTGGGCCTGGCTTCTCACTGAACAACTAGAGCTTGATTTCACGGTACGACGTCGGAGGGCAAAAGGACGTTCCCTGATCGGGAATCGAACCCTGGCCGCGGCGGTGAGAACGCCGAATCCTAACCACTAGACCACCAGGGAAGGGATGTTTGCGCGGTGGTCTCTTGATAGCATGAGATGAAGCAAATAAAAATACAGATCTCTGCCACGTCCGAAACGGACAAGACTGGTGCAAACACAAGCCCTAGCGACCAGTGGGCCAGTGGCGCAATGGATAACGCGTCTGACTACGGATCAGAAGATTCTAGGTTTGACTCCTGGCTGGCTCGCTCTGCAGTTCTTTTGCGTCGCCTTCACTCCACAGCAGACCGCAGACAAGATGGCGTTCCAACCTGTGTTTCTTGTTATTGTTGTTCCTATGTTTGTTTCTGTTTTGTAACCAAATATTCTGTAGCATTATTCCTAACTGCCACCTGAGCACTGAGAAAAATGTAGTAAACTAAATGAAACCGAACTAACAAATAATCAGCAACTTATCCAATTCAAACTGGGTCTCAGCTTCTTCGGTAATTTCACAATAAAGCACCAGATCAGCTAGTTTGACATAATCTAACATTAGTACTATTTAAAACTAAATAAAAGTAAATGGAGAATCATTGTTCTGAATATTTTAATTAATTTGGGGAATTATGGGAGTCGAGTCAAAACTGCAGTCAGGTCGAGACCCCGATGAGGATGGCGAGCATGCAGATGAGCTTCCCTGAGATGGTTTCTGACAGTTTGTGAAGAAATTCTTTGGTTATGCAAACCGATTGTTGCAGCAGCTTTCCGGCTGGCTGGTCTCAACAAGATCTTGGAGGTGAAGATGCTGGATGTGAAGGTCCTAGGCTGGTGTGGTCACGTGGTCTGCGGTTGTGAGGCTGGTTGGATGTACTGCCAAATTCTCTGAAACACCTTTGGAGACGGCTTATGGTAGATAAATGAGCATTCAATTCACGGGCAACAGCTCTGGTGGACATTCCTGCAGTCAGCATGCCAATTGCACGCTCCCTCAAAAATTGCGACATCTGTGGCATTGGGCTGTGTGATAAAACTACACATTTTAGAGTGGCCTTTTATTGTGGCCAGCCTAAGGCACACCTGTGCAATAATCATGCTCGCTAATCATCATCTTGATATGCCACACCTGTGAGGTGGACGGATTATCCCGGCAAAGGAGAAGTGCTCACTAACACAGATTTAGACAGATTTGTTAACAGTATTTGAGAGAAATAGGCCTTTTGATAAAGTCAGACATCAAAAGCCATAGGCCGTTACACAACCCTGGCCTCACATGGAAAGTGACCTAGGAGCCCATGCCCCATTCTCGGCAGTTCCGATATGGTCTAGCGCATCTTAGAAGAAAGAACAAGCAGAGTTTGATTTCACGGTCCGCCGTCAGAGGGCAAAAGGAAGTTCCCTGACTGGGAATCGAACCTGGCCCGTGGCAGTGAGAGCACCGATCCTAACCACTAGACCACCAGGGAAGGGCTACCTTTTTGCTGGCCCATGGTCAGCAGTTCCCATATGGTCTAGCGGTCAGGATTCCTGGTTTTCACCCAGGCGGCCCGGGTTCGACTCCCGGTATGGGAAGGCAGGAAGGCTCCTCTTTGCTTCCGTCCTCGAATGGCAATCGTGTCTCACTGAAGTAGAAGGCATTTTTTAGCAGCAGTCGAGCTACACAACCCTGGCCTCACACCAGCCACGTACATGGAAAGTGACCCAGAAGCCCATGCCCCATTCTCTGTATTTTTAGTTTTAGTTTTTGACTAACCACGCATAAACTTTCCTTTCTCATAAATACAATCATGTACATTAATGCTGCAAACATATTAGTGTAGCCCAGTTTATGCTGTTTACAGTGTTATTAGACTTTAACTATTTACATGTTTATAAGCAACTGAAAAAAGCACAAATATCAGGGCATGTCAAAACTTCTCCAGACCCTCAAAAATCCCTTAGACCCCAGAGGGTTAATGACCAGCTCATTGTATCTGTTCAGCGATCACAGGATCCCTTTGGGTGTTTCTCGTCTTGCTAGATTATTCTCACATGGATAAAGTCAGACATCAAAAGCCATAGGCTGCTAACACAACCCTGGCCTCACACCGGCCACGCACATGGAAAGTGACCCAGAAGCCCATTCTCGGCAGTTCCCATATGGTCTAGCTGCCAGGATTCCTGTTTTTCACCCAGGTGCCCTGGGTTTGACTCCAAGTATGGGAAGGCAGGCTCCTCATTGCTTTCCTCCTCGCACGGAGTTAAGCGCATCTTAATGCGGCAGCAGCTTTTTTGGAAGCAGTCGAGCTACAGAATTCTGCTCTGGGAATGTCGTCCCTTCGATAGCTCAGCTGGTAGAGCGGAGGACTGTAGGGGAATCGTTGGCAATCCTTAGGTCGCTGGTTCGATTCCGGCTCGAAGGAGGGCTGTTTTAAGGCGCCCAGCAGCTTTTTTGGGCCTGGCTTCTCACTGAACAACTAGAGCTTGATTTCACGGTACGACGTCGGAGGGCAAAAGGACGTTCCCTGATCGGGAATCGAACCCTGGCCGCGGCGGTGAGAACGCCGAATCCTAACCACTAGACCACCAGGGAAGGGATGTTTGCGCGGTGGTCTCTTGATAGCATGAGATGAAGCAAATAAAAATACAGATCTCTGCCACGTCCGAAACGGACAAGACTGGTGCAAACACAAGTCCTAGCGACCAGTGGGCCAGTGGCGCAATGGATAAGGCGTCTGACTACGGATCAGAAGATTCTAGGTTCGACTCCTGGCTGGCTCGCTCTGCAGTTATTTTGCGTCGCCTTCAATCCATAGCAGACCGCAGACAAGACGGCGTTCCAACCTGTGTTTCTTGTTATTGTTGTTCCTATGTTTGTTTCTGTTTTGTAACCAAATATTCTGTAGCATTATTCCTAACTGCCACCTGAGCACTGAGAAAAATGTAGTAAACTAAATGAAACCGAACTAACAAATAATCAGCAACTTATCCAATTCAAACTGGGTCTCAGCTTCTTCGGTAATTTCACAATAAAGCACCAGATCAGCTAGTTTGACATAATCTAACATTAGTACTATTTAAAACTAAATAAAAGTAAATGGAGAATCATTGTTCTGAATATTTTAATTAATTTGGGGAATTATGGGAGTCGAGTCAAAACTGCAGTCAGGTCGAGACCCCGATGAGGATGGCGAGCATGCAGATGAGCTTCCCTGAGATGGTTTCTGACAGTTTGTGAAGAAATTCTTTGGTTATGCAAACCGATTGTTGCAGCAGCTGTCCGGCTGGCTGGTCTCAACAAGATCTTGGAGGTGAAGATGCTGGATGTGAAGGTCCTAGGCTGGTGTGGTCACAGGCTGGTTGGGTGTACTGCCAAATTCTCTGAAACACCTTTGGAGACGGCTTATGGTAGATAAATGAGCATTCAATTCACGGGCAACAGCTCTGGTGGACATTCCTGCAGTCAGCATGCCAATTGCACGCTCCCTCAAAAATTGCGACATCTGTGGCATTGGGCTGTGTGATAAAACTACACATTTTAGAGTGGCCTTTTATTGTGGCCAGCCTAAGGCACACCTGTGCAATAATCATGCTCGCTAATCATCATCTTGATATGCCACACCTGTGAGGTGGACGGATTATCCCAGCAAAGGAGAAGTGCTCACTAACACAGATTTAGACAGATTTGTTAACAGTATTTGAGAGAAATAGGCCTTTTGATAAAGTCAGACATCAAAAGCCATAGGCCGTTACACAACCCTGGCCTCACATGGAAAGTGACCTAGGAGCCCATGCCCGATTCTCGGCAGTTCCGATATGGTCTAGCGCATCTTAGAAGAAAGAACAAGCAGAGTTTGATTTCACGGTCCGCCGTCAGAGGGCAAAAGGAAGTTCCCTGACTGGGAATCGAACCTGGCCCGTGGCAGTGAGAGCACCGATCCTAACCACTAGACCACCAGGGAAGGGCTACCTTTTTGCTGGCCCATGGTCAGCAGTTCCCATATGGTCTAGCGGTCAGGATTCCTGGTTTTCACCCAGGCGGCCCGGGTTCGACTCCCGGTATGGGAAGGCAGGAAGGCTCCTCTTTGCTTCCGTCCTCGAACGGCAATCGTGTCTCACTGAAGTAGAAGGCATTTTTTTTAGCAGCAGTCGAGCTACACAACCCTGGCCTCACACCAGCCACGTACATGGAAAGTGACCCAGAAGCCCATGCCCCATTCTCTGTATTTTTAGTTTTAGTTTTTGACTAACCACGCATAAACTTTCCTTTCTCATAAATACAATCATGTACATTAATGCTGCAAACATATTAGTGTAGCCCAGTTTATGCTGTTTACAGTGTTATTAGACTTTAACTATTTACATGTTTATAAGCAACTGAAAAAAGCACAAATATCAGGGCATGTCAAAACTTCTCCAGACCCTCAAAAATCCCTTAGACCCCAGAGGGTTAATGACCAGCTCATTGTATCTGTTCAGCGATCACAGGATCCCTTTGGGTGTTTCTCGTCTTGCTAGATTATTCTCACATGGATAAAGTCAGACATCAAAAGCCATAGGCTGCTAACACAACCCTGGCCTCACACCGGCCACGCACATGGAAAGTGACCCAGAAGCCCATTCTCGGCAGTTCCCATATGGTCTAGCGGCCAGGATTCCTGTTTTTCACCCAGGTGCCCTGGGTTTGACTCCAAGTATGGGAAGGCAGGCTCCTCATTGCTTTCCTCCTCGCACGGAGTTAAGCGCATCTTAATGCGGCAGCAGCTTTTTTGGAAGCAGTCGAGCTACAGAATTCTGCTCTGGGAATGTCGTCCCTTCGATAGCTCAGCTGGTAGAGCGGAGGACTGTAGGGGAATCGTTGGCAATCCTTAGGTCGCTGGTTCGATTCCGGCTCGAAGGAGGGCTGTTTTAAGGCGCCCAGCAGCTTTTTTGGGCCTGGCTTCTCACTGAACAACTAGAGCTTGATTTCACGGTACGACGTCGGAGGGCAAAAGGACGTTCCCTGATCGGGAATCGAACCCTGGCCGCGGCGGTGAGAACGCCGAATCCTAACCACTAGACCACCAGGGAAGGGATGTTTGCGCGGTGGTCTCTTGATAGCATGAGATGAAGCAAATAAAAATACAGATCTCTGCCACGTCCGAAACGGACAAGACTGGTGCAAACACAAGTCCTAGCGACCAGTGGGCCAGTGGCGCAATGGATAACGCGTCTGACTACGGATCAGAAGATTCTAGGTTCGACTCCTGGCTGGCTCGCTCTGCAGTTATTTTGCGTCGCCTTCAATCCATAGCAGACCGCAGACAAGACGGCGTTCCAACCTGTGTTTCTTGTTATTGTTGTTCCTATGTTTGTTTCTGTTTTGTAACCAAATATTCTGTAGCATTATTCCTAACTGCCACCTGAGCACTGAGAAAAATGTAGTAAACTAAATGAAACCGAACTAACAAATAATCAGCAACTTATCCAATTCAAACTGGGTCTCAGCTTCTTCGGTAATTTCACAATAAAGCACCAGATCAGCTAGTTTGACATAATCTAACATTAGTACTATTTAAAACTAAATAAAAGTAAATGGAGAATCATTGTTCTGAATATTTTAATTAATTTGGGGAATTATGGGAGTCGAGTCAAAACTGCAGTCAGGTCGAGACCCCGATGAGGATGGCGAGCATGCAGATGAGCTTCCCTGAGATGGTTTCTGACAGTTTGTGAAGAAATTCTTTGGTTATGCAAACCGATTGTTGCAGCAGCTGTCCGGCTGGCTGGTCTCAACAAGATCTTGGAGGTGAAGATGCTGGATGTGAAGGTCCTAGGCTGGTGTGGTCACAGGCTGGTTGGGTGTACTGCCAAATTCTCTGAAACACCTTTGGAGACGGCTTATGGTAGATAAATGAGCATTCAATTCACGGGCAACAGCTCTGGTGGACATTCCTGCAGTCAGCATGCCAATTGCACGCTCCCTCAAAAATTGCGACATCTGTGGCATTGGGCTGTGTGATAAAACTACACATTTTAGAGTGGCCTTTTATTGTGGCCAGCCTAAGGCACACCTGTGCAATAATCATGCTCGCTAATCATCATCTTGATATGCCACACCTGTGAGGTGGACGGATTATCCCAGCAAAGGAGAAGTGCTCACTAACACAGATTTAGACAGATTTGTTAACAGTATTTGAGAGAAATAGGCCTTTTGATAAAGTCAGACATCAAAAGCCATAGGCCGTTACACAACCCTGGCCTCACATGGAAAGTGACCTAGGAGCCCATGCCCGATTCTCGGCAGTTCCGATATGGTCTAGCGCATCTTAGAAGAAAGAACAAGCAGAGTTTGATTTCACGGTCCGCCGTCAGAGGGCAAAAGGAAGTTCCCTGACTGGGAATCGAACCTGGCCCGTGGCAGTGAGAGCACCGATCCTAACCACTAGACCACCAGGGAAGGGCTACCTTTTTGCTGGCCCATGGTCAGCAGTTCCCATATGGTCTAGCGGTCAGGATTCCTGGTTTTCACCCAGGCGGCCCGGGTTCGACTCCCGGTATGGGAAGGCAGGAAGGCTCCTCTTTGCTTCCGTCCTCGAACGGCAATCGTGTCTCACTGAAGTAGAAGGCATTTTTTTTAGCAGCAGTCGAGCTACACAACCCTGGCCTCACACCAGCCACGTACATGGAAAGTGACCCAGAAGCCCATGCCCCATTCTCTGTATTTTTAGTTTTAGTTTTTGACTAACCACGCATAAACTTTCCTTTCTCATAAATACAATCATGTACATTAATGCTGCAAACATATTAGTGTAGCCCAGTTTATGCTGTTTACAGTGTTATTAGACTTTAACTATTTACATGTTTATAAGCAACTGAAAAAAGCACAAATATCAGGGCATGTCAAAACTTCTCCAGACCCTCAAAAATCCCTTAGACCCCAGAGGGTTAATGACCAGCTCATTGTATCTGTTCAGCGATCACAGGATCCCTTTGGGTGTTTCTCGTCTTGCTAGATTATTCTCACATGGATAAAGTCAGACATCAAAAGCCATAGGCTGCTAACACAACCCTGGCCTCACACCGGCCACGCACATGGAAAGTGACCCAGAAGCCCATTCTCGGCAGTTCCCATATGGTCTAGCGGCCAGGATTCCTGTTTTTCACCCAGGTGCCCTGGGTTTGACTCCAAGTATGGGAAGGCAGGCTCCTCATTGCTTTCCTCCTCGCACGGAGTTAAGCGCATCTTAATGCGGCAGCAGCTTTTTTGGAAGCAGTCGAGCTACAGAATTCTGCTCTGGGAATGTCGTCCCTTCGATAGCTCAGCTGGTAGAGCGGAGGACTGTAGGGGAATCGTTGGCAATCCTTAGGTCGCTGGTTCGATTCCGGCTCGAAGGAGGGCTGTTTTAAGGCGCCCAGCAGCTTTTTTGGGCCTGGCTTCTCACTGAACAACTAGAGCTTGATTTCACGGTACGACGTCGGAGGGCAAAAGGACGTTCCCTGATCGGGAATCGAACCCTGGCCGCGGCGGTGAGAACGCCGAATCCTAACCACTAGACCACCAGGGAAGGGATGTTTGCGCGGTGGTCTCTTGATAGCATGAGATGAAGCAAATAAAAATACAGATCTCTGCCACGTCCGAAACGGACAAGACTGGTGCAAACACAAGTCCTAGCGACCAGTGGGCCAGTGGCTCAATGGATAACGCGTCTGACTACGGATCAGAAGATTCTAGGTTCGACTCCTGGCTGGCTCGCTCTGCAGTTATTTTGCGTCGCCTTCAATCCATAGCAGACCGCAGACAAGATGGCGTTCCAACCTGTGTTTCTTGTTATTGTTGTTCCTATGTTTGTTTCTGTTTTGTAACCAAATATTCTGTAGCATTATTCCTAACTGCCACCTGAGCACTGAGAAAAATGTAGTAAACTAAATGAAACCGAACTAACAAATAATCAGCAACTTATCCAATTCAAACTGGGTCTCAGCTTCTTCGGTAATTTCACAATAAAGCACCAGATCAGCTAGTTTGACATAATCTAACATTAGTACTATTTAAAACTAAATAAAAGTAAATGGAGAATCATTGTTCTGAATATTTTAATTAATTTGGGGAATTATGGGAGTCGAGTCAAAACTGCAGTCAGGTCGAGACCCCGATGAGGATGGCGAGCATGCAGATGAGCTTCCCTGAGATGGTTTCTGACAGTTTGTGAAGAAATTCTTTGGTTATGCAAACCGATTGTTGCAGCAGCTGTCCGGCTGGCTGGTCTTAACAAGATCTTGGAGGTGAAGATGCTGGATGTGAAGGTCCTAGGCTGGTGTGGTCACACGTGGTCTGCGGTTGTGAGGCTGGTTGGATGTACTGCCAAATTCTCTGAAACACCTTTGGAGACGGCTTATGGTAGATAAATGAGCATTCAATTCACGGGCAACAGCTCTGGTGGACATTCCTGCAGTCAGCATGCCAATTGCACGCTCCCTCAAAAATTGCGACATCTGTGGCATTGTGCTGTGTGATAAAACTACACATTTTAGAGTGGCCTTTTATTGTGGCCAGCCTAAGGCACACCTGTGCAATAATCATGCTCGCTAATCATCATCTTGATATGCCACACCTGTGAGGTGGACGGATTATCCCGGCAAAGGAGAAGTGCTCACTAACACAGATTTAGACAGATTTGTTAACAGTATTTGAGAGAAATAGGCCTTTTGATAAAGTCAGACATCAAAAGCCATAGGCCGTTACACAACCCTGGCCTCACATGGAAAGTGACCTAGGAGCCCATGCCCCATTCTCGGCAGTTCCGATATGGTCTAGCGCATCTTAGAAGAAAGAACAAGCAGAGTTTGATTTCACGGTCCGCCGTCAGAGGGCAAAAGGAAGTTCCCTGACTGGGAATCGAACCTGGCCCGTGGCAGTGAGAGCACCGATCCTAACCACTAGACCACCAGGGAAGGGCTACCTTTTTGCTGGCCCATGGTCAGCAGTTCCCATATGGTCTAGCGGTCAGGATTCCTGGTTTTCACCCAGGCGGCCCGGGTTCGACTCCCGGTATGGGAAGGCAGGAAGGCTCCTCTTTGCTTCCGTCCTCGAACGGCAATCGTGTCTCACTGAAGTAGAAGGCATTTTTTTAGCAGCAGTCGAGCTACACAACCCGGGCCTCACACCAGCCACGTACATGGAAAGTGACCCAGAAGCCCATGCCCCATTCTCTGTATTTTTAGTTTTAGTTTTTGACTAACCACGCATAAACTTTCCTTTCTCATAAATACAATCATGTACATTAATGCTGCAAACATATTAGTGTAGCCCAGTTTATGCTGTTTACAGTGTTATTAGACTTTAACTATTTACATGTTTATAAGCAACTGAAAAAAGCACAAATATCAGGACATGTCAAAACTTCTCCAGACCCTCAAAAATCCCTTAGACCCCAGAGGGTTAATGACCAGCTCATTGTATCTGTTCAGCGATCACAGGATCCCTTTGGGTGTTTCTCGTCTTGCTAGATTATTCTCACATGGATAAAGTCAGACATCAAAAGCCATAGGCTGCTAACACAACCCTGGCCTCACACCGGCCACGCACATGGAAAGTGACCCAGAAGCCCATTCTCGGCAGTTCCCATATGGTCTAGCAGCCAGGATTCCTGTTTTTCACCCAGGTGCCCTGGGTTTGACTCCAAGTATGGGAAGGCAGGCTCCTCATTGCTTTCCTCCTCGCACGGAGTTAAGCGCATCTTAATGCGGCAGCAGCTTTTTTGGAAGCAGTCGAGCTACAGAATTCTACTCTGGGAATGTCGTCCCTTCGATAGCTCAGCTGGTAGAGCGGAGGACTGTAGGGGAATCGTTGGCAATCCTTAGGTCGCTGGTTCGATTCCGGCTCGAAGGAGGGCTGTTTTAAGGAGCCCAGCAGCTTTTTTGGGCCTGGCTTCTCACTGAACAACTAGAGCTTGATTTCACGGTACGACGTCGGAGGGCAAAAGGACGTTCCCTGATCGGAAATCTCACCTGAACCCCGGTGAGAACGCCGAATCCTAACCACTAGACCACCAGGGAAGGGATGTTTGCTCGCTGGTCTCTTGATAGCATGAGATGAAGCAAATAAAAATACAGATCTCTGCCACGTCCGAAACGGACAAGGCTGGTGCAAACCCAATCCCTAGCGACCAGTGGGCCAGTGGCGCAATGGATAACGCGTCTGACTACGGATCAGAAGATTCTAGGTTCGACTCCGGCTGGCTCGCTCTGCAGTTATTTTGCGTCACCTTCACTCCACAGCAGACCGCAGACAAGATGGCGTTCCAACCTGTGTTTCTTGTTATTGTTGTTCCTATGTTTGTTTCTGTTTTGTAACCAAATATTCTGTAGCATTATTCCTAACTGCCACCTGAGCACTGAGAAAAATGTAGTAAACTAAATGAAACCGAACTAACAAATAATCAGCAACTTATCCAATTCAAACTGGGTCTCAGCTTCTTCGTTAATTTCACAATAAAGCACCAGATCAGCTAGTTTGACATAATCTTACATTAGTACTATTTAAAAGTAAATAAAAGTAAATGGAGAATCATTGTTCTGAATATTTTAATTAATTTGGGGAATTATGGGAGTCGAGTCAAAACTGCAGTCAGGTCGAGACCCCGATGAGGATGGCGAGCATGCAGATGAGCTTCCCTGAGATGGTTTCTGACAGTTTGTGAAGAAATTCTTTGGTTATGCAAACCGATTGTTGCAGCAGCTGTCCGGCTGGCTGGTCTCAACAAGATCTTGGAGGTGAAGATGCTGGATGTGAAGGTCCTGGGCTGGTGTGGTCACACGTGGTCTGCGGTTGTGAGGCTGGTTGGATGTACTGCCAAATTCTCTGAAACACCTTTGGAGACGGCTTATGGTAGATAAATGAGCATTCAATTCACGGGCAACAGCTCTGGTGGACATTCCTGCAGTCAGCATGCCAATTGCACGCTCCCTCAAAAATTGCGACATCTGTGGCATTGGGCTGTGTGATAAAACTACACATTTTAGAGTGGCCTTTTATTGTGGCCAGCCTAAGGCACACCTGTGCAATAATCATGCTCGCTAATCATCATCTTGATATGCCACACCTGTGAGGTGGACGGATTATCCCGGCAAAGGAGAAGTGCTCACTAACACAGATTTAGACAGATTTGTTAACAGTATTTGAGAGAAATAGGCCTTTTGATAAAGTCAGACATCAAAAGCCATAGGCCGTTACACAACCCTGGCCTCACATGGAAAGTGACCTAGGAGCCCATGCCCCATTCTCGGCAGTTCCGATATGGTCTAGCGCATCTTAGAAGAAAGAACAAGCAGAGTTTGATTTCACGGTCCGCCGTCAGAGGGCAAAAGGAAGTTCCCTGACTGGGAATCGAACCTGGCCCGTGGCAGTGAGAGCACCGATCCTAACCACTAGACCACCAGGGAAGGGCTACCTTTTTGCTGGCCCATGGTCAGCAGTTCCCATATGGTCTAGCAGTCAGGATTCCTGGTTTTCACCCAGGCGGCCCGGGTTCGACTCCCGGTATGGGAAGGCAGGAAGGCTCCTCTTTGCTTCCGTCCTCGAACGGCAATCGTGTCTCACTGAAGTAGAAGGCATTTTTTTAGCAGCAGTCGAGCTACACAACCCTGGCCTCACACCAGCCACGTACATGGAAAGTGACCCAGAAGCCCATGCCCCATTCTCTGTATTTTTAGTTTTAGTTTTTGACTAACCACGCATAAACTTTCCTTTCTCATAAATACAATCATGTACATTAATGCTGCAAACATATTAGTGTAGCCCAGTTTATGCTGTTTACAGTGTTATTAGACTTTAACTATTTACATGTTTATAAGCAACTGAAAAAAGCACAAATATCAGGGCATGTCAAAACTTCTCCAGACCCTCAAAAATCCCTTAGACCCCAGAGGGTTAATGACCAGCTCATTGTATCTGTTCAGCGATCACAGGATCCCTTTGGGTGTTTCTCGTCTTGCTAGATTATTCTCACATGGATAAAGTCAGACATCAAAAGCCATAGGCTGCTAACACAACCCTGGCCTCACACCGGCCACGCACATGGAAAGTGACCCAGAAGCCCATTCTCGGCAGTTCCCATATGGTCTAGCGGCCAGGATTCCTGTTTTTCACCCAGGTGCCCTGGGTTTGACTCCAAGTATGGGAAGGCAGGCTCCTCATTGCTTTCCTCCTCGCACGGAGTTAAGCGCATCTTAATGCGGCAGCAGCTTTTTTGGAAGCAGTCGAGCTACAGAATTCTACTCTGGGAATGTCGTCCCTTCGATAGCTCAGCTGGTAGAGCGGAGGACTGTAGGGGAATCGTTGGCAATCCTTAGGTCGCTGGTTCGATTCCGGCTCGAAGGAGGGCTGTTTTAAGGCGCCCAGCAGCTTTTTTGGGCCTGGCTTCTCACTGAACAACTAGAGCTTGATTTCACGGTACGACGTCGGAGGGCAAAAGGACGTTCCCTGATCGGGAATCGAACCCTGGCCGCGGCGGTGAGAACGCCGAATCCTAACCACTAGACCACCAGGGAAGGGATGTTTGCGCTGTGGTCTCTTGATAGCATGAGATGAAGCAAATAAAAATACAGATCTCTGCCACGTCCGAAACGGACAAGACTGGTGCAAACACAAGTCCTAGCGACCAGTGGGCCAGTGGCGCAATGGATAACGCGTCTGACTACGGATCAGAAGATTCTAGGTTCGACTCCTGGCTGGCTCGCTCTGCAGTTATTTTGCGTCGCCTTCAATCCATAGCAGACCGCAGACAAGATGGCGTTCCAACCTGTGTTTCTTGTTATTGTTGTTCCTATGTTTGTTTCTGTTTTGTAACCAAATATTCTGTAGCATTATTCCTAACTGCCACCTGAGCACTGAGAAAAATGTAGTAAACTAAATGAAACCGAACTAACAAATAATCAGCAACTTATCCAATTCAAACTGGGTCTCAGCTTCTTCGGTAATTTCACAATAAAGCACCAGATCAGCTAGTTTGACATAATCTAACATTAGTACTATTTAAAACTAAATAAAAGTAAATGGAGAATCATTGTTCTGAATATTTTAATTAATTTGGGGAATTATGGGAGTCGAGTCAAAACTGCAGTCAGGTCGAGACCCCGATGAGGATGGCGAGCATGCAGATGAGCTTCCCTGAGATGGTTTCTGACAGTTTGTGAAGAAATTCTTTGGTTATGCAAACCGATTGTTGCAGCAGCTGTCCGGCTGGCTGGTCTCAACAAGATCTTGGAGGTGAAGATGCTGGATGTGAAGGTCCTAGGCTGGTGTGGTCACACGTGGTCTGCGGTTGTGAGGCTGGTTGGATGTACTGCCAAATTCTCTGAAACACCTTTGGAGACGGCTTATGGTAGATAAATGAGCATTCAATTCACGGGCAACAGCTCTGGTGGACATTCCTGCAGTCAGCATGCCAATTGCACGCTCCCTCAAAAATTGCGACATCTGTGGCATTGTGCTGTGTGATAAAACTACACATTTTAGAGTGGCCTTTTATTGTGGCCAGCCTAAGGCACACCTGTGCAATAATCATGCTCGCTAATCATCATCTTGATATGCCACACCTGTGAGGTGGACGGATTATCCCGGCAAAGGAGAAGTGCTCACTAACACAGATTTAGACAGATTTGTTAACAGTATTTGAGAGAAATAGGCCTTTTGATAAAGTCAGACATCAAAAGCCATAGGCCGTTACACAACCCTGGCCTCACATGGAAAGTGACCTAGGAGCCCATGCCCCATTCTCGGCAGTTCCGATATGGTCTAGCGCATCTTAGAAGAAAGAACAAGCAGAGTTTGATTTCACGGTCCGCCGTCAGAGGGCAAAAGGAAGTTCCCTGACTGGGAATCGAACCTGGCCCGTGGCAGTGAGAGCACCGATCCTAACCACTAGACCACCAGGGAAGGGCTACCTTTTTGCTGGCCCATGGTCAGCAGTTCCCATATGGTCTAGCGGTCAGGATTCCTGGTTTTCACCCAGGCGGCCCGGGTTCGACTCCCGGTATGGGAAGGCAGGAAGGCTCCTCTTTGCTTCCGTCCTCGAACGGCAATCGTGTCTCACTGAAGTAGAAGGCATTTTTTTAGCAGCAGTCGAGCTACACAACCCGGGCCTCACACCAGCCACGTACATGGAAAGTGACCCAGAAGCCCATGCCCCATTCTCTGTATTTTTAGTTTTAGTTTTTGACTAACCACGCATAAACTTTCCTTTCTCATAAATACAATCATGTACATTAATGCTGCAAACATATTAGTGTAGCCCAGTTTATGCTGTTTACAGTGTTATTAGACTTTAACTATTTACATGTTTATAAGCAACTGAAAAAAGCACAAATATCAGGGCATGTCAAAACTTCTCCAGACCCTCAAAAATCCCTTAGACCCCAGAGGGTTAATGACCAGCTCATTGTATCTGTTCAGCGATCACAGGATCCCTTTGGGTGTTTCTCGTCTTGCTAGATTATTCTCACATGGATAAAGTCAGACATCAAAAGCCATAGGCTGCTAACACAACCCTGGCCTCACACCGGCCACGCACATGGAAAGTGACCCAGAAGCCCATTCTCGGCAGTTCCCATATGGTCTAGCAGCCAGGATTCCTGTTTTTCACCCAGGTGCCCTGGGTTTGACTCCAAGTATGGGAAGGCAGGCTCCTCATTGCTTTCCTCCTCGCACGGAGTTAAGCGCATCTTAATGCGGCAGCAGCTTTTTTGGAAGCAGTCGAGCTACAGAATTCTACTCTGGGAATGTCGTCCCTTCGATAGCTCAGCTGGTAGAGCTGAGGACTGTAGGGGAATCGTTGGCAATCCTTAGGTCGCTGGTTCGATTCCGGCTCGAAGGAGGGCTGTTTTAAGGCGCCCAGCAGCTTTTTTGGGCCTGGCTTCTCACTGAACAACTAGAGCTTGATTTCACGGTACGACGTCGGAGGGCAAAAGGACGTTCCCTGATCGGAAATCTCACCTGAACCCCGGTGAGAACGCCGAATCCTAACCACTAGACCACCAGGGAAGGGATGTTTGCTCGCTGGTCTCTTGATAGCATGAGATGAAGCAAATAAAAATACAGATCTCTGCCACGTCCGAAACGGACAAGGCTGGTGCAAACCCAATCCCTAGCGACCAGTGGGCCAGTGGCGCAATGGATAACGCGTCTGACTACGGATCAGAAGATTCTAGGTTCGACTCCGGCTGGCTCGCTCTGCAGTTATTTTGCGTCACCTTCACTCCACAGCAGACCGCAGACAAGATGGCGTTCCAACCTGTGTTTCTTGTTATTGTTGTTCCTATGTTTGTTTCTGTTTTGTAACCAAATATTCTGTAGCATTATTCCTAACTGCCACCTGAGCACTGAGAAAAATGTAGTAAACTAAATGAAACCGAACTAACAAATAATCAGCAACTTATCCAATTCAAACTGGGTCTCAGCTTCTTCGGTAATTTCACAATAAAGCACCAGATCAGCTAGTTTGACATAATCTTACATTAGTACTATTTAAAAGTAAATAAAAGTAAATGGAGAATCATTGTTCTGAATATTTTAATTAATTTGGGGAATTATGGGAGTCGAGTCAAAACTGCAGTCAGGTCGAGACCCCGATGAGGATGGCGAGCATGCAGATGAGCTTCCCTGAGATGGTTTCTGACAGTTTGTGAAGAAATTCTTTGGTTATGCAAACCGATTGTTGCAGCAGCTGTCCGGCTGGCTGGTCTCAACAAGATCTTGGAGGTGAAGATGCTGGATGTGAAGGTCCTGGGCTGGTGTGGTCACACGTGGTCTGCGGTTGTGAGGCTGGTTGGATGTACTGCCAAATTCTCTGAAACACCTTTGGAGACGGCTTATGGTAGATAAATGAGCATTCAATTCTCGGGCAACAGCTCTGGTGGACATTCCTGCAGTCAGCATGCCAATTGCACGCTCCCTCAAAAATTGCGACATCTGTGGCATTGGGCTGTGTGATAAAACTACACATTTTAGAGTGGCCTTTTATTGTGGCCAGCCTAAGGCACACCTGTGCAATAATCATGCTCGCTAATCATCATCTTGATATGCCACACCTGTGAGGTGGACGGATTATCCCGGCAAAGGAGAAGTGCTCACTAACACAGATTTAGACAGATTTGTTAACAGTATTTGAGAGAAATAGGCCTTTTGATAAAGTCAGACATCAAAAGCCATAGGCCGTTACACAACCCTGGCCTCACATGGAAAGTGACCTAGGAGCCCATGCCCCATTCTCGGCAGTTCCGATATGGTCTAGCGCATCTTAGAAGAAAGAACAAGCAGAGTTTGATTTCACGGTCCGCCGTCAGAGGGCAAAAGGAAGTTCCCTGACTGGGAATCGAACCTGGCCCGTGGCAGTGAGAGCACCGATCCTAACCACTAGACCACCAGGGAAGGGCTACCTTTTTGCTGGCCCATGGTCAGCAGTTCCCATATGGTCTAGCGGTCAGGATTCCTGGTTTTCACCCAGGCGGCCCGGGCTCGACTCCCGGTATGGGAGGGCAGGAAGGCTCCTCTTTGCTTCCGTCCTCGAACGGCAATCGTGTCTCACTGAAGTAGCAGGCATTTTTTTAGCAGCAGTCGAGCTACACAACCCTGGCCTCACACCAGCCACGTACATGGAAAGTGACCCAGAAGCCCATGCCCCATTCTCTGTATTTTTAGTTTTAGTTTTTGACTAACCACGCATAAACTTTCCTTTCTCATAAATACAATCATGTACATTAATGCTGCAAACATATTAGTGTAGCCCAGTTTATGCTGTTTACAGTGTTATTAGACTTTAACTATTTACATGTTTATAAGCAACTGAAAAAAGCACAAATATCAGGGCATGTCAAAACTTCTCCAGACCCTCAAAAATCCCTTAGACCCCAGAGGGTTAATGACCAGCTCATTGTATCTGTTCAGCGATCACAGGATCCCTTTGGGTGTTTCTCGTCTTGCTAGATTATTCTCACATGGATAAAGTCAGACATCAAAAGCCATAGGCTGCTAACACAACCCTGGCCTCACACCGGCCACGCACATGGAAAGTGACCCAGAAGCCCATTCTCGGCAGTTCCCATATGGTCTAGCGGCCAGGATTCCTGTTTTTCACCCAGGTGCCCTGGGTTTGACTCCAAGTATGGGAAGGCAGGCTCCTCATTGCTTTCCTCCTCGCACGGAGTTAAGCGCATCTTAATGCGGCAGCAGCTTTTTTGGAAGCAGTCGAGCTACAGAATTCTGCTCTGGGAATGTCGTCCCTTCGATAGCTCAGCTGGTAGAGCGGAGGACTGTAGGGTAATCGTTGGCAATCCTTAGGTTGCTGGTTCGATTCCGGCTCGAAGGAGGGCTGTTTTAAGGCATATTTTTTGGGCCTGGCTTCTCACTGAACAACTAGAGCTTGATTTCACGGTACGACGTCGGAGGGCAAAAGCACGTTCCCTGATCGGGAATCGAACCCTGGCCGCGGCGGTGAGAACGCCGAATCCTAACCACTAGACCACCAGGGAAGGGATGTTTGCTCGGTGGTCTCTTGATAGCATGAGATGAAGCAAATAAAAATACAGATCTCTACCATGTCCGAAACGGACAAGACTGGTGCAAACACAATCCCTACCGACCAGTGGGCCTGTGGCGCAATGGATAACGCGTCTGACTACGGATCAGAAGATTCTAGGTTCGACTCCTGGCTGGCTCGCTCTGCAGTTATTTTGCGTCGCCTTCACTCCACAGCAGACCGCAGACAAGATGGCGTTCCAACCTGTGTTTCTTGTTATTGTTGTTCCTATGTTTGTTTCTGTTTTGTAACCAAATATTCTGTAGCATTATTCCTAACTGCCACCTGAGCACTGAGAAAAATGTAGTAAACTAAATGAAACCGAACTAACAAATAATCAGCAACTTATCCAATTCAAACTGGGTCTCAGCTTCTTCGTTAATTTCACAATAAAGCACCAGATCAGCTAGTTTGACATAATCTTACATTAGTACTATTTAAAAGTAAATAAAAGTAAATGGAGAATCATTGTTCTGAATATTTTAATTAATTTGGGGAATTATGGGAATCGAGTCAAAACTGCAGTCAGGTCGAGACCCCGATGAGGATGGCGAGCATGCAGATGAGCTTCCCTGAGATGGTTTCTGACAGTTTGTGAAGAAATTCTTTGGTTATGCAAACCGATTGTTGCAGCAGCTGTCCGGCTGGCTGGTCTCAACAAGATCTTGGAGGTGAAGATGCTGGATGTGAAGGTCCTGGGCTGGTGTGGTCACACGTGGTCTGCGGTTGTGAGGCTGGTTGGATGTACTGCCAAATTCTCTGAAACACCTTTGGAGACGGCTTATGGTAGATAAATGAGCATTCAATTCACGGGCAACAGCTCTGGTGGACATTCCTGCAGTCAGCATGCCAATTGCACGCTCCCTCAAAAATTGCGACATCTGTGGCATTGGGCTGTGTGATAAAACTACACATTTTAGAGTGGCCTTTTATTGTGGCCAGCCTAAGGCACACCTGTGCAATAATCATGCTCGCTAATCATCATCTTGATATGCCACACCTGTGAGGTGGACGGATTATCCCGGCAAAGTAGAAGTGCTCACTAACACAGATTTAGACAGATTTGTTAACAGTATTTGAGAGAAATAGGCCTTTTGATAAAGTCAGACATCAAAAGCCATAGGCCGTTACACAACCCTGGCCTCACATGGAAAGTGACCTAGGAGCCCATGCCCCATTCTCGGCAGTTCCGATATGGTCTAGCGCATCTTAGAAGAAAGAACAAGCAGAGTTTGATTTCACGGTCCGCCGTCAGAGGGCAAAAGGAAGTTCCCTGACTGGGAATCGAACCTGGCCCGTGGCAGTGAGAGCACCGATCCTAACCACTAGACCACCAGGGAAGGGCTACCTTTTTGCTGGCCCATGGTCAGCAGTTCCCATATGGTCTAGCGGTCAGGATTCCTGGTTTTCACCCAGGCGGCCCGGGTTCGACTCCCGGTATGGGAAGGCAGGAAGGCTCCTCTTTGCTTCCGTCCTCGAACGGCAATCGTGTCTCACTGAAGTAGAAGGCATTTTTTTAGCAGCAGTCGAGCTACACAACCCGGGCCTCACACCAGCCACGTACATGGAAAGTGACCCAGAAGCCCATGCCCCATTCTCTGTATTTTTAGTTTTAGTTTTTGACTAACCACGCATAAACTTTCCTTTCTCATAAATACAATCATGTACATTAATGCTGCAAACATATTAGTGTAGCCCAGTTTATGCTGTTTACAGTGTTATTAGACTTTAACTATTTACATGTTTATAAGCAACTGAAAAAAGCACAAATATCAGGGCATGTCAAAACTTCTCCAGACCCTCAAAAATCCCTTAGACCCCAGAGGGTTAATGACCAGCTCATTGTATCTGTTCAGCGATCACAGGATCCCTTTGGGTGTTTCTCGTCTTGCTAGATTATTCTCACATGGATAAAGTCAGACATCAAAAGCCATAGGCTGCTAACACAACCCTGGCCTCACACCGGCCACGCACATGGAAAGTGACCCAGAAGCCCATTCTCGGCAGTTCCCATATGGTCTAGCAGCCAGGATTCCTGTTTTTCACCCAGGTGCCCTGGGTTTGACTCCAAGTATGGGAAGGCAGGCTCCTCATTGCTTTCCTCCTCGCACGGAGTTAAGCGCATCTTAATGCGGCAGCAGCTTTTTTGGAAGCAGTCGAGCTACAGAATTCTACTCTGGGAATGTCGTCCCTTCGATAGCTCAGCTGGTAGAGCTGAGGACTGTAGGGGAATCGTTGGCAATCCTTAGGTCGCTGGTTCGATTCCGGCTCGAAGGAGGGCTGTTTTAAGGCGCCCAGCAGCTTTTTTGGGCCTGGCTTCTCACTGAACAACTAGAGCTTGATTTCACGGTACGACGTCGGAGGGCAAAAGGACGTTCCCTGATCGGAAATCTCACCTGAACCCCGGTGAGAACGCCGAATCCTAACCACTAGACCACCAGGGAAGGGATGTTTGCTCGCTGGTCTCTTGATAGCATGAGATGAAGCAAATAAAAATACAGATCTCTGCCACGTCCGAAACGGACAAGGCTGGTGCAAACCCAATCCCTAGCGACCAGTGGGCCAGTGGCGCAATGGATAACGCGTCTGACTACGGATCAGAAGATTCTAGGTTCGACTCCGGCTGGCTCGCTCTGCAGTTATTTTGCGTCACCTTCACTCCACAGCAGACCGCAGACAAGATGGCGTTCCAACCTGTGTTTCTTGTTATTGTTGTTCCTATGTTTGTTTCTGTTTTGTAACCAAATATTCTGTAGCATTATTCCTAACTGCCACCTGAGCACTGAGAAAAATGTAGTAAACTAAATGAAACCGAACTAACAAATAATCAGCAACTTATCCAATTCAAACTGGGTCTCAGCTTCTTCGTTAATTTCACAATAAAGCACCAGATCAGCTAGTTTGACATAATCTTACATTAGTACTATTTAAAAGTAAATAAAAGTAAATGGAGAATCATTGTTCTGAATATTTTAATTAATTTGGGGAATTATGGGAGTCGAGTCAAAACTGCAGTCAGGTCGAGACCCCGATGAGGATGGCGAGCATGCAGATGAGCTTCCCTGAGATGGTTTCTGACAGTTTGTGAAGAAATTCTTTGGTTATGCAAACCGATTGTTGCAGCAGCTGTCCGGCTGGCTGGTCTCAACAAGATCTTGGAGGTGAAGATGCTGGATGTGAAGGTCCTGGGCTGGTGTGGTCACACGTGGTCTGCGGTTGTGAGGCTGGTTGGATGTACTGCCAAATTCTCTGAAACACCTTTGGAGACGGCTTATGGTAGATAAATGAGCATTCAATTCTCGGGCAACAGCTCTGGTGGACATTCCTGCAGTCAGCATGCCAATTGCACGCTCCCTCAAAAATTGCGACATCTGTGGCATTGGGCTGTGTGATAAAACTACACATTTTAGAGTGGCCTTTTATTGTGGCCAGCCTAAGGCACACCTGTGCAATAATCATGCTCGCTAATCATCATCTTGATATGCCACACCTGTGAGGTGGACGGATTATCCCGGCAAAGGAGAAGTGCTCACTAACACAGATTTAGACAGATTTGTTAACAGTATTTGAGAGAAATAGGCCTTTTGATAAAGTCAGACATCAAAAGCCATAGGCCGTTACACAACCCTGGCCTCACATGGAAAGTGACCTAGGAGCCCATGCCCCATTCTCGGCAGTTCCGATATGGTCTAGCGCATCTTAGAAGAAAGAACAAGCAGAGTTTGATTTCACGGTCCGCCGTCAGAGGGCAAAAGGAAGTTCCCTGACTGGGAATCGAACCTGGCCCGTGGCAGTGAGAGCACCGATCCTAACCACTAGACCACCAGGGAAGGGCTACCTTTTTGCTGGCCCATGGTCAGCAGTTCCCATATGGTCTAGCGGTCAGGATTCCTGGTTTTCACCCAGGCGGCCCGGGCTCGACTCCCGGTATGGGAGGGCAGGAAGGCTCCTCTTTGCTTCCGTCCTCGAACGGCAATCGTGTCTCACTGAAGTAGCAGGCATTTTTTTAGCAGCAGTCGAGCTACACAACCCTGGCCTCACACCAGCCACGTACATGGAAAGTGACCCAGAAGCCCATGCCCCATTCTCTGTATTTTTAGTTTTAGTTTTTGACTAACCACGCATAAACTTTCCTTTCTCATAAATACAATCATGTACATTAATGCTGCAAACATATTAGTGTAGCCCAGTTTATGCTGTTTACAGTGTTATTAGACTTTAACTATTTACATGTTTATAAGCAACTGAAAAAAGCACAAATATCAGGGCATGTCAAAACTTCTCCAGACCCTCAAAAATCCCTTAGACCCCAGAGGGTTAATGACCAGCTCATTGTATCTGTTCAGCGATCACAGGATCCCTTTGGGTGTTTCTCGTCTTGCTAGATTATTCTCACATGGATAAAGTCAGACATCAAAAGCCATAGGCTGCTAACACAACCCTGGCCTCACACCGGCCACGCACATGGAAAGTGACCCAGAAGCCCATTCTCGGCAGTTCCCATATGGTCTAGCGGCCAGGATTCCTGTTTTTCACCCAGGTGCCCTGGGTTTGACTCCAAGTATGGGAAGGCAGGCTCCTCATTGCTTTCCTCCTCGCACGGAGTTAAGCGCATCTTAATGCGGCAGCAGCTTTTTTGGAAGCAGTCGAGCTACAGAATTCTGCTCTGGGAATGTCGTCCCTTCGATAGCTCAGCTGGTAGAGCGGAGGACTGTAGGGTAATCGTTGGCAATCCTTAGGTTGCTGGTTCGATTCCGGCTCGAAGGAGGGCTGTTTTAAGGCATATTTTTTGGGCCTGGCTTCTCACTGAACAACTAGAGCTTGATTTCACGGTACGACGTCGGAGGGCAAAAGCACGTTCCCTGATCGGGAATCGAACCCTGGCCGCGGCGGTGAGAACGCCGAATCCTAACCACTAGACCACCAGGGAAGGGATGTTTGCTCGGTGGTCTCTTGATAGCATGAGATGAAGCAAATAAAAATACAGATCTCTACCATGTCCGAAACGGACAAGACTGGTGCAAACACAATCCCTACCGACCAGTGGGCCTGTGGCGCAATGGATAACGCGTCTGACTACGGATCAGAAGATTCTAGGTTCGACTCCTGGCTGGCTCGCTCTGCAGTTATTTTGCGTCGCCTTCACTCCACAGCAGACCGCAGACAAGATGGCGTTCCAACCTGTGTTTCTTGTTATTGTTGTTCCTATGTTTGTTTCTGTTTTGTAACCAAATATTCTGTAGCATTATTCCTAACTGCCACCTGAGCACTGAGAAAAATGTAGTAAACTAAATGAAACCGAACTAACAAATAATCAGCAACTTATCCAATTCAAACTGGGTCTCAGCTTCTTCGTTAATTTCACAATAAAGCACCAGATCAGCTAGTTTGACATAATCTTACATTTGTACTATTTAAAAGTAAATAAAAGTAAATGGAGAATCATTGTTCTGAATATTTTAATTAATTTGGGGAATTATGGGAATCGAGTCAAAACTGCAGTCAGGTCGAGACCCCGATGAGGATGGCGAGCATGCAGATGAGCTTCCCTGAGATGGTTTCTGACAGTTTGTGAAGAAATTCTTTGGTTATGCAAACCGATTGTTGCAGCAGCTGTCCGGCTGGCTGGTCTCAACAAGATCTTGGAGGTGAAGATGCTGGATGTGAAGGTCCTGGGCTGGTGTGGTCACACGTGGTCTGCGGTTGTGAGGCTGGTTGGATGTACTGCCAAATTCTCTGAAACACCTTTGGAGACGGCTTATGGTAGATAAATGAGCATTCAATTCACGGGCAACAGCTCTGGTGGACATTCCTGCAGTCAGCATGCCAATTGCACGCTCCCTCAAAAATTGCGACATCTGTGGCATTGGGCTGTGTGATAAAACTACACATTTTAGAGTGGCCTTTTATTGTGGCCAGCCTAAGGCACACCTGTGCAATAATCATGCTCGCTAATCATCATCTTGATATGCCACACCTGTGAGGTGGACGGATTATCCCGGCAAAGTAGAAGTGCTCACTAACACAGATTTAGACAGATTTGTTAACAGTATTTGAGAGAAATAGGCCTTTTGATAAAGTCAGACATCAAAAGCCATAGGCCGTTACACAACCCTGGCCTCACATGGAAAGTGACCTAGGAGCCCATGCCCCATTCTCGGCAGTTCCGATATGGTCTAGCGCATCTTAGAAGAAAGAACAAGCAGAGTTTGATTTCACGGTCCGCCGTCAGAGGGCAAAAGGAAGTTCCCTGACTGGGAATCGAACCTGGCCCGTGGCAGTGAGAGCACCGATCCTAACCACTAGACCACCAGGGAAGGGCTACCTTTTTGCTGGCCCATGGTCAGCAGTTCCCATATGGTCTAGCGGTCAGGATTCCTGGTTTTCACCCAGGCGGCCCGGGTTCGACTCCCGGTATGGGAAGGCAGGAAGGCTCCTCTTTGCTTCCGTCCTCGAACGGCAATCGTGTCTCACTGAAGTAGAAGGCATTTTTTTAGCAGCAGTCGAGCTACACAACCCGGGCCTCACACCAGCCACGTACATGGAAAGTGACCCAGAAGCCCATGCCCCATTCTCTGTATTTTTAGTTTTAGTTTTTGACTAACCACGCATAAACTTTCCTTTCTCATAAATACAATCATGTACATTAATGCTGCAAACATATTAGTGTAGCCCAGTTTATGCTGTTTACAGTGTTATTAGACTTTAACTATTTACATGTTTATAAGCAACTGAAAAAAGCACAAATATCAGGGCATGTCAAAACTTCTCCAGACCCTCAAAAATCCCTTAGACCCCAGAGGGTTAATGACCAGCTCATTGTATCTGTTCAGCGATCACAGGATCCCTTTGGGTGTTTCTCGTCTTGCTAGATTATTCTCACATGGATAAAGTCAGACATCAAAAGCCATAGGCTGCTAACACAACCCTGGCCTCACACCGGCCACGCACATGGAAAGTGACCCAGAAGCCCATTCTCGGCAGTTCCCATATGGTCTAGCAGCCAGGATTCCTGTTTTTCACCCAGGTGCCCTGGGTTTGACTCCAAGTATGGGAAGGCAGGCTCCTCATTGCTTTCCTCCTCGCACGGAGTTAAGCGCATCTTAATGCGGCAGCAGCTTTTTTGGAAGCAGTCGAGCTACAGAATTCTACTCTGGGAATGTCGTCCCTTCGATAGCTCAGCTGGTAGAGCTGAGGACTGTAGGGGAATCGTTGGCAATCCTTAGGTCGCTGGTTCGATTCCGGCTCGAAGGAGGGCTGTTTTAAGGCGCCCAGCAGCTTTTTTGGGCCTGGCTTCTCACTGAACAACTAGAGCTTGATTTCACGGTACGACGTCGGAGGGCAAAAGGACGTTCCCTGATCGGAAATCTCACCTGAACCCCGGTGAGAACGCCGAATCCTAACCACTAGACCACCAGGGAAGGGATGTTTGCTCGCTGGTCTCTTGATAGCATGAGATGAAGCAAATAAAAATACAGATCTCTGCCACGTCCGAAACGGACAAGGCTGGTGCAAACCCAATCCCTAGCGACCAGTGGGCCAGTGGCGCAATGGATAACGCGTCTGACTACGGATCAGAAGATTCTAGGTTCGACTCCGGCTGGCTCGCTCTGCAGTTATTTTGCGTCACCTTCACTCCACAGCAGACCGCAGACAAGATGGCGTTCCAACCTGTGTTTCTTGTTATTGTTGTTCCTATGTTTGTTTCTGTTTTGTAACCAAATATTCTGTAGCATTATTCCTAACTGCCACCTGAGCACTGAGAAAAATGTAGTAAACTAAATGAAACCGAACTAACAAATAATCAGCAACTTATCCAATTCAAACTGGGTCTCAGCTTCTTCGTTAATTTCACAATAAAGCACCAGATCAGCTAGTTTGACATAATCTTACATTAGTACTATTTAAAAGTAAATAAAAGTAAATGGAGAATCATTGTTCTGAATATTTTAATTAATTTGGGGAATTATGGGAGTCGAGTCAAAACTGCAGTCAGGTCGAGACCCCGATGAGGATGGCGAGCATGCAGATGAGCTTCCCTGAGATGGTTTCTGACAGTTTGTGAAGAAATTCTTTGGTTATGCAAACCGATTGTTGCAGCAGCTGTCCGGCTGGCTGGTCTCAACAAGATCTTGGAGGTGAAGATGCTGGATGTGAAGGTCCTGGGCTGGTGTGGTCACACGTGGTCTGCGGTTGTGAGGCTGGTTGGATGTACTGCCAAATTCTCTGAAACACCTTTGGAGACGGCTTATGGTAGATAAATGAGCATTCAATTCTCGGGCAACAGCTCTGGTGGACATTCCTGCAGTCAGCATGCCAATTGCACGCTCCCTCAAAAATTGCGACATCTGTGGCATTGGGCTGTGTGATAAAACTACACATTTTAGAGTGGCCTTTTATTGTGGCCAGCCTAAGGCACACCTGTGCAATAATCATGCTCGCTAATCATCATCTTGATATGCCACACCTGTGAGGTGGACGGATTATCCCGGCAAAGGAGAAGTGCTCACTAACACAGATTTAGACAGATTTGTTAACAGTATTTGAGAGAAATAGGCCTTTTGATAAAGTCAGACATCAAAAGCCATAGGCCGTTACACAACCCTGGCCTCACATGGAAAGTGACCTAGGAGCCCATGCCCCATTCTCGGCAGTTCCGATATGGTCTAGCGCATCTTAGAAGAAAGAACAAGCAGAGTTTGATTTCACGGTCCGCCGTCAGAGGGCAAAAGGAAGTTCCCTGACTGGGAATCGAACCTGGCCCGTGGCAGTGAGAGCACCGATCCTAACCACTAGACCACCAGGGAAGGGCTACCTTTTTGCTGGCCCATGGTCAGCAGTTCCCATATGGTCTAGCGGTCAGGATTCCTGGTTTTCACCCAGGCGGCCCGGGCTCGACTCCCGGTATGGGAAGGCAGGAAGGCTCCTCTTTGCTTCCGTCCTCGAACGGCAATCGTGTCTCACTGAAGTAGAAGGCATTTTTTTAGCAGCAGTCGAGCTACACAACCCTGGCCTCACACCAGCCACGTACATGGAAAGTGACCCAGAAGCCCATGCCCCATTCTCTGTATTTTTAGTTTTAGTTTTTGACTAACCACGCATAAACTTTCCTTTCTCATAAATACAATCATGTACATTAATGCTGCAAACATATTAGTGTAGCCCAGTTTATGCTGTTTACAGTGTTATTAGACTTTAACTATTTACATGTTTATAAGCAACTGAAAAAAGCACAAATATCAGGGCATGTCAAAACTTCTCCAGACCCTCAAAAATCCCTTAGACCCCAGAGGGTTAATGACCAGCTCATTGTATCTGTTCAGCGATCACAGGATCCCTTTGGGTGTTTCTCGTCTTGCTAGATTATTCTCACATGGATAAAGTCAGACATCAAAAGCCATAGGCTGCTAACACAACCCTGGCCTCACACCGGCCACGCACATGGAAAGTGACCCAGAAGCCCATTCTCGGCAGTTCCCATATGGTCTAGCGGCCAGGATTCCTGTTTTTCACCCAGGTGCCCTGGGTTTGACTCCAAGTATGGGAAGGCAGGCTCCTCATTGCTTTCCTCCTCGCACGGAGTTAAGCGCATCTTAATGCGGCAGCAGCTTTTTTGGAAGCAGTCGAGCTACAGAATTCTGCTCTGGGAATGTCGTCCCTTCGATAGCTCAGCTGGTAGAGCAGAGGACTGTAGGGTAATCGTTGGCAATCCTTAGGTTGCTGGTTCGATTCCGGCTCGAAGGAGGGCTGTTTTAAGGCATATTTTTTGGGCCTGGCTTCTCACTGAACAACTAGAGCTTGATTTCACGGTACGACGTCGGAGGGCAAAAGCACGTTCCCTGATCGGGAATCGAACCCTGGCCGCGGCGGTGAGAACGCCGAATCCTAACCACTAGACCACCAGGGAAGGGATGTTTGCTCGGTGGTCTCTTGATAGCATGAGATGAAGCAAATAAAAATACAGATCTCTACCATGTCCGAAACGGACAAGACTGGTGCAAACACAATCCCTATCGACCAGTGGGCCTGTGGCGCAATGGATAACGCGTCTGACTACGGATCAGAAGATTCTAGGTTCGACTCCTGGCTGGCTCGCTCTGCAGTTATTTTGCGTCGCCTTCACTCCACAGCAGACCGCAGACAAGATGGCGTTCCAACCTGTGTTTCTTGTTATTGTTGTTCCTATGTTTGTTTCTGTTTTGTAACCAAATATTCTGTAGCATTATTCCTAACTGCCACCTGAGCACTGAGAAAAATGTAGTAAACTAAATGAAACCGAACTAACAAATAATCAGCAACTTATCCAATTCAAACTGGGTCTCAGCTTCTTCGTTAATTTCACAATAAAGCACCAGATCAGCTAGTTTGACATAATCTTACATTAGTACTATTTAAAAGTAAATAAAAGTAAATGGAGAATCATTGTTCTGAATATTTTAATTAATTTGGGGAATTATGGGAATCGAGTCAAAACTGCAGTCAGGTCGAGACCCCGATGAGGATGGCGAGCATGCAGATGAGCTTCCCTGAGATGGTTTCTGACAGTTTGTGAAGAAATTCTTTGGTTATGCAAACCGATTGTTGCAGCAGCTGTCCGGCTGGCTGGTCTCAACAAGATCTTGGAGGTGAAGATGCTGGATGTGAAGGTCCTGGGCTGGTGTGGTCACACGTGGTCTGCGGTTGTGAGGCTGGTTGGATGTACTGCCAAATTCTCTGAAACACCTTTGGAGACGGCTTATGGTAGATAAATGAGCATTCAATTCACGGGCAACAGCTCTGGTGGACATTCCTGCAGTCAGCATGCCAATTGCACGCTCCCTCAAAAATTGCGACATCTGTGGCATTGGGCTGTGTGATAAAACTACACATTTTAGAGTGGCCTTTTATTGTGGCCAGCCTAAGGCACACCTGTGCAATAATCATGCTCGCTAATCATCATCTTGATATGCCACACCTGTGAGGTGGACGGATTATCCCGGCAAAGTAGAAGTGCTCACTAACACAGATTTAGACAGATTTGTTAACAGTATTTGAGAGAAATAGGCCTTTTGATAAAGTCAGACATCAAAAGCCATAGGCCGTTACACAACCCTGGCCTCACATGGAAAGTGACCTAGGAGCCCATGCCCCATTCTCGGCAGTTCCGATATGGTCTAGCGCATCTTAGAAGAAAGAACAAGCAGAGTTTGATTTCACGGTCCGCCGTCAGAGGGCAAAAGGAAGTTCCCTGACTGGGAATCGAACCTGGCCCGTGGCAGTGAGAGCACCGATCCTAACCACTAGACCACCAGGGAAGGGCTACCTTTTTGCTGGCCCATGGTCAGCAGTTCCCATATGGTCTAGCGGTCAGGATTCCTGGTTTTCACCCAGGCGGCCCGGGTTCGACTCCCGGTATGGGAAGGCAGGAAGGCTCCTCTTTGCTTCCGTCCTCGAACGGCAATCGTGTCTCACTGAAGTAGAAGGCATTTTTTTAGCAGCAGTCGAGCTACACAACCCTGGCCTCACACCAGCCACGTACATGGAAAGTGACCCAGAAGCCCATGCCCCATTCTCTGTATTTTTAGTTTTAGTTTTTGACTAACCACGCATAAACTTTCCTTTCTCATAAATACAATCATGTACATTAATGCTGCAAACATATTAGTGTAGCCCAGTTTATGCTGTTTACAGTGTTATTAGACTTTAACTATTTACATGTTTATAAGCAACTGAAAAAAGCACAAATATCAGGGCATGTCAAAACTTCTCCAGACCCTCAAAAATCCCTTAGACCCCAGAGGGTTAATGACCAGCTCATTGTATCTGTTCAGCGATCACAGGATCCCTTTGGGTGTTTCTCGTCTTGCTAGATTATTCTCACATGGATAAAGTCAGACATCAAAAGCCATAGGATGCTAACACAACCCTGGCCTCACACCGGCCACGCACATGGAAAGTGACCCAGAAGCCCATTCTCGGCAGTTCCCATATGGTCTAGCGGCCAGGATTCCTGTTTTTCACCCAGGTGCCCTGGGTTTGACTCCAAGTATGGGAAGGCAGGCTCCTCATTGCTTTCCTCCTCGCACGGAGTTAAGCGCATCTTAATGCGGCAGCATCTTTTTTGGAAGCAGTCGAGCTACAGAATTCTACTCTGGGAATGTCGTCCCTTCGATAGCTCAGCTGGTAGAGCGGAGGACTGTAGGGGAATCGTTGGCAATCCTTAGGTCGCTGGTTCGATTCCGGCTCGAAGGAGGGCTGTTTTAAGGCGCCCAGCAGCTTTTTTGGGCCTGGCTTCTCACTGAACAACTAGAGCTTGATTTCACGGTACGACGTCGGAGGGCAAAAGGACGTTCCCTGATCGGAAATCTCACCTGAACCCCGGTGAGAACGCCGAATCCTAACCACTAGACCACCAGGGAAGGGATGTTTGCTCGCTGGTCTCTTGATAGCATGAGATGAAGCAAATAAAAATACAGATCTCTGCCACGTCCGAAACGGACAAGGCTGGTGCAAACCCAATCCCTAGCGACCAGTGGGCCAGTGGCGCAATGGATAACGCGTCTGACTACGGATCAGAAGATTCTAGGTTCGACTCCGGCTGGCTCGCTCTGCAGTTATTTTGCGTCACCTTCACTCCACAGCAGACCGCAGACAAGATGGCGTTCCAACCTGTGTTTCTTGTTATTGTTGTTCCTATGTTTGTTTCTGTTTTGTAACCAAATATTCTGTAGCATTATTCCTAACTGCCACCTGAGCACTGAGAAAAATGTAGTAAACTAAATGAAACCGAACTAACAAATAATCAGCAACTTATCCAATTCAAACTGGGTCTCAGCTTCTTCGTTAATTTCACAATAAAGCACCAGATCAGCTAGTTTGACATAATCTTACATTAGTACTATTTAAAAGTAAATAAAAGTAAATGGAGAATCATTGTTCTGAATATTTTAATTAATTTGGGGAATTATGGGAGTCGAGTCAAAACTGCAGTCAGGTCGAGACCCCGATGAGGATGGCGAGCATGCAGATGAGCTTCCCTGAGATGGTTTCTGACAGTTTGTGAAGAAATTCTTTGGTTATGCAAACCGATTGTTGCAGCAGCTGTCCGGCTGGCTGGTCTCAACAAGATCTTGGAGGTGAAGATGCTGGATGTGAAGGTCCTGGGCTGGTGTGGTCACACGTGGTCTGCGGTTGTGAGGCTGGTTGGATGTACTGCCAAATTCTCTGAAACACCTTTGGAGACGGCTTATGGTAGATAAATGAGCATTCAATTCACGGGCAACAGCTCTGGTGGACATTCCTGCAGTCAGCATGCCAATTGCACGCTCCCTCAAAAATTGCGACATCTGTGGCATTGGGCTGTGTGATAAAACTACACATTTTAGAGTGGCCTTTTATTGTGGCCAGCCTAAGGCACACCTGTGCAATAATCATGCTCGCTAATCATCATCTTGATATGCCACACCTGTGAGGTGGACGGATTATCCCGGCAAAGGAGAAGTGCTCACTAACACAGATTTAGACAGATTTGTTAACAGTATTTGAGAGAAATAGGCCTTTTGATAAAGTCAGACATCAAAAGCCATAGGCCGTTACACAACCCTGGCCTCACATGGAAAGTGACCTAGGAGCCCATGCCCCATTCTCGGCAGTTCCGATATGGTCTAGCGCATCTTAGAAGAAAGAACAAGCAGAGTTTGATTTCACGGTCCGCCGTCAGAGGGCAAAAGGAAGTTCCCTGACTGGGAATCGAACCTGGCCCGTGGCAGTGAGAGCACCGATCCTAACCACTAGACCACCAGGGAAGGGCTACCTTTTTGCTGGCCCATGGTCAGCAGTTCCCATATGGTCTAGCGGTCAGGATTCCTGGTTTTCACCCAGGCGGCCCGGGTTCGACTCCCGGTATGGGAAGGCAGGAAGGCTCCTCTTTGCTTCCGTCCTCGAACGGCAATCGTGTCTCACTGAAGTAGAAGGCATTTTTTTAGCAGCAGTCGAGCTACACAACCCTGGCCTCACACCAGCCACGTACATGGAAAGTGACCCAGAAGCCCATGCCCCATTCTCTGTATTTTTAGTTTTAGTTTTTGACTAACCACGCATAAACTTTCCTTTCTCATAAATACAATCATGTACATTAATGCTGCAAACATATTAGTGTAGCCCAGTTTATGCTGTTTACAGTGTTATTAGACTTTAACTATTTACATGTTTATAAGCAACTGAAAAAAGCACAAATATCAGGGCATGTCAAAACTTCTCCAGACCCTCAAAAATCCCTTAGACCCCAGAGGGTTAATGACCAGCTCATTGTATCTGTTCAGCGATCACAGGATCCCTTTGGGTGTTTCTCGTCTTGCTAGATTATTCTCACATGGATAAAGTCAGACATCAAAAGCCATAGGCTGCTAACACAACCCTGGCCTCACACCGGCCACGCACATGGAAAGTGACCCAGAAGCCCATTCTCGGCAGTTCCCATATGGTCTAGCGGCCAGGATTCCTGTTTTTCACCCAGGTGCCCTGGGTTTGACTCCAAGTATGGGAAGGCAGGCTCCTCATTGCTTTCCTCCTCGCACGGAGTTAAGCGCATCTTAATGCGGCAGCAGCTTTTTTGGAAGCAGTCGAGCTACAGAATTCTGCTCTGGGAATGTCGTCCCTTCGATAGCTCAGCTGGTAGAGCGGAGGACTGTAGGGGAATCGTTGGCAATCCTTAGGTCGCTGGTTCGATTCCGGCTCGAAGGAGGGCTGTTTTAAGGCGCCCAGCAGCTTTTTTGGGCCTGGCTTCTCACTGAACAACTAGAGCTTGATTTCACGGTACGACGTCGGAGGGCAAAAGGACGTTCCCTGATCGGGAATCGAACCCTGGCCGCGGCGGTGAGAACGCCGAATCCTAACCACTAGACCACCAGGGAAGGGATGTTTGCGCGGTGGTCTCTTGATAGCATGAGATGAAGCAAATAAAAATACAGATCTCTGCCACGTCCGAAACGGACAAGACTGGTGCAAACACAAGCCCTAGCGACCAGTGGACCAGTGGCGCAATGGATAACGCGTCTGACTACGGATCAGAAGATTCTAGGTTCGACTCCTGGCTGGCTCGCTCTGCAGTTCTTTTGCGTCGCCTTCACTCCACAGCAGACCGCAGACAAGATGGCGTTCCAACCTGTGTTTCTTGTTATTGTTGTTCCTATGTTTGTTTCTGTTTTGTAACCAAATATTCTGTAGCATTATTCCTAACTGCCACCTGAGCACTGAGAAAAATGTAGTAAACTAAATGAAACCGAACTAACAAATAATCAGCAACTTATCCAATTCAAACTGGGTCTCAGCTTCTTCGGTAATTTCACAATAAAGCACCAGATCAGCTAGTTTGACATAATCTAACATTAGTACTATTTAAAACTAAATAAAAGTAAATGGAGAATCATTGTTCTGAATATTTTAATTAATTTGGGGAATTATGGGAGTCGAGTCAAAACTGCAGTCAGGTCGAGACCCCGATGAGGATGGCGAGCATGCAGATGAGCTTCCCTGAGATGGTTTCTGACAGTTTGTGAAGAAATTCTTTGGTTATGCAAACCGATTGTTGCAGCAGCTGTCCGGCTGGCTGGTCTCAACAAGATCTTGGAGGTGAAGATGCTGGATGTGAAGGTCCTAGGCTGGTGTGGTCACGTGGTCTGCGGTTGTGAGGCTGGTTGGATGTACTGCCAAATTCTCTGAAACACCTTTGGAGACGGCTTATGGTAGATAAATGAGCATTCAATTCACGGGCAACAGCTCTGGTGGACATTCCTGCAGTCAGCATGCCAATTGCACGCTCCCTCAAAAATTGCGACATCTGTGGCATTGGGCTGTGTGATAAAACTACACATTTTAGAGTGGCCTTTTATTGTGGCCAGCCTAAGGCACACCTGTGCAATAATCATGCTCGCTAATCATCATCTTGATATGCCACACCTGTGAGGTGGACGGATTATCCCGGCAAAGGAGAAGTGCTCACTAACACAGATTTAGACAGATTTGTTAACAGTATTTGAGAGAAATAGGCCTTTTGATAAAGTCAGACATCAAAAGCCATAGGCCGTTACACAACCCTGGCCTCACATGGAAAGTGACCTAGGAGCCCATGCCCCATTCTCGGCAGTTCCGATATGGTCTAGCGCATCTTAGAAGAAAGAACAAGCAGAGTTTGATTTCACGGTCCGCCGTCAGAGGGCAAAAGGAAGTTCCCTGACTGGGAATCGAACCTGGCCCGTGGCAGTGAGAGCACCGATCCTAACCACTAGACCACCAGGGAAGGGCTACCTTTTTGCTGGCCCATGGTCAGCAGTTCCCATATGGTCTAGCGGTCAGGATTCCTGGTTTTCACCCAGGCGGCCCGGGTTCGACTCCCGGTATGGGAAGGCAGGAAGGCTCCTCTTTGCTTCCGTCCTCGAACGGCAATCGTGTCTCACTGAAGTAGAAGGCATTTTTTTAGCAGCAGTCGAGCTACACAACCCTGGCCTCACACCAGCCACGTACATGGAAAGTGACCCAGAAGCCCATGCCCCATTCTCTGTATTTTTAGTTTTAGTTTTTGACTAACCACGCATAAACTTTCCTTTCTCATAAATACAATCATGTACATTAATGCTGCAAACATATTAGTGTAGCCCAGTTTATGCTGTTTACAGTGTTATTAGACTTTAACTATTTACATGTTTATAAGCAACTGAAAAAAGCACAAATATCAGGGCATGTCAAAACTTCTCCAGACCCTCAAAAATCCCTTAGACCCCAGAGGGTTAATGACCAGCTCATTGTATCTGTTCAGCGATCACAGGATCCCTTTGGGTGTTTCTCGTCTTGCTAGATTATTCTCACATGGATAAAGTCAGACATCAAAAGCCATAGGCTGCTAACACAACCCTGGCCTCACACCGGCCACGCACATGGAAAGTGACCCAGAAGCCCATTCTCGGCAGTTCCCATATGGTCTAGCGGCCAGGATTCCTGTTTTTCACCCAGGTGCCCTGGGTTTGACTCCAAGTATGGGAAGGCAGGCTCCTCATTGCTTTCCTCCTCGCACGGAGTTAAGCGCATCTTAATGCGGCAGCAGCTTTTTTGGAAGCAGTCGAGCTACAGAATTCTGCTCTGGGAATGTCGTCCCTTCGATAGCTCAGCTGGTAGAGCGGAGGACTGTAGGGGAATCGTTGGCAATCCTTAGGTCGCTGGTTCGATTCCGGCTCGAAGGAGGGCTGTTTTAAGGCATATTTTTTGGGCCTGGCTTCTCACTGAACAACTAGAGCTTGATTTCACGGTACGACGTCGGAGGGCAAAAGCACGTTCCCTGATCGGGAATCGAACCCTGGCCGCGGCGGTGAGAACGCCGAATCCTAACCACTAGACCACCAGGGAAGGGATGTTTGCTCGGTGGTCTCTTGATAGCATGAGATGAAGCAAATAAAAATACAGATCTCTACCATGTCCGAAACGGACAAGACTGGTGCAAACACAATCCCTATCGACCAGTGGGCCTGTGGCGCAATGGATAACGCGTCTGACTACGGATCAGAAGATTCTAGGTTCGACTCCTGGCTGGCTCGCTCTGCAGTTATTTTGCGTCGCCTTCACTCCACAGCAGACCGCAGACAAGATGGCGTTCCAACCTGTGTTTCTTGTTATTGTTGTTCCTATGTTTGTTTCTGTTTTGTAACCAAATATTCTGTAGCATTATTCCTAACTGCCACCTGAGCACTGAGAAAAATGTAGTAAACTAAATGAAACCGAACTAACAAATAATCAGCAACTTATCCAATTCAAACTGGGTCTCAGCTTCTTCGTTAATTTCACAATAAAGCACCAGATCAGCTAGTTTGACATAATCTTACATTAGTACTATTTAAAAGTAAATAAAAGTAAATGGAGAATCATTGTTCTGAATATTTTAATTAATTTGGGGAATTATGGGAATCGAGTCAAAACTGCAGTCAGGTCGAGACCCCGATGAGGATGGCGAGCATGCAGATGAGCTTCCCTGAGATGGTTTCTGACAGTTTGTGAAGAAATTCTTTGGTTATGCAAACCGATTGTTGCAGCAGCTGTCCGGCTGGCTGGTCTCAACAAGATCTTGGAGGTGAAGATGCTGGATGTGAAGGTCCTGGGCTGGTGTGGTCACACGTGGTCTGCGGTTGTGAGGCTGGTTGGATGTACTGCCAAATTCTCTGAAACACCTTTGGAGACGGCTTATGGTAGATAAATGAGCATTCAATTCACGGGCAACAGCTCTGGTGGACATTCCTGCAGTCAGCATGCCAATTGCACGCTCCCTCAAAAATTGCGACATCTGTGGCATTGGGCTGTGTGATAAAACTACACATTTTAGAGTGGCCTTTTATTGTGGCCAGCCTAAGGCACACCTGTGCAATAATCATGCTCGCTAATCATCATCTTGATATGCCACACCTGTGAGGTGGACGGATTATCCCGGCAAAGTAGAAGTGCTCACTAACACAGATTTAGACAGATTTGTTAACAGTATTTGAGAGAAATAGGCCTTTTGATAAAGTCAGACATCAAAAGCCATAGGCCGTTACACAACCCTGGCCTCACATGGAAAGTGACCTAGGAGCCCATGCCCCATTCTCGGCAGTTCCGATATGGTCTAGCGCATCTTAGAAGAAAGAACAAGCAGAGTTTGATTTCACGGTCCGCCGTCAGAGGGCAAAAGGAAGTTCCCTGACTGGGAATCGAACCTGGCCCGTGGCAGTGAGAGCACCGATCCTAACCACTAGACCACCAGGGAAGGGCTACCTTTTTGCTGGCCCATGGTCAGCAGTTCCCATATGGTCTAGCGGTCAGGATTCCTGGTTTTCACCCAGGCGGCCCGGGTTCGACTCCCGGTATGGGAAGGCAGGAAGGCTCCTCTTTGCTTCCGTCCTCGAACGGCAATCGTGTCTCACTGAAGTAGAAGGCATTTTTTTAGCAGCAGTCGAGCTACACAACCCTGGCCTCACACCAGCCACGTACATGGAAAGTGACCCAGAAGCCCATGCCCCATTCTCTGTATTTTTAGTTTTAGTTTTTGACTAACCACGCATAAACTTTCCTTTCTCATAAATACAATCATGTACATTAATGCTGCAAACATATTAGTGTAGCCCAGTTTATGCTGTTTACAGTGTTATTAGACTTTAACTATTTACATGTTTATAAGCAACTGAAAAAAGCACAAATATCAGGGCATGTCAAAACTTCTCCAGACCCTCAAAAATCCCTTAGACCCCAGAGGGTTAATGACCAGCTCATTGTATCTGTTCAGCGATCACAGGATCCCTTTGGGTGTTTCTCGTCTTGCTAGATTATTCTCACATGGATAAAGTCAGACATCAAAAGCCATAGGCTGCTAACACAACCCTGGCCTCACACCGGCCACGCACATGGAAAGTGACCCAGAAGCCCATTCTCGGCAGTTCCCATATGGTCTAGCGGCCAGGATTCCTGTTTTTCACCCAGGTGCCCTGGGTTTGACTCCAAGTATGGGAAGGCAGGCTCCTCATTGCTTTCCTCCTCGCACGGAGTTAAGCGCATCTTAATGCGGCAGCAGCTTTTTTGGAAGCAGTCGAGCTACAGAATTCTGCTCTGGGAATGTCGTCCCTTCGATAGCTCAGCTGGTAGAGCGGAGGACTGTAGGGGAATCGTTGGCAATCCTTAGGTCGCTGGTTCGATTCCGGCTCGAAGGAGGGCTGTTTTAAGGCGCCCAGCAGCTTTTTTGGGCCTGGCTTCTCACTGAACAACTAGAGCTTGATTTCACGGTACGACGTCGGAGGGCAAAAGGACGTTCCCTGATCGGGAATCGAACCCTGGCCGCGGCGGTGAGAACGCCGAATCCTAACCACTAGACCACCAGGGAAGGGATGTTTGCGCGGTGGTCTCTTGATAGCATGAGATGAAGCAAATAAAAATACAGATCTCTGCCACGTCCGAAACGGACAAGACTGGTGCAAACACAAGCCCTAGCGACCAGTGGGCCAGTGGCGCAATGGATAACGCGTCTGACTACGGATCAGAAGATTCTAGGTTCGACTCCTGGCTGGCTCGCTCTGCAGTTCTTTTGCGTCGCCTTCACTCCACAGCAGACCGCAGACAAGATGGCGTTCCAACCTGTGTTTCTTGTTATTGTTGTTCCTATGTTTGTTTCTGTTTTGTAACCAAATATTCTGTAGCATTATTCCTAACTGCCACCTGAGCACTGAGAAAAATGTAGTAAACTAAATGAAACCGAACTAACAAATAATCAGCAACTTATCCAATTCAAACTGGGTCTCAGCTTCTTCGGTAATTTCACAATAAAGCACCAGATCAGCTAGTTTGACATAATCTAACATTAGTACTATTTAAAACTAAATAAAAGTAAATGGAGAATCATTGTTCTGAATATTTTAATTAATTTGGGGAATTATGGGAGTCGAGTCAAAACTGCAGTCAGGTCGAGACCCCGATGAGGATGGCGAGCATGCAGATGAGCTTCCCTGAGATGGTTTCTGACAGTTTGTGAAGAAATTCTTTGGTTATGCAAACCGATTGTTGCAGCAGCTGTCCGGCTGGCTGGTCTCAACAAGATCTTGGAGTTGAAGATGCTGGATGTGAAGGTCCTAGGCTGGTGTGGTCACGTGGTCTGCGGTTGTGAGGCTGGTTGGATGTACTGCCAAATTCTCTGAAACACCTTTGGAGACGGCTTATGGTAGATAAATGAGCATTCAATTCACGGGCAACAGCTCTGGTGGACATTCCTGCAGTCAGCATGCCAATTGCACGCTCCCTCAAAAATTGCGACATCTGTGGCATTGGGCTGTGTGATAAAACTACACATTTTAGAGTGGCCTTTTATTGTGGCCAGCCTAAGGCACACCTGTGCAATAATCATGCTCGCTAATCATCATCTTGATATGCCACACCTGTGAGGTGGACGGATTATCCCGGCAAAGGAGAAGTGCTCACTAACACAGATTTAGACAGATTTGTTAACAGTATTTGAGAGAAATAGGCCTTTTGATAAAGTCAGACATCAAAAGCCATAGGCCGTTACACAACCCTGGCCTCACATGGAAAGTGACCTAGGAGCCCATGCCCCATTCTCGGCAGTTCCGATATGGTCTAGCGCATCTTAGAAGAAAGAACAAGCAGAGTTTGATTTCACGGTCCGCCGTCAGAGGGCAAAAGGAAGTTCCCTGACTGGGAATCGAACCTGGCCCGTGGCAGTGAGAGCACCGATCCTAACCACTAGACCACCAGGGAAGGGCTACCTTTTTGCTGGCCCATGGTCAGCAGTTCCCATATGGTCTAGCGGTCAGGATTCCTGGTTTTCACCCAGGCGGCCCGGGTTCGACTCCCGGTATGGGAAGGCAGGAAGGCTCCTCTTTGCTTCCGTCCTCGAACGGCAATCGTGTCTCACTGAAGTAGAAGGCATTTTTTTAGCAGCAGTCGAGCTACACAACCCTGGCCTCACACCAGCCACGTACATGGAAAGTGACCCAGAAGCCCATGCCCCATTCTCTGTATTTTTAGTTTTAGTTTTTGACTAACCACGCATAAACTTTCCTTTCTCATAAATACAATCATGTACATTAATGCTGCAAACATATTAGTGTAGCCCAGTTTATGCTGTTTACAGTGTTATTAGACTTTAACTATTTACATGTTTATAAGCAACTGAAAAAAGCACAAATATCAGGGCATGTCAAAACTTCTCCAGACCCTCAAAAATCCCTTAGACCCCAGAGGGTTAATGACCAGCTCATTGTATCTGTTCAGCGATCACAGGATCCCTTTGGGTGTTTCTCGTCTTGCTAGATTATTCTCACATGGATAAAGTCAGACATCAAAAGCCATAGGCTGCTAACACAACCCTGGCCTCACACCGGCCACGCACATGGAAAGTGACCCAGAAGCCCATTCTCGGCAGTTCCCATATGGTCTAGCGGCCAGGATTCCTGTTTTTCACCCAGGTGCCCTGGGTTTGACTCCAAGTATGGGAAGGCAGGCTCCTCATTGCTTTCCTCCTCGCACGGAGTTAAGCGCATCTTAATGCGGCAGCAGCTTTTTTGGAAGCAGTCGAGCTACAGAATTCTGCTCTGGGAATGTCGTCCCTTCGATAGCTCAGCTGGTAGAGCGGAGGACTGTAGGGGAATCGTTGGCAATCCTTAGGTCGCTGGTTCGATTCCGGCTCGAAGGAGGGCTGTTTTAAGGCATATTTTTTGGGCCTGGCTTCTCACTGAACAACTAGAGCTTGATTTCACGGTACGACGTCGGAGGGCAAAAGCACGTTCCCTGATCGGGAATCGAACCCTGGCCGCGGCGGTGAGAACGCCGAATCCTAACCACTAGACCACCAGGGAAGGGATGTTTGCTCGGTGGTCTCTTGATAGCATGAGATGAAGCAAATAAAAATACAGATCTCTACCATGTCCGAAACGGACAAGACTGGTGCAAACACAATCCCTATCGACCAGTGGGCCTGTGGCGCAATGGATAACGCGTCTGACTACGGATCAGAAGATTCTAGGTTCGACTCCTGGCTGGCTCGCTCTGCAGTTATTTTGCGTCGCCTTCACTCCACAGCAGACCGCAGACAAGATGGCGTTCCAACCTGTGTTTCTTGTTATTGTTGTTCCTATGTTTGTTTCTGTTTTGTAACCAAATATTCTGTAGCATTATTCCTAACTGCCACCTGAGCACTGAGAAAAATGTAGTAAACTAAATGAAACCGAACTAACAAATAATCAGCAACTTATCCAATTCAAACTGGGTCTCAGCTTCTTCGTTAATTTCACAATAAAGCACCAGATCAGCTAGTTTGACATAATCTTACATTAGTACTATTTAAAAGTAAATAAAAGTAAATGGAGAATCATTGTTCTGAATATTTTAATTAATTTGGGGAATTATGGGAATCGAGTCAAAACTGCAGTCAGGTCGAGACCCCGATGAGGATGGCGAGCATGCAGATGAGCTTCCCTGAGATGGTTTCTGACAGTTTGTGAAGAAATTCTTTGGTTATGCAAACCGATTGTTGCAGCAGCTGTCCGGCTGGCTGGTCTCAACAAGATCTTGGAGGTGAAGATGCTGGATGTGAAGGTCCTGGGCTGGTGTGGTCACACGTGGTCTGCGGTTGTGAGGCTGGTTGGATGTACTGCCAAATTCTCTGAAACACCTTTGGAGACGGCTTATGGTAGATAAATGAGCATTCAATTCACGGGCAACAGCTCTGGTGGACATTCCTGCAGTCAGCATGCCAATTGCACGCTCCCTCAAAAATTGCGACATCTGTGGCATTGGGCTGTGTGATAAAACTACACATTTTAGAGTGGCCTTTTATTGTGGCCAGCCTAAGGCACACCTGTGCAATAATCATGCTCGCTAATCATCATCTTGATATGCCACACCTGTGAGGTGGACGGATTATCCCGGCAAAGTAGAAGTGCTCACTAACACAGATTTAGACAGATTTGTTAACAGTATTTGAGAGAAATAGGCCTTTTGATAAAGTCAGACATCAAAAGCCATAGGCCGTTACACAACCCTGGCCTCACATGGAAAGTGACCTAGGAGCCCATGCCCCATTCTCGGCAGTTCCGATATGGTCTAGCGCATCTTAGAAGAAAGAACAAGCAGAGTTTGATTTCACGGTCCGCCGTCAGAGGGCAAAAGGAAGTTCCCTGACTGGGAATCGAACCTGGCCCGTGGCAGTGAGAGCACCGATCCTAACCACTAGACCACCAGGGAAGGGCTACCTTTTTGCTGGCCCATGGTCAGCAGTTCCCATATGGTCTAGCGGTCAGGATTCCTGGTTTTCACCCAGGCGGCCCGGGTTCGACTCCCGGTATGGGAAGGCAGGAAGGCTCCTCTTTGCTTCCGTCCTCGAACGGCAATCGTGTCTCACTGAAGTAGAAGGCATTTTTTTAGCAGCAGTCGAGCTACACAACCCTGGCCTCACACCAGCCACGTACATGGAAAGTGACCCAGAAGCCCATGCCCCATTCTCTGTATTTTTAGTTTTAGTTTTTGACTAACCACGCATAAACTTTCCTTTCTCATAAATACAATCATGTACATTAATGCTGCAAACATATTAGTGTAGCCCAGTTTATGCTGTTTACAGTGTTATTAGACTTTAACTATTTACATGTTTATAAGCAACTGAAAAAAGCACAAATATCAGGGCATGTCAAAACTTCTCCAGACCCTCAAAAATCCCTTAGACCCCAGAGGGTTAATGACCAGCTCATTGTATCTGTTCAGCGATCACAGGATCCCTTTGGGTGTTTCTCGTCTTGCTAGATTATTCTCACATGGATAAAGTCAGACATCAAAAGCCATAGGCTGCTAACACAACCCTGGCCTCACACCGGCCACGCACATGGAAAGTGACCCAGAAGCCCATTCTCGGCAGTTCCCATATGGTCTAGCGGCCAGGATTCCTGTTTTTCACCCAGGTGCCCTGGGTTTGACTCCAAGTATGGGAAGGCAGGCTCCTCATTGCTTTCCTCCTCGCACGGAGTTAAGCGCATCTTAATGCGGCAGCAGCTTTTTTGGAAGCAGTCGAGCTACAGAATTCTGCTCTGGGAATGTCGTCCCTTCGATAGCTCAGCTGGTAGAGCGGAGGACTGTAGGGGAATCGTTGGCAATCCTTAGGTCGCTGGTTCGATTCCGGCTCGAAGGAGGGCTGTTTTAAGGCGCCCAGCAGCTTTTTTGGGCCTGGCTTCTCACTGAACAACTAGAGCTTGATTTCACGGTACGACGTCGGAGGGCAAAAGGACGTTCCCTGATCGGGAATCGAACCCTGGCCGCGGCGGTGAGAACGCCGAATCCTAACCACTAGACCACCAGGGAAGGGATGTTTGCGCGGTGGTCTCTTGATAGCATGAGATGAAGCAAATAAAAATACAGATCTCTGCCACGTCCGAAACGGACAAGACTGGTGCAAACACAAGCCCTAGCGACCAGTGGGCCAGTGGCGCAATGGATAACGCGTCTGACTACGGATCAGAAGATTCTAGGTTCGACTCCTGGCTGGCTCGCTCTGCAGTTCTTTTGCGTCGCCTTCACTCCACAGCAGACCGCAGACAAGATGGCGTTCCAACCTGTGTTTCTTGTTATTGTTGTTCCTATGTTTGTTTCTGTTTTGTAACCAAATATTCTGTAGCATTATTCCTAACTGCCACCTGAGCACTGAGAAAAATGTAGTAAACTAAATGAAACCGAACTAACAAATAATCAGCAACTTATCCAATTCAAACTGGGTCTCAGCTTCTTCGGTAATTTCACAATAAAGCACCAGATCAGCTAGTTTGACATAATCTAACATTAGTACTATTTAAAACTAAATAAAAGTAAATGGAGAATCATTGTTCTGAATATTTTAATTAATTTGGGGAATTATGGGAGTCGAGTCAAAACTGCAGTCAGGTCGAGACCCCGATGAGGATGGCGAGCATGCAGATGAGCTTCCCTGAGATGGTTTCTGACAGTTTGTGAAGAAATTCTTTGGTTATGCAAACCGATTGTTGCAGCAGCTGTCCGGCTGGCTGGTCTCAACAAGATCTTGGAGGTGAAGATGCTGGATGTGAAGGTCCTAGGCTGGTGTGGTCACGTGGTCTGCGGTTGTGAGGCTGGTTGGATGTACTGCCAAATTCTCTGAAACACCTTTGGAGACGGCTTATGGTAGATAAATGAGCATTCAATTCACGGGCAACAGCTCTGGTGGACATTCCTGCAGTCAGCATGCCAATTGCACGCTCCCTCAAAAATTGCGACATCTGTGGCATTGGGCTGTGTGATAAAACTACACATTTTAGAGTGGCCTTTTATTGTGGCCAGCCTAAGGCACACCTGTGCAATAATCATGCTCGCTAATCATCATCTTGATATGCCACACCTGTGAGGTGGACGGATTATCCCGGCAAAGGAGAAGTGCTCACTAACACAGATTTAGACAGATTTGTTAACAGTATTTGAGAGAAATAGGCCTTTTGATAAAGTCAGACATCAAAAGCCATAGGCCGTTACACAACCCTGGCCTCACATGGAAAGTGACCTAGGAGCCCATGCCCCATTCTCGGCAGTTCCGATATGGTCTAGCGCATCTTAGAAGAAAGAACAAGCAGAGTTTGATTTCACGGTCCGCCGTCAGAGGGCAAAAGGAAGTTCCCTGACTGGGAATCGAACCTGGCCCGTGGCAGTGAGAGCACCGATCCTAACCACTAGACCACCAGGGAAGGGCTACCTTTTTGCTGGCCCATGGTCAGCAGTTCCCATATGGTCTAGCGGTCAAGATTCCTGGTTTTCACCCAGGCGGCCCGGGTTCGACTCCCGGTATGGGAAGGCAGGAAGGCTCCTCTTTGCTTCCGTCCTCGAACGGCAATCGTGTCTCACTGAAGTAGAAGGCATTTTTTTAGCAGCAGTCGAGCTACACAACCCTGGCCTCACACCAGCCACGTACATGGAAAGTGACCCAGAAGCCCATGCCCCATTCTCTGTATTTTTAGTTTTAGTTTTTGACTAACCACGCATAAACTTTCCTTTCTCATAAATACAATCATGTACATTAATGCTGCAAACATATTAGTGTAGCCCAGTTTATGCTGTTTACAGTGTTATTAGACTTTAACTATTTACATGTTTATAAGCAACTGAAAAAAGCACAAATATCAGGGCATGTCAAAACTTCTCCAGACCCTCAAAAATCCCTTAGACCCCAGAGGGTTAATGACCAGCTCATTGTATCTGTTCAGCGATCACAGGATCCCTTTGGGTGTTTCTCGTCTTGCTAGATTATTCTCACATGGATAAAGTCAGACATCAAAAGCCATAGGCTGCTAACACAACCCTGGCCTCACACCGGCCACGCACATGGAAAGTGACCCAGAAGCCCATTCTCGGCAGTTCCCATATGGTCTAGCGGCCAGGATTCCTGTTTTTCACCCAGGTGCCCTGGGTTTGACTCCAAGTATGGGAAGGCAGGCTCCTCATTGCTTTCCTCCTCGCACGGAGTTAAGCGCATCTTAATGCGGCAGCAGCTTTTTTGGAAGCAGTCGAGCTACAGAATTCTGCTCTGGGAATGTCGTCCCTTCGATAGCTCAGCTGGTAGAGCGGAGGACTGTAGGGGAATCGTTGGCAATCCTTAGGTCGCTGGTTCGATTCCGGCTCGAAGGAGGGCTGTTTTAAGGCGCCCAGCAGCTTTTTTGGGCCTGGCTTCTCACTGAACAACTAGAGCTTGATTTCACGGTACGACGTCGGAGGGCAAAAGGACGTTCCCTGATCGGGAATCGAACCCTGGCCGCGGCGGTGAGAACGCCGAATCCTAACCACTAGACCACCAGGGAAGGGATGTTTGCGCGGTGGTCTCTTGATAGCATGAGATGAAGCAAATAAAAATACAGATCTCTGCCACGTCCGAAACGGACAAGACTGGTGCAAACACAAGTCCTAGCAGCTTTTTTGGGCCTGGCTTCTCACTGAACAACTAGAGCTTGATTTCACGGTACGACGTCGGAGGGCAAAAGGACGTTCCCTGATCGGGAATCGAATCCTGGCCGCGGCGGTGAGAACGCCGAATCCTAACCACTAGACCACCAGGGAAGGGATGTTTGCGCGGTGGTCTCTTGATAGCATGAGATGAAGCAAATAAAAATACAGATCTCTGCCACGTCCGAAACGGACAAGACTGGTGCAAACACAAGTCCTAGCGACCAGTGGGCCAGTGGCGCAATGGATAACGCGTCTGACTACGGATCAGAAGATTCTAGGTTCGACTCCTGGCTGGCTCGCTCTGCAGTTATTTTGCGTCGCCTTCACTCCATAGCAGACCGCAGACAAGATGGCGTTCCAACCTGTGTTTCTTGTTATTGTTGTTCCTATGTTTGTTTCTGTTTTGTAACCAAATATTCTGTAGCATTATTCCTAACTGCCACCTGAGCACTGAGAAAAATGTAGTAAACTAAATGAAACCGAACTAACAAATAATCAGCAACTTATCCAATTCAAACTGGGTCTCAGCTTCTTCGTTAATTTCACAATAAAGCACCAGATCAGCTAGTTTGACATAATCTTACATTAGTACTATTTAAAAGTAAATAAAAGTAAATGGAGAATCATTGTTCTGAATATTTTAATTAATTTGGGGAATTATGGGAATCGAGTCAAAACTGCAGTCAGGTCGAGACCCCGATGAGGATGGCGAGCATGCAGATGAGCTTCCCTGAGATGGTTTCTGACAGTTTGTGAAGAAATTCTTTGGTTATGCAAACCGATTGTTGCAGCAGCTGTCCGGCTGGCTGGTCTCAACAAGATCTTGGAGGTGAAGATGCTGGATGTGAAGGTCCTGGGCTGGTGTGGTCACACGTGGTCTGCGGTTGTGAGGCTGGTTGGATGTACTGCCAAATTCTCTGAAACACCTTTGGAGACGGCTTATGGTAGATAAATGAGCATTCAATTCACGGGCAACAGCTCTGGTGGACATTCCTGCAGTCAGCATGCCAATTGCACGCTCCCTCAAAAATTGCGACATCTGTGGCATTGGGCTGTGTGATAAAACTACACATTTTAGAGTGGCCTTTTATTGTGGCCAGCCTAAGGCACACCTGTGCAATAATCATGCTCGCTAATCATCATCTTGATATGCCACACCTGTGAGGTGGACGGATTATCCCGGCAAAGGAGAAGTGCTCACTAACACAGATTTAGACAGATTTGTTAACAGTATTTGAGAGAAATAGGCCTTTTGATAAAGTCAGACATCAAAAGCCATAGGCCGTTACACAACCCTGGCCTCACATGGAAAGTGACCTAGGAGCCCATGCCCCATTCTCAGCAGTTCCGATATGGTCTAGCGCATCTTAGAAGAAAGAACAAGCAGAGTTTGATTTCACGGTCCGCCGTCAGAGGGCAAAAGGAAGTTCCCTGACTGGGAATCGAACCTGGCCCGTGGCAGTGAGAGCACCGATCCTAACCACTAGACCACCAGGGAAGGGCTACCTTTTTGCTAGCCCATGGTCAGCAGTTCCCATATGGTCTAGCGGTCAGGATTCCTGGTTTTCACCCAGGCGGCCCGGGTTCGACTCCCGGTATGGGAAGGCAGGAAGGCTCCTCTTTGCTTCCGTCCTCGAACGGCAATCGTGTCTCACTGAAGTAGAAGGCATTTTTTTAGCAGCAGTCGAGCTACACAACCCTGGCCTCACACCAGCCACGTACATGGAAAGTGACCCAGAAGCCCATGCCCCATTCTCTGTATTTTTAGTTTTAGTTTTTGACTAACCACGCATAAACTTTCCTTTCTCATAAATACAATCATGTACATTAATGCTGCAAACATATTAGTGTAGCCCAGTTTATGCTGTTTACAGTGTTATTAGACTTTAACTATTTACATGTTTATAAGCAACTGAAAAAAGCACAAATATCAGGGCATGTCAAAACTTCTCCAGACCCTCAAAAATCCCTTAGACCCCAGAGGGTTAATGACCAGCTCATTGTATCTGTTCAGCGATCACAGGATCCCTTTGGGTGTTTCTCGTCTTGCTAGATTATTCTCACATGGATAAAGTCAGACATCAAAAGCCATAGGATGCTAACACAACCCTGGCCTCACACCGGCCACGCACATGGAAAGTGACCCAGAAGCCCATTCTTGGCAGTTCCCATATGGTCTAGCGGCCAGGATTCCTGTTTTTCACCCAGGTGCCCTGGGTTTGACTCCAAGTATGGGAAGGCAGGCTCCTCATTGCTTTCCTCCTCGCACGGAGTTAAGCGCATCTTAATGCGGCAGCAGCTTTTTTGGAAGCAGTCGAGCTACAGAATTCTGCTCTGGGAATGTCGTCCCTTCGATAGCTCAGCTGGTAGAGCGGAGGACTGTAGGGGAATCGTTGGCAATCCTTAGGTCGCTGGTTCGATTCCGGCTCGAAGGAGGGCTGTTTTAAGGCGCCCAGCAGCTTTTTTGGGCCTGGCTTCTCACTGAACAACTAGAGCTTGATTTCACGGTACGACGTCGGAGGGCAAAAGGACGTTCCCTGATCGGGAATCGAACCCTGGCCGCGGCGGTGAGAACGCCGAATCCTAACCACTAGACCACCAGGGAAGGGATGTTTGCGCGGTGGTCTCTTGATAGCATGAGATGAAGCAAATAAAAATACAGATCTCTGCCACGTCCGAAACGGACAAGACTGGTGCAAACACAAGTCCTAGCAGCTTTTTTGGGCCTGGCTTCTCACTGAACAACTAGAGCTTGATTTCACGGTACGACGTCGGAGGGCAAAAGGACGTTCCCTGATCGGGAATCGAATCCTGGCCGCGGCGGTGAGAACGCCGAATCCTAACCACTAGACCACCAGGGAAGGGATGTTTGCGCGGTGGTCTCTTGATAGCATGAGATGAAGCAAATAAAAATACAGATCTCTGCCACGTCCGAAACGGACAAGACTGGTGCAAACACAAGTCCTAGCAGCTTTTTTGGGCCTGGCTTCTCACTGAACAACTAGAGCTTGATTTCACGGTACGACGTCGGAGGGCAAAAGGACGTTCCCTGATCGGGAATCGAATCCTGGCCGCGGCGGTGAGAACGCCGAATCCTAACCACTAGACCACCAGGGAAGGGATGTTTGCGCGGTGGTCTCTTGATAGCATGAGATGAAGCAAATAAAAATACAGATCTCTGCCACGTCCGAAACGGACAAGACTGGTGCAAACACAAGTCCTAGCGACCAGTGGGCCAGTGGCGCAATGGATAACGCGTCTGACTACGGATCAGAAGATTCTAGGTTCGACTCCTGGCTGGCTCGCTCTGCAGTTATTTTGCGTCGCCTTCACTCCATAGCAGACCGCAGACAAGATGGCGTTCCAACCTGTGTTTCTTGTTATTGTTGTTCCTATGTTTGTTTCTGTTTTGTAACCAAATATTCTGTAGCATTATTCCTAACTGCCACCTGAGCACTGAGAAAAATGTAGTAAACTAAATGAAACCGAACTAACAAATAATCAGCAACTTATCCAATTCAAACTGGGTCTCAGCTTCTTCGGTAATTTCACAATAAAGCACCAGATCAGCTAGTTTGACATAATCTAACATTAGTACTATTTAAAACTAAATAAAAGTAAATGGAGAATCATTGTTCTGAATATTTTAATTAATTTGGGGAATTATGGGAGTCGAGTCAAAACTGCAGTCAGGTCGAGACCCCGATGAGGATGGCGAGCATGCAGATGAGCTTCCCTGAGATGGTTTCTGACAGTTTGTGAAGAAATTCTTTGGTTATGCAAACCGATTGTTGCAGCAGCTGTCCGGCTGGCTGGTCTCAACAAGATCTTGGAGGTGAAGATGCTGGATGTGAAGGTCCTAGGCTGGTGTGGTCACACGTGGTCTGCGGTTGTGAGGCTGGTTGGATGTACTGCCAAATTCTCTGAAACACCTTTGGAGACGGCTTATGGTAGATAAATGAGCATTCAATTCACGGGCAACAGCTCTGGTGGACATTCCTGCAGTCAGCATGCCAATTGCACGCTCCCTCAAAAATTGCGACATCTGTGGCATTGTGCTGTGTGATAAAACTACACATTTTAGAGTGGCCTTTTATTGTGGCCAGCCTAAGGCACACCTGTGCAATAATCATGCTCGCTAATCATCATCTTGATATGCCACACCTGTGAGGTGGACGGATTATCCCGGCAAAGGAGAAGTGCTCACTAACACAGATTTAGACAGATTTGTTAACAGTATTTGAGAGAAATAGGCCTTTTGATAAAGTCAGACATCAAAAGCCATAGGCCGTTACACAACCCTGGCCTCACATGGAAAGTGACCTAGGAGCCCATGCCCCATTCTCGGCAGTTCCGATATGGTCTAGCGCATCTTAGAAGAAAGAACAAGCAGAGTTTGATTTCACGGTCCGCCGTCAGAGGGCAAAAGGAAGTTCCCTGACTGGGAATCGAACCTGGCCCGTGGCAGTGAGAGCACCGATCCTAACCACTAGACCACCAGGGAAGGGCTACCTTTTTGCTGGCCCATGGTCAGCAGTTCCCATATGGTCTAGCGGTCAGGATTCCTGGTTTTCACCCAGGCGGCCCGGGTTCGACTCCCGGTATGGGAAGGCAGGAAGGCTCCTCTTTGCTTCCGTCCTCGAACGGCAATCGTGTCTCACTGAAGTAGAAGGCATTTTTTTAGCAGCAGTCGAGCTACACAACCCTGGCCTCACACCAGCCACGTACATGGAAAGTGACCCAGAAGCCCATGCCCCATTCTCTGTATTTTTAGTTTTAGTTTTTGACTAACCACGCATAAACTTTCCTTTCTCATAAATACAATCATGTACATTAATGCTGCAAACATATTAGTGTAGCCCAGTTTATGCTGTTTACAGTGTTATTAGACTTTAACTATTTACATGTTTATAAGCAACTGAAAAAAGCACAAATATCAGGGCATGTCAAAACTTCTCCAGACCCTCAAAAATCCCTTAGACCCCAGAGGGTTAATGACCAGCTCATTGTATCTGTTCAGCGATCACAGGATCCCTTTGGGTGTTTCTCGTCTTGCTAGATTATTCTCACATGGATAAAGTCAGACATCAAAAGCCATAGGATGCTAACACAACCCTGGCCTCACACCGGCCACGCACATGGAAAGTGACCCAGAAGCCCATTCTTGGCAGTTCCCATATGGTCTAGAGGCCAGGATTCCTGTTTTTCACCCAGGTGCCCTGGGTTTGACTCCAAGTATGGGAAGGCAGGCTCCTCATTGCTTTCCTCCTCGCACGGAGTTAAGCGCATCTTAATGCGGCAGCAGCTTTTTTGGAAGCAGTCGAGCTACAGAATTCTGCTCTGGGAATGTCGTCCCTTCGATAGCTCAGCTGGTAGAGCGGAGGACTGTAGGGGAATCGTTGGCAATCCTTAGGTCGCTGGTTCGATTCCGGCTCGAAGGAGGGCTGTTTTAAGGCATATTTTTTGGGCCTGGCTTCTCACTGAACAACTAGAGCTTGATTTCACGGTACGACGTCGGAGGGCAAAAGCACGTTCCCTGATCGGGAATCGAACCCTGGCCGCGGCGGTGAGAACGCCGAATCCTAACCACTAGACCACCAGGGAAGGGATGTTTGCTCGGTGGTCTCTTGATAGCATGAGATGAAGCAAATAAAAATACAGATCTCTACCATGTCCGAAACGGACAAGACTGGTGCAAACACAATCCCTATCGACCAGTGGGCCTGTGGCGCAATGGATAACGCGTCTGACTACGGATCAGAAGATTCTAGGTTCGACTCCTGGCTGGCTCGCTCTGCAGTTATTTTGCGTCGCCTTCACTCCACAGCAGACCGCAGACAAGATGGCGTTCCAACCTGTGTTTCTTGTTATTGTTGTTCCTATGTTTGTTTCTGTTTTGTAACCAAATATTCTGTAGCATTATTCCTAACTGCCACCTGAGCACTGAGAAAAATGTAGTAAACTAAATGAAACCGAACTAACAAATAATCAGCAACTTATCCAATTCAAACTGGGTCTCAGCTTCTTCGTTAATTTCACAATAAAGCACCAGATCAGCTAGTTTGACATAATCTTACATTAGTACTATTTAAAAGTAAATAAAAGTAAATGGAGAATCATTGTTCTGAATATTTTAATTAATTTGGGGAATTATGGGAATCGAGTCAAAACTGCAGTCAGGTCGAGACCCCGATGAGGATGGCGAGCATGCAGATGAGCTTCCCTGAGATGGTTTCTGACAGTTTGTGAAGAAATTCTTTGGTTATGCAAACCGATTGTTGCAGCAGCTGTCCGGCTGGCTGGTCTCAACAAGATCTTGGAGGTGAAGATGCTGGATGTGAAGGTCCTGGGCTGGTGTGGTCACACGTGGTCTGCGGTTGTGAGGCTGGTTGGATGTACTGCCAAATTCTCTGAAACACCTTTGGAGACGGCTTATGGTAGATAAATGAGCATTCAATTCACGGGCAACAGCTCTGGTGGACATTCCTGCAGTCAGCATGCCAATTGCACGCTCCCTCAAAAATTGCGACATCTGTGGCATTGGGCTGTGTGATAAAACTACACATTTTAGAGTGGCCTTTTATTGTGGCCAGCCTAAGGCACACCTGTGCAATAATCATGCTCGCTAATCATCATCTTGATATGCCACACCTGTGAGGTGGACGGATTATCCCGGCAAAGTAGAAGTGCTCACTAACACAGATTTAGACAGATTTGTTAACAGTATTTGAGAGAAATAGGCCTTTTGATAAAGTCAGACATCAAAAGCCATAGGCCGTTACACAACCCTGGCCTCACATGGAAAGTGACCTAGGAGCCCATGCCCCATTCTCGGCAGTTCCGATATGGTCTAGCGCATCTTAGAAGAAAGAACAAGCAGAGTTTGATTTCACGGTCCGCCGTCAGAGGGCAAAAGGAAGTTCCCTGACTGGGAATCGAACCTGGCCCGTGGCAGTGAGAGCACCGATCCTAACCACTAGACCACCAGGGAAGGGCTACCTTTTTGCTGGCCCATGGTCAGCAGTTCCCATATGGTCTAGCGGTCAGGATTCCTGGTTTTCACCCAGGCGGCCCGGGTTCGACTCCCGGTATGGGAAGGCAGGAAGGCTCCTCTTTGCTTCCGTCCTCGAACGGCAATCGTGTCTCACTGAAGTAGAAGGCATTTTTTTAGCAGCAGTCGAGCTACACAACCCTGGCCTCACACCAGCCACGTACATGGAAAGTGACCCAGAAGCCCATGCCCCATTCTCTGTATTTTTAGTTTTAGTTTTTGACTAACCACGCATAAACTTTCCTTTCTCATAAATACAATCATGTACATTAATGCTGCAAACATATTAGTGTAGCCCAGTTTATGCTGTTTACAGTGTTATTAGACTTTAACTATTTACATGTTTATAAGCAACTGAAAAAAGCACAAATATCAGGGCATGTCAAAACTTCTCCAGACCCTCAAAAATCCCTTAGACCCCAGAGGGTTAATGACCAGCTCATTGTATCTGTTCAGCGATCACAGGATCCCTTTGGGTGTTTCTCGTCTTGCTAGATTATTCTCACATGGATAAAGTCAGACATCAAAAGCCATAGGCTGCTAACACAACCCTGGCCTCACACCGGCCACGCACATGGAAAGTGACCCAGAAGCCCATTCTCGGCAGTTCCCATATGGTCTAGCGGCCAGGATTCCTGTTTTTCACCCAGGTGCCCTGGGTTTGACTCCAAGTATGGGAAGGCAGGCTCCTCATTGCTTTCCTCCTCGCACGGAGTTAAGCGCATCTTAATGCGGCAGCAGCTTTTTTGGAAGCAGTCGAGCTACAGAATTCTGCTCTGGGAATGTCGTCCCTTCGATAGCTCAGCTGGTAGAGCGGAGGACTGTAGGGGAATCGTTGGCAATCCTTAGGTCGCTGGTTCGATTCCGGCTCGAAGGAGGGCTGTTTTAAGGCGCCCAGCAGCTTTTTTGGGCCTGGCTTCTCACTGAACAACTAGAGCTTGATTTCACGGTACGACGTCGGAGGGCAAAAGGACGTTCCCTGATCGGGAATCGAACCCTGGCCGCGGCGGTGAGAACGCCGAATCCTAACCACTAGACCACCAGGGAAGGGATGTTTGCGCGGTGGTCTCTTGATAGCATGAGATGAAGCAAATAAAAATACAGATCTCTGCCACGTCCGAAACGGACAAGACTGGTGCAAACACAAGCCCTAGCGACCAGTGGGCCAGTGGCGCAATGGATAACGCGTCTGACTACGGATCAGAAGATTCTAGGTTCGACTCCTGGCTGGCTCGCTCTGCAGTTCTTTTGCGTCGCCTTCACTCCACAGCAGACCGCAGACAAGATGGCGTTCCAACCTGTGTTTCTTGTTATTGTTGTTCCTATGTTTGTTTCTGTTTTGTAACCAAATATTCTGTAGCATTATTCCTAACTGCCACCTGAGCACTGAGAAAAATGTAGTAAACTAAATGAAACCGAACTAACAAATAATCAGCAACTTATCCAATTCAAACTGGGTCTCAGCTTCTTCGGTAATTTCACAATAAAGCACCAGATCAGCTAGTTTGACATAATCTAACATTAGTACTATTTAAAACTAAATAAAAGTAAATGGAGAATCATTGTTCTGAATATTTTAATTAATTTGGGGAATTATGGGAGTCGAGTCAAAACTGCAGTCAGGTCGAGACCCCGATGAGGATGGCGAGCATGCAGATGAGCTTCCCTGAGATGGTTTCTGACAGTTTGTGAAGAAATTCTTTGGTTATGCAAACCGATTGTTGCAGCAGCTGTCCGGCTGGCTGGTCTCAACAAGATCTTGGAGGTGAAGATGCTGGATGTGAAGGTCCTAGGCTGGTGTGGTCACGTGGTCTGCGGTTGTGAGGCTGGTTGGATGTACTGCCAAATTCTCTGAAACACCTTTGGAGACGGCTTATGGTAGATAAATGAGCATTCAATTCACGGGCAACAGCTCTGGTGGACATTCCTGCAGTCAGCATGCCAATTGCACGCTCCCTCAAAAATTGCGACATCTGTGGCATTGGGCTGTGTGATAAAACTACACATTTTAGAGTGGCCTTTTATTGTGGCCAGCCTAAGGCACACCTGTGCAATAATCATGCTCGCTAATCATCATCTTGATATGCCACACCTGTGAGGTGGACGGATTATCCCGGCAAAGGAGAAGTGCTCACTAACACAGATTTAGACAGATTTGTTAACAGTATTTGAGAGAAATAGGCCTTTTGATAAAGTCAGACATCAAAAGCCATAGGCCGTTACACAACCCTGGCCTCACATGGAAAGTGACCTAGGAGCCCATGCCCCATTCTCGGCAGTTCCGATATGGTCTAGCGCATCTTAGAAGAAAGAACAAGCAGAGTTTGATTTCACGGTCCGCCGTCAGAGGGCAAAAGGAAGTTCCCTGACTGGGAATCGAACCTGGCCCGTGGCAGTGAGAGCACCGATCCTAACCACTAGACCACCAGGGAAGGGCTACCTTTTTGCTGGCCCATGGTCAGCAGTTCCCATATGGTCTAGCGGTCAAGATTCCTGGTTTTCACCCAGGCGGCCCGGGTTCGACTCCCGGTATGGGAAGGCAGGAAGGCTCCTCTTTGCTTCCGTCCTCGAACGGCAATCGTGTCTCACTGAAGTAGAAGGCATTTTTTTAGCAGCAGTCGAGCTACACAACCCTGGCCTCACACCAGCCACGTACATGGAAAGTGACCCAGAAGCCCATGCCCCATTCTCTGTATTTTTAGTTTTAGTTTTTGACTAACCACGCATAAACTTTCCTTTCTCATAAATACAATCATGTACATTAATGCTGCAAACATATTAGTGTAGCCCAGTTTATGCTGTTTACAGTGTTATTAGACTTTAACTATTTACATGTTTATAAGCAACTGAAAAAAGCACAAATATCAGGGCATGTCAAAACTTCTCCAGACCCTCAAAAATCCCTTAGACCCCAGAGGGTTAATGACCAGCTCATTGTATCTGTTCAGCGATCACAGGATCCCTTTGGGTGTTTCTCGTCTTGCTAGATTATTCTCACATGGATAAAGTCAGACATCAAAAGCCATAGGCTGCTAACACAACCCTGGCCTCACACCGGCCACGCACATGGAAAGTGACCCAGAAGCCCATTCTCGGCAGTTCCCATATGGTCTAGCGGCCAGGATTCCTGTTTTTCACCCAGGTGCCCTGGGTTTGACTCCAAGTATGGGAAGGCAGGCTCCTCATTGCTTTCCTCCTCGCACGGAGTTAAGCGCATCTTAATGCGGCAGCAGCTTTTTTGGAAGCAGTCGAGCTACAGAATTCTGCTCTGGGAATGTCGTCCCTTCGATAGCTCAGCTGGTAGAGCGGAGGACTGTAGGGGAATCGTTGGCAATCCTTAGGTCGCTGGTTCGATTCCGGCTCGAAGGAGGGCTGTTTTAAGGCGCCCAGCAGCTTTTTTGGGCCTGGCTTCTCACTGAACAACTAGAGCTTGATTTCACGGTACGACGTCGGAGGGCAAAAGGACGTTCCCTGATCGGGAATCGAACCCTGGCCGCGGCGGTGAGAACGCCGAATCCTAACCACTAGACCACCAGGGAAGGGATGTTTGCGTGGTGGTCTCTTGATAGCATGAGATGAAGCAAATAAAAATACAGATCTCTGCCACGTCCGAAACGGACAAGACTGGTGCAAACACAAGCCCTAGCGACCAGTGGGCCAGTGGCGCAATGGATAACGCGTCTGACTACGGATCAGAAGATTCTAGGTTCGACTCCTGGCTGGCTCGCTCTGCAGTTATTTTGCGTCGCCTTCACTCCACAGCAGACCGCAGACAAGATGGCGTTCCAACCTGTGTTTCTTGTTATTGTTGTTCCTATGTTTGTTTCTGTTTTGTAACCAAATATTCTGTAGCATTATTCCTAACTGCCACCTGAGCACTGAGAAAAATGTAGTAAACTAAATGAAACCGAACTAACAAATAATCAGCAACTTATCCAATTCAAACTGGGTCTCAGCTTCTTCGGTAATTTCACAATAAAGCACCAGATCAGCTAGTTTGACATAATCTAACATTAGTACTATTTAAAACTAAATAAAAGTAAATGGAGAATCATTGTTCTGAATATTTTAATTAATTTGGGGAATTATGGGAGTCGAGTCAAAACTGCAGTCAGGTCGAGACCCCGATGAGGATGGCGAGCATGCAGATGAGCTTCCCTGAGATGGTTTCTGACAGTTTGTGAAGAAATTCTTTGGTTATGCAAATCGATTGTTGCAGCAGCTGTCCGGCTGGCTGGTCTCAACAAGATCTTGGAGGTGAAGATGCTGGATGTGAAGGTCCTAGGCTGGTGTGGTCACAGGCTGGTTGGGTGTACTGCCAAATTCTCTGAAACACCTTTGGAGACGGCTTATGGTAGATAAATGAGCATTCAATTCACGGGCAACAGCTCTGGTGGACATTCCTGCAGTCAGCATGCCAATTGCACGCTCCCTCAAAAATTGCGACATCTGTGGCATTGGGCTGTGTGATAAAACTACACATTTTAGAGTGGCCTTTTATTGTGGCCAGCCTAAGGCACACCTGTGCAATAATCATGCTCGCTAATCATCATCTTGATATGCCACACCTGTGAGGTGGACGGATTATCCCGGCAAAGGAGAAGTGCTCACTAACACAGATTTAGACAGATTTGTTAACAGTATTTGAGAGAAATAGGCCTTTTGATAAAGTCAGACATCAAAAGCCATAGGCCGTTACACAACCCTGGCCTCACATGGAAAGTGACCTAGGAGCCCATGCCCCATTCTTGGCAGTTCCGATATGGTCTAGCGCATCTTAGAAGAAAGAACAAGCAGAGTTTGATTTCACGGTCCGCCGTCAGAGGGCAAAAGGAAGTTCCCTGACTGGGAATCGAACCTGGCCCGTGGCAGTGAGAGCACCGATCCTAACCACTAGACCACCAGGGAAGGGCTACCTTTTTGCTGGCCCATGGTCAGCAGTTCCCATATGGTCTAGCGGTCAGGATTCCTGGTTTTCACCCAGGCGGCCCGGGTTCGACTCCCGGTATGGGAAGGCAGGAAGGCTCCTCTTTGCTTCCGTCCTCGAACGGCAATCGTGTCTCACTGAAGTAGAAGGCATTTTTTTAGCAGCAGTCGAGCTACACAACCCTGGCCTCACACCAGCCACGTACATGGAAAGTGACCCAGAAGCCCATGCCCCATTCTCTGTATTTTTAGTTTTAGTTTTTGACTAACCACGCATAAACTTTCCTTTCTCATAAATACAATCATGTACATTAATGCTGCAAACATATTAGTGTAGCCCAGTTTATGCTGTTTACAGTGTTATTAGACTTTAACTATTTACATGTTTATAAGCAACTGAAAAAAGCACAAATATCAGGGCATGTCAAAACTTCTCCAGACCCTCAAAAATCCCTTAGACCCCAGAGGGTTAATGACCAGCTCATTGTATCTGTTCAGCGATCACAGGATCCCTTTGGGTGTTTCTCGTCTTGCTAGATTATTCTCACATGGATAAAGTCAGACATCAAAAGCCATAGGATGCTAACACAACCCTGGCCTCACACCGGCCACGCACATGGAAAGTGACCCAGAAGCCCATTCTTGGCAGTTCCCATATGGTCTAGCGGCCAGGATTCCTGTTTTTCACCCAGGTGCCCTGGGTTTGACTCCAAGTATGGGAAGGCAGGCTCCTCATTGCTTTCCTCCTCGCACGGAGTTAAGCGCATCTTAATGCGGCAGCAGCTTTTTTGGAAGCAGTCGAGCTACAGAATTCTGCTCTGGGAATGTCGTCCCTTCGATAGCTCAGCTGGTAGAGCGGAGGACTGTAGGGGAATCGTTGGCAATCCTTAGGTCGCTGGTTCGATTCCGGCTCGAAGGAGGGCTGTTTTAAGGCGCCCAGCAGCTTTTTTGGGCCTGGCTTCTCACTGAACAACTAGAGCTTGATTTCACGGTACGACGTCGGAGGGCAAAAGGACGTTCCCTGATCGGGAATCGAACCCTGGCCGCGGCGGTGAGAACGCCGAATCCTAACCACTAGACCACCAGGGAAGGGATGTTTGCGCGGTGGTCTCTTGATAGCATGAGATGAAGCAAATAAAAATACAGATCTCTGCCACGTCCGAAACGGACAAGACTGGTGCAAACACAAGTCCTAGCAGCTTTTTTGGGCCTGGCTTCTCACTGAACAACTAGAGCTTGATTTCACGGTACGACGTCGGAGGGCAAAAGGACGTTCCCTGATCGGGAATCGAATCCTGGCCGCGGCGGTGAGAACGCCGAATCCTAACCACTAGACCACCAGGGAAGGGATGTTTGCGCGGTGGTCTCTTGATAGCATGAGATGAAGCAAATAAAAATACAGATCTCTGCCACGTCCGAAACGGACAAGACTGGTGCAAACACAAGTCCTAGCGACCAGTGGGCCAGTGGCGCAATGGATAACGCGTCTGACTACGGATCAGAAGATTCTAGGTTCGACTCCTGGCTGGCTCGCTCTGCAGTTATTTTGCGTCGCCTTCACTCCATAGCAGACCGCAGACAAGATGGCGTTCCAACCTGTGTTTCTTGTTATTGTTGTTCCTATGTTTGTTTCTGTTTTGTAACCAAATATTCTGTAGCATTATTCCTAACTGCCACCTGAGCACTGAGAAAAATGTAGTAAACTAAATGAAACCGAACTAACAAATAATCAGCAACTTATCCAATTCAAACTGGGTCTCAGCTTCTTCGTTAATTTCACAATAAAGCACCAGATCAGCTAGTTTGACATAATCTTACATTAGTACTATTTAAAAGTAAATAAAAGTAAATGGAGAATCATTGTTCTGAATATTTTAATTAATTTGGGGAATTATGGGAATCGAGTCAAAACTGCAGTCAGGTCGAGACCCCGATGAGGATGGCGAGCATGCAGATGAGCTTCCCTGAGATGGTTTCTGACAGTTTGTGAAGAAATTCTTTGGTTATGCAAACCGATTGTTGCAGCAGCTGTCCGGCTGGCTGGTCTCAACAAGATCTTGGAGGTGAAGATGCTGGATGTGAAGGTCCTGGGCTGGTGTGGTCACACGTGGTCTGCGGTTGTGAGGCTGGTTGGATGTACTGCCAAATTCTCTGAAACACCTTTGGAGACGGCTTATGGTAGATAAATGAGCATTCAATTCACGGGCAACAGCTCTGGTGGACATTCCTGCAGTCAGCATGCCAATTGCACGCTCCCTCAAAAATTGCGACATCTGTGGCATTGGGCTGTGTGATAAAACTACACATTTTAGAGTGGCCTTTTATTGTGGCCAGCCTAAGGCACACCTGTGCAATAATCATGCTCGCTAATCATCATCTTGATATGCCACACCTGTGAGGTGGACGGATTATCCCGGCAAAGGAGAAGTGCTCACTAACACAGATTTAGACAGATTTGTTAACAGTATTTGAGAGAAATAGGCCTTTTGATAAAGTCAGACATCAAAAGCCATAGGCCGTTACACAACCCTGGCCTCACATGGAAAGTGACCTAGGAGCCCATGCCCCATTCTCAGCAGTTCCGATATGGTCTAGCGCATCTTAGAAGAAAGAACAAGCAGAGTTTGATTTCACGGTCCGCCGTCAGAGGGCAAAAGGAAGTTCCCTGACTGGGAATCGAACCTGGCCCGTGGCAGTGAGAGCACCGATCCTAACCACTAGACCACCAGGGAAGGGCTACCTTTTTGCTAGCCCATGGTCAGCAGTTCCCATATGGTCTAGCGGTCAGGATTCCTGGTTTTCACCCAGGCGGCCCGGGTTCGACTCCCGGTATGGGAAGGCAGGAAGGCTCCTCTTTGCTTCCGTCCTCGAACGGCAATCGTGTCTCACTGAAGTAGAAGGCATTTTTTTAGCAGCAGTCGAGCTACACAACCCTGGCCTCACACCAGCCACGTACATGGAAAGTGACCCAGAAGCCCATGCCCCATTCTCTGTATTTTTAGTTTTAGTTTTTGACTAACCACGCATAAACTTTCCTTTCTCATAAATACAATCATGTACATTAATGCTGCAAACATATTAGTGTAGCCCAGTTTATGCTGTTTACAGTGTTATTAGACTTTAACTATTTACATGTTTATAAGCAACTGAAAAAAGCACAAATATCAGGGCATGTCAAAACTTCTCCAGACCCTCAAAAATCCCTTAGACCCCAGAGGGTTAATGACCAGCTCATTGTATCTGTTCAGCGATCACAGGATCCCTTTGGGTGTTTCTCGTCTTGCTAGATTATTCTCACATGGATAAAGTCAGACATCAAAAGCCATAGGATGCTAACACAACCCTGGCCTCACACCGGCCACGCACATGGAAAGTGACCCAGAAGCCCATTCTTGGCAGTTCCCATATGGTCTAGAGGCCAGGATTCCTGTTTTTCACCCAGGTGCCCTGGGTTTGACTCCAAGTATGGGAAGGCAGGCTCCTCATTGCTTTCCTCCTCGCACGGAGTTAAGCGCATCTTAATGCGGCAGCAGCTTTTTTGGAAGCAGTCGAGCTACAGAATTCTGCTCTGGGAATGTCGTCCCTTCGATAGCTCAGCTGGTAGAGCGGAGGACTGTAGGGGAATCGTTGGCAATCCTTAGGTCGCTGGTTCGATTCCGGCTCGAAGGAGGGCTGTTTTAAGGCGCCCAGCAGCTTTTTTGGGCCTGGCTTCTCACTGAACAACTAGAGCTTGATTTCACGGTACGACGTCGGAGGGCAAAAGGACGTTCCCTGATCGGGAATCGAACCCTGGCCGCGGCGGTGAGAACGCCGAATCCTAACCACTAGACCACCAGGGAAGGGATGTTTGCGCGGTGGTCTCTTGATAGCATGAGATGAAGCAAATAAAAATACAGATCTCTGCCACGTCCGAAACGGACAAGACTGGTGCAAACACAAGTCCTAGCAGCTTTTTTGGGCCTGGCTTCTCACTGAACAACTAGAGCTTGATTTCACGGTACGACGTCGGAGGGCAAAAGGACGTTCCCTGATCGGGAATCGAATCCTGGCCGCGGCGGTGAGAACGCCGAATCCTAACCACTAGACCACCAGGGAAGGGATGTTTGCGCGGTGGTCTCTTGATAGCATGAGATGAAGCAAATAAAAATACAGATCTCTGCCACGTCCGAAACGGACAAGACTGGTGCAAACACAAGTCCTAGCAGCTTTTTTGGGCCTGGCTTCTCACTGAACAACTAGAGCTTGATTTCACGGTACGACGTCGGAGGGCAAAAGGACGTTCCCTGATCGGGAATCGAATCCTGGCCGCGGCGGTGAGAACGCCGAATCCTAACCACTAGACCACCAGGGAAGGGATGTTTGCGCGGTGGTCTCTTGATAGCATGAGATGAAGCAAATAAAAATACAGATCTCTGCCACGTCCGAAACGGACAAGACTGGTGCAAACACAAGTCCTAGCGACCAGTGGGCCAGTGGCGCAATGGATAACGCGTCTGACTACGGATCAGAAGATTCTAGGTTCGACTCCTGGCTGGCTCGCTCTGCAGTTATTTTGCGTCGCCTTCACTCCATAGCAGACCGCAGACAAGATGGCGTTCCAACCTGTGTTTCTTGTTATTGTTGTTCCTATGTTTGTTTCTGTTTTGTAACCAAATATTCTGTAGCATTATTCCTAACTGCCACCTGAGCACTGAGAAAAATGTAGTAAACTAAATGAAACCGAACTAACAAATAATCAGCAACTTATCCAATTCAAACTGGGTCTCAGCTTCTTCGGTAATTTCACAATAAAGCACCAGATCAGCTAGTTTGACATAATCTAACATTAGTACTATTTAAAACTAAATAAAAGTAAATGGAGAATCATTGTTCTGAATATTTTAATTAATTTGGGGAATTATGGGAGTCGAGTCAAAACTGCAGTCAGGTCGAGACCCCGATGAGGATGGCGAGCATGCAGATGAGCTTCCCTGAGATGGTTTCTGACAGTTTGTGAAGAAATTCTTTGGTTATGCAAACCGATTGTTGCAGCAGCTGTCCGGCTGGCTGGTCTCAACAAGATCTTGGAGGTGAAGATGCTGGATGTGAAGGTCCTAGGCTGGTGTGGTCACACGTGGTCTGCGGTTGTGAGGCTGGTTGGATGTACTGCCAAATTCTCTGAAACACCTTTGGAGACGGCTTATGGTAGATAAATGAGCATTCAATTCACGGGCAACAGCTCTGGTGGACATTCCTGCAGTCAGCATGCCAATTGCACGCTCCCTCAAAAATTGCGACATCTGTGGCATTGTGCTGTGTGATAAAACTACACATTTTAGAGTGGCCTTTTATTGTGGCCAGCCTAAGGCACACCTGTGCAATAATCATGCTCGCTAATCATCATCTTGATATGCCACACCTGTGAGGTGGACGGATTATCCCGGCAAAGGAGAAGTGCTCACTAACACAGATTTAGACAGATTTGTTAACAGTATTTGAGAGAAATAGGCCTTTTGATAAAGTCAGACATCAAAAGCCATAGGCCGTTACACAACCCTGGCCTCACATGGAAAGTGACCTAGGAGCCCATGCCCCATTCTCGGCAGTTCCGATATGGTCTAGCGCATCTTAGAAGAAAGAACAAGCAGAGTTTGATTTCACGGTCCGCCGTCAGAGGGCAAAAGGAAGTTCCCTGACTGGGAATCGAACCTGGCCCGTGGCAGTGAGAGCACCGATCCTAACCACTAGACCACCAGGGAAGGGCTACCTTTTTGCTGGCCCATGGTCAGCAGTTCCCATATGGTCTAGCGGTCAGGATTCCTGGTTTTCACCCAGGCGGCCCGGGTTCGACTCCCGGTATGGGAAGGCAGGAAGGCTCCTCTTTGCTTCCGTCCTCGAACGGCAATCGTGTCTCACTGAAGTAGAAGGCATTTTTTTAGCAGCAGTCGAGCTACACAACCCTGGCCTCACACCAGCCACGTACATGGAAAGTGACCCAGAAGCCCATGCCCCATTCTCTGTATTTTTAGTTTTAGTTTTTGACTAACCACGCATAAACTTTCCTTTCTCATAAATACAATCATGTACATTAATGCTGCAAACATATTAGTGTAGCCCAGTTTATGCTGTTTACAGTGTTATTAGACTTTAACTATTTACATGTTTATAAGCAACTGAAAAAAGCACAAATATCAGGGCATGTCAAAACTTCTCCAGACCCTCAAAAATCCCTTAGACCCCAGAGGGTTAATGACCAGCTCATTGTATCTGTTCAGCGATCACAGGATCCCTTTGGGTGTTTCTCGTCTTGCTAGATTATTCTCACATGGATAAAGTCAGACATCAAAAGCCATAGGATGCTAACACAACCCTGGCCTCACACCGGCCACGCACATGGAAAGTGACCCAGAAGCCCATTCTTGGCAGTTCCCATATGGTCTAGAGGCCAGGATTCCTGTTTTTCACCCAGGTGCCCTGGGTTTGACTCCAAGTATGGGAAGGCAGGCTCCTCATTGCTTTCCTCCTCGCACGGAGTTAAGCGCATCTTAATGCGGCAGCAGCTTTTTTGGAAGCAGTCGAGCTACAGAATTCTGCTCTGGGAATGTCGTCCCTTCGATAGCTCAGCTGGTAGAGCGGAGGACTGTAGGGGAATCGTTGGCAATCCTTAGGTCGCTGGTTCGATTCCGGCTCGAAGGAGGGCTGTTTTAAGGCGCCCAGCAGCTTTTTTGGGCCTGGCTTCTCACTGAACAACTAGAGCTTGATTTCACGGTACGACGTCGGAGGGCAAAAGGACGTTCCCTGATCGGGAATCGAACCCTGGCCGCGGCGGTGAGAACGCCGAATCCTAACCACTAGACCACCAGGGAAGGGATGTTTGCGCGGTGGTCTCTTGATAGCATGAGATGAAGCAAATAAAAATACAGATCTCTGCCACGTCCGAAACGGACAAGACTGGTGCAAACACAAGTCCTAGCAGCTTTTTTGGGCCTGGCTTCTCACTGAACAACTAGAGCTTGATTTCACGGTACGACGTCGGAGGGCAAAAGGACGTTCCCTGATCGGGAATCGAATCCTGGCCGCGGCGGTGAGAACGCCGAATCCTAACCACTAGACCACCAGGGAAGGGATGTTTGCGCGGTGGTCTCTTGATAGCATGAGATGAAGCAAATAAAAATACAGAGCTCTGCCACGTCCGAAACGGACAAGACTGGTGCAAACACAAGTCCTAGCGACCAGTGGGCCAGTGGCGCAATGGATAACGCGTCTGACTACGGATCAGAAGATTCTAGGTTCGACTCCTGGCTGGCTCGCTCTGCAGTTATTTTGCGTCGCCTTCACTCCATAGCAGACCGCAGACAAGATGGCGTTCCAACCTGTGTTTCTTGTTATTGTTGTTCCTATGTTTGTTTCTGTTTTGTAACCAAATATTCTGTAGCATTATTCCTAACTGCCACCTGAGCACTGAGAAAAATATAGTAAACTAAATGAAACCGAACTAACAAATAATCAGCAACTTATCCAATTCAAACTGGGTCTCAGCTTCTTCGGTAATTTCACAATAAAGCACCAGATCAGCTAGTTTGACATAATCTAACATTAGTACTATTTAAAACTAAATAAAAGTAAATGGAGAATCATTGTTCTGAATATTTTAATTAATTTGGGGAATTATGGGAGTCGAGTCAAAACTGCAGTCAGGTCGAGACCCCGATGAGGATGGCGAGCATGCAGATGAGCTTCCCTGAGATGGTTTCTGACAGTTTGTGAAGAAATTCTTTGGTTATGCAAACCGATTGTTGCAGCAGCTGTCCGGCTGGCTGGTCTCAACAAGATCTTGGAGGTGAAGATGCTGGATGTGAAGGTCCTAGGCTGGTGTGGTCACACGTGGTCTGCGGTTGTGAGGCTGGTTGGATGTACTGCCAAATTCTCTGAAACACCTTTGGAGACGGCTTATGGTAGATAAATGAGCATTCAATTCACGGGCAACAGCTCTGGTGGACATTCCTGCAGTCAGCATGCCAATTGCACGCTCCCTCAAAAATTGCGACATCTGTGGCATTGTGCTGTGTGATAAAACTACACATTTTAGAGTGGCCTTTTATTGTGGCCAGCCTAAGGCACACCTGTGCAATAATCATGCTCGCTAATCATCATCTTGATATGCCACACCTGTGAGGTGGACGGATTATCCCGGCAAAGGAGAAGTGCTCACTAACACAGATTTAGACAGATTTGTTAACAGTATTTGAGAGAAATAGGCCTTTTGATAAAGTCAGACATCAAAAGCCATAGGCCGTTACACAACCCTGGCCTCACATGGAAAGTGACCTAGGAGCCCATGCCCCATTCTCGGCAGTTCCGATATGGTCTAGCGCATCTTAGAAGAAAGAACAAGCAGAGTTTGATTTCACGGTCCGCCGTCAGAGGGCAAAAGGAAGTTCCCTGACTGGGAATCGAACCTGGCCCGTGGCAGTGAGAGCACCGATCCTAACCACTAGACCACCAGGGAAGGGCTACCTTTTTGCTGGCCCATGGTCAGCAGTTCCCATATGGTCTAGCGGTCAGGATTCCTGGTTTTCACCCAGGCGGCCCGGGTTCGACTCCCGGTATGGGAAGGCAGGAAGGCTCCTCTTTGCTTCCGTCCTCGAACGGCAATCGTGTCTCACTGAAGTAGAAGGCATTTTTTTAGCAGCAGTCGAGCTACACAACCCTGGCCTCACACCAGCCACGTACATGGAAAGTGACCCAGAAGCCCATGCCCCATTCTCTGTATTTTTAGTTTTAGTTTTTGACTAACCACGCATAAACTTTCCTTTCTCATAAATACAATCATGTACATTAATGCTGCAAACATATTAGTGTAGCCCAGTTTATGCTGTTTACAGTGTTATTAGACTTTAACTATTTACATGTTTATAAGCAACTGAAAAAAGCACAAATATCAGGGCATGTCAAAACTTCTCCAGACCCTCAAAAATCCCTTAGACCCCAGAGGGTTAATGACCAGCTCATTGTATCTGTTCAGCGATCACAGGATCCCTTTGGGTGTTTCTCGTCTTGCTAGATTATTCTCACATGGATAAAGTCAGACATCAAAAGCCATAGGATGCTAACACAACCCTGGCCTCACACCGGCCACGCACATGGAAAGTGACCCAGAAGCCCATTCTCGGCAGTTCCCATATGGTCTAGCGGCCAGGATTCCTGTTTTTCACCCAGGTGCCCTGGGTTTGACTCCAAGTATGGGAAGGCAGGCTCCTCATTGCTTTCCTCCTCGCACGGAGTTAAGCGCATCTTAATGCGGCAGCAGCTTTTTTGGAAGCAGTCGAGCTACAGAATTCTGCTCTGGGAATGTCGTCCCTTCGATAGCTCAGCTGGTAGAGCGGAGGACTGTAGGGGAATCGTTGGCAATCCTTAGGTCGCTGGTTCGATTCCGGCTCGAAGGAGGGCTGCTTTAAGGCGCTCAGCAGCTTTTTTGGGCCTGGCTTCTCACTGAACAACTAGAGCTTGATTTCACGGTACGACGTCGGAGGGCAAAAGGACGTTCCCTGATCGGGAATCGAATCCTGGCCGCGGCGGTGAGAACGCCGAATCCTAACCACTAGACCACCAGGGAAGGGATGTTTGCTCGGTGGTCTCTTGATAGCATGAGATGAAGCAAATAAAAATACAGATCTCTACCACGTCCGAAACGGACAAGACTGGTGCAAACACAATCCCTAGCGACCAGTGGGCCTGTGGCGCAATGGATAACGCGTCTGACTACGGATCAGAAGATTCTAGGTTCGACTCCTGGCTGGCTCGCTCTGCAGTTATTTTGCGTCGCCTTCACTCCACAGCAGACCGCAGACAAGATGGCGTTCCAACCTGTGTTTCTTGTTATTGTTGTTCCTATGTTTGTTTCTGTTTTGTAACCAAATATTCTGTAGCATTATTCCTAACTGCCACCTGAGCACTGAGAAAAATGTAGTAAACTAAATGAAACCGAACTAACAAATAATCAGCAACTTATCCAATTCAAACTGGGTCTCAGCTTCTTCGTTAATTTCACAATAAAGCACCAGATCAGCTAGTTTGACATAATCTTACATTAGTACTATTTAAAAGTAAATAAAAGTAAATGGAGAATCATTGTTCTGAATATTTTAATTAATTTGGGGAATTATGGGAATCGAGTCAAAACTGCAGTCAGGTCGAGACCCCGATGAGGATGGCGAGCATGCAGATGAGTTTCCCTGAGATGGTTTCTGACAGTTTGTGAAGAAATTCTTTGGTTATGCAAACCGATTGTTGCAGCAGCTGTCCGGCTGGCTGGTCTCAACAAGATCTTGGAGGTGAAGATGCTGGATGTGAAGGTCCTGAGCTGGTGTGGTCACACGTGGTCTGCGGTTGTGAGGCTGGTTGGATGTACTGCCAAATTCTCTGAAACACCTTTGGAGACGGCTTATGGTAGATAAATGAGCATTCAATTCACGGGCAACAGCTCTGGTGGACATTCCTGCAGTCAGCATGCCAATTGCACGCTCCCTCAAAAATTGCGACATCTGTGGCATTGGGCTGTGTGATAAAACTACACATTTTAGAGTGGCCTTTTATTGTGGCCAGCCTAAGGCACACCTGTGCAATAATCATGCTCGCTAATCATCATCTTGATATGCCACACCTGTGAGGTGGACGGATTATCCCGGCAAAGGAGAAGTGCTCACTAACACAGATTTAGACAGATTTGTTAACAGTATTTGAGAGAAATAGGCCTTTTGATAAAGTCAGACATCAAAAGCCATAGGCCGTTACACAACCCTGGCCTCACATGGAAAGTGACCTAGGAGCCCATGCCCCATTCTCGGCAGTTCCGATATGGTCTAGCGCATCTTAGAAGAAAGAACAAGCAGAGTTTGATTTCACGGTCCGCCGTCAGAGGGCAAAAGGAAGTTCCCTGACTGGGAATCGAACCTGGCCCGTGGCAGTGAGAGCACCGATCCTAACCACTAGACCACCAGGGAAGGGCTACCTTTTTGCTGGCCCATGGTCAGCAGTTCCCATATGGTCTAGCGGTCAGGATTCCTGGTTTTCACCCAGGCGGCCCGGGTTCGACTCCCGGTATGGGAAGGCAGGAAGGCTCCTCTTTGCTTCCGTCCTCGAACGGCAATCGTGTCTCACTGAAGTAGAAGGCATTTTTTTAGCAGCAGTCGAGCTACACAACCCTGGCCTCACACCAGCCACGTACATGGAAAGTGACCCAGAAGCCCATGCCCCATTCTCTGTATTTTTAGTTTTAGTTTTTGACTAACCACGCATAAACTTTCCTTTCTCATAAATACAATCATGTACATTAATGCTGCAAACATATTAGTGTAGCCCAGTTTATGCTGTTTACAGTGTTATTAGACTTTAACTATTTACATGTTTATAAGCAACTGAAAAAAGCACAAATATCAGGGCATGTCAAAACTTCTCCAGACCCTCAAAAATCCCTTAGACCCCAGAGGGTTAATGACCAGCTCATTGTATCTGTTCAGCGATCACAGGATCCCTTTGGGTGTTTCTCGTCTTGCTAGATTATTCTCACATGGATAAAGTCAGACATCAAAAGCCATAGGATGCTAACACAACCCTGGCCTCACACCGGCCACGCACATGGAAAGTGACCCAGAAGCCCATTCTCGGCAGTTCCCATATGGTCTAGCGGCCAGGATTCCTGTTTTTCACCCAGGTGCCCTGGGTTTGACTCCAAGTATGGGAAGGCAGGCTCCTCATTGCTTTCCTCCTCGCACGGAGTTAAGCGCATCTTAATGCGGCAGCAGCTTTTTTGGAAGCAGTCGAGCTACAGAATTCTGCTCTGGGAATGTCGTCCCTTCGATAGCTCAGCTGGTAGAGCGGCGGACTGTAGGGGAATCGTTGGCAATCCTTAGGTCGCTGGTTCGATTCCGGCTCGAAGGAGGGCTGTTTTAAGGCGCCCAGCAGCTTTTTTGGGCCTGGCTTCTTACTGAACAACTAGAGCTTGATTTCACGGTACGACGTCGGAGGGCAAAAGGACGTTCCCTGATCGGGAATCGAACCCTGGCCGCGGCGGTGAGAACGCCGAATCCTAACCACTAGACCACCAGGGAAGGGATGTTTGCGTGGTGGTCTCTTGATAGCATGAGATGAAGCAAATAAAAATACAGATCTCTGCCACGTCCGAAACGGACAAGACTGGTGCAAACACAAGCCCTAGCGACCAGTGGGCCAGTGGCGCAATGGATAACGCGTCTGACTACGGATCAGAAGATTCTAGGTTCGACTCCTGGCTGGCTCGCTCTGCAGTTATTTTGCGTCGCCTTCACTCCACAGCAGACCGCAGACAAGATGGCGTTCCAACCTGTGTTTCTTGTTATTGTTGTTCCTATGTTTGTTTCTGTTTTGTAACCAAATATTCTGTAGCATTATTCCTAACTGCCACCTGAGCACTGAGAAAAATGTAGTAAACTAAATGAAACCGAACTAACAAATAATCAGCAACTTATCCAATTCAAACTGGGTCTCAGCTTCTTCGGTAATTTCACAATAAAGCACCAGATCAGCTAGTTTGACATAATCTAACATTAGTACTATTTAAAACTAAATAAAAGTAAATGGAGAATCATTGTTCTGAATATTTTAATTAATTTGGGGAATTATGGGAGTCGAGTCAAAACTGCAGTCAGGTCGAGACCCCGATGAGGATGGCGAGCATGCAGATGAGCTTCCCTGAGATGGTTTCTGACAGTTTGTGAAGAAATTCTTTGGTTATGCAAATCGATTGTTGCAGCAGCTGTCCGGCTGGCTGGTCTCAACAAGATCTTGGAGGTGAAGATGCTGGATGTGAAGGTCCTAGGCTGGTGTGGTCACAGGCTGGTTGGGTGTACTGCCAAATTCTCTGAAACACCTTTGGAGACGGCTTATGGTAGATAAATGAGCATTCAATTCACGGGCAACAGCTCTGGTGGACATTCCTGCAGTCAGCATGCCAATTGCACGCTCCCTCAAAAATTGCGACATCTGTGGCATTGGGCTGTGTGATAAAACTACACATTTTAGAGTGGCCTTTTATTGTGGCCAGCCTAAGGCACACCTGTGCAATAATCATGCTCGCTAATCATCATCTTGATATGCCACACCTGTGAGGTGGACGGATTATCCCGGCAAAGGAGAAGTGCTCACTAACACAGATTTAGACAGATTTGTTAACAGTATTTGAGAGAAATAGGCCTTTTGATAAAGTCAGACATCAAAAGCCATAGGCCGTTACACAACCCTGGCCTCACATGGAAAGTGACCTAGGAGCCCATGCCCCATTCTCGGCAGTTCCGATATGGTCTAGCGCATCTTAGAAGAAAGAACAAGCAGAGTTTGATTTCACGGTCCGCCGTCAGAGGGCAAAAGGAAGTTCCCTGACTGGGAATCGAACCTGGCCCGTGGCAGTGAGAGCACCGATCCTAACCACTAGACCACCAGGGAAGGGCTACCTTTTTGCTGGCCCATGGTCAGCAGTTCCCATATGGTCTAGCGGTCAGGATTCCTGGTTTTCACCCAGGCGTCCCGGGTTCGACTCCCGGTATGGGAAGGCAGGAAGGCTCCTCTTTGCTTCCGTCCTCGAACGGCAATCGTGTCTCACTGAAGTAGAAGGCATTTTTTTAGCAGCAGTCGAGCTACACAACCCTGGCCTCACACCAGCCACGTACATGGAAAGTGACCCAGAAGCCCATGCCCCATTCTCTGTATTTTTAGTTTTAGTTTTTGACTAACCACGCATAAACTTTCCTTTCTCATAAATACAATCATGTACATTAATGCTGCAAACATATTAGTGTAGCCCAGTTTATGCTGTTTACAGTGTTATTAGACTTTAACTATTTACATGTTTATAAGCAACTGAAAAAAGCACAAATATCAGGGCATGTCAAAACTTCTCCAGACCCTCAAAAATCCCTTAGACCCCAGAGGGTTAATGACCAGCTCATTGTATCTGTTCAGCGATCACAGGATCCCTTTGGGTGTTTCTCGTCTTGCTAGATTATTCTCACATGGATAAAGTCAGACATCAAAAGCCATAGGATGCTAACACAACCCTGGCCTCACACCGGCCACGCACATGGAAAGTGACCCAGAAGCCCATTCTCGGCAGTTCCCATATGGTCTAGCGGCCAGGATTCCTGTTTTTCACCCAGGTGCCCTGGGTTTGACTCCAAGTATGGGAAGGCAGGCTCCTCATTGCTTTCCTCCTCGCACGGAGTTAAGCGCATCTTAATGCGGCAGCAGCTTTTTTGGAAGCAGTCGAGCTACAGAATTCTGCTCTGGGAATGTCGTCCCTTCGATAGCTCAGCTGGTAGAGCGGAGGACTGTAGGGGAATCGTTGGCAATCCTTAGGTCGCTGGTTCGATTCCGGCTCGAAGGAGGGCTGCTTTAAGGCGCTCAGCAGCTTTTTTGGGCCTGGCTTCTCACTGAACAACTAGAGCTTGATTTCACGGTACGACGTCGGAGGGCAAAAGGACGTTCCCTGATCGGGAATCGAATCCTGGCCGCGGCGGTGAGAACGCCGAATCCTAACCACTAGACCACCAGGGAAGGGATGTTTGCTCGGTGGTCTCTTGATAGCATGAGATGAAGCAAATAAAAATACAGATCTCTACCACGTCCGAAACGGACAAGACTGGTGCAAACACAATCCCTAGCGACCAGTGGGCCTGTGGCGCAATGGATAACGCGTCTGACTACGGATCAGAAGATTCTAGGTTCGACTCCTGGCTGGCTCGCTCTGCAGTTATTTTGCGTCGCCTTCACTCCACAGCAGACCGCAGACAAGATGGCGTTCCAACCTGTGTTTCTTGTTATTGTTGTTCCTATGTTTGTTTCTGTTTTGTAACCAAATATTCTGTAGCATTATTCCTAACTGCCACCTGAGCACTGAGAAAAATGTAGTAAACTAAATGAAACCGAACTAACAAATAATCAGCAACTTATCCAATTCAAACTGGGTCTCAGCTTCTTCGTTAATTTCACAATAAAGCACCAGATCAGCTAGTTTGACATAATCTTACATTAGTACTATTTAAAAGTAAATAAAAGTAAATGGAGAATCATTGTTCTGAATATTTTAATTAATTTGGGGAATTATGGGAATCGAGTCAAAACTGCAGTCAGGTCGAGACCCCGATGAGGATGGCGAGCATGCAGATGAGCTTCCCTGAGATGGTTTCTGACAGTTTGTGAAGAAATTCTTTGGTTATGCAAACCGATTGTTGCAGCAGCTGTCCGGCTGGCTGGTCTCAACAAGATCTTGGAGGTGAAGATGCTGGATGTGAAGGTCCTGGGCTGGTGTGGTCACACGTGGTCTGCGGTTGTGAGGCTGGTTGGATGTACTGCCAAATTCTCTGAAACACCTTTGGAGACGGCTTATGGTAGATAAATGAGCATTCAATTCACGGGCAACAGCTCTGGTGGACATTCCTGCAGTCAGCATGCCAATTGCACGCTCCCTCAAAAATTGCGACATCTGTGGCATTGGGCTGTGTGATAAAACTACACATTTTAGAGTGGCCTTTTATTGTGGCCAGCCTAAGGCACACCTGTGCAATAATCATGCTCGCTAATCATCATCTTGATATGCCACACCTGTGAGGTGGACGGATTATCCCGGCAAAGGAGAAGTGCTCACTAACACAGATTTAGACAGATTTGTTAACAGTATTTGAGAGAAATAGGCCTTTTGATAAAGTCAGACATCAAAAGCCATAGGCCGTTACACAACCCTGGCCTCACATGGAAAGTGACCTAGGAGCCCATGCCCCATTCTCGGCAGTTCCGATATGGTCTAGCGCATCTTAGAAGAAAGAACAAGCAGAGTTTGATTTCACGGTCCGCCGTCAGAGGGCAAAAGGAAGTTCCCTGACTGGGAATCGAACCTGGCCCGTGGCAGTGAGAGCACCGATCCTAACCACTAGACCACCAGGGAAGGGCTACCTTTTTGCTGGCCCATGGTCAGCAGTTCCCATATGGTCTAGCGGTCAGGATTCCTGGTTTTCACCCAGGCGGCCCGGGTTCGACTCCCGGTATGGGAAGGCAGGAAGGCTCCTCTTTGCTTCCGTCCTCGAACGGCAATCGTGTCTCACTGAAGTAGAAGGCATTTTTTTAGCAGCAGTCGAGCTACACAACCCTGGCCTCACACCAGCCACGTACATGGAAAGTGACCCAGAAGCCCATGCCCCATTCTCTGTATTTTTAGTTTTAGTTTTTGACTAACCACGCATAAACTTTCCTTTCTCATAAATACAATCATGTACATTAATGCTGCAAACATATTAGTGTAGCCCAGTTTATGCTGTTTACAGTGTTATTAGACTTTAACTATTTACATGTTTATAAGCAACTGAAAAAAGCACAAATATCAGGGCATGTCAAAACTTCTCCAGACCCTCAAAAATCCCTTAGACCCCAGAGGGTTAATGACCAGCTCATTGTATCTGTTCAGCGATCACAGGATCCCTTTGGGTGTTTCTCGTCTTGCTAGATTATTCTCACATGGATAAAGTCAGACATCAAAAGCCATAGGATGCTAACACAACCCTGGCCTCACACCGGCCACGCACATGGAAAGTGACCCAGAAGCCCATTCTCGGCAGTTCCCATATGGTCTAGCGGCCAGGATTCCTGTTTTTCACCCAGGTGCCCTGGGTTTGACTCCAAGTATGGGAAGGCAGGCTCCTCATTGCTTTCCTCCTCGCACGGAGTTAAGCGCATCTTAATGCGGCAGCTGCTTTTTTGGAAGCAGTCGAGCTACAGAATTCTGCTCTGGGAATGTCGTCCCTTCGATAGCTCAGCTGGTAGAGCGGAGGACTGTAGGGGAATCGTTGGCAATCCTTAGGTCGCTGGTTCGATTCCGGCTCGAAGGAGGGCTGCTTTAAGGCGCTCAGCAGCTTTTTTGGGCCTGGCTTCTCACTGAACAACTAGAGCTTGATTTCACGGTACGACGTCGGAGGGCAAAAGGACGTTCCCTGATCGGGAATCGAATCCTGGCCGCGGCGGTGAGAACGCCGAATCCTAACCACTAGACCACCAGGGAAGGGATGTTTGCTCGGTGGTCTCTTGATAGCATGAGATGAAGCAAATAAAAATACAGATCTCTACCACGTCCGAAACGGACAAGACTGGTGCAAACACAATCCCTAGCGACCAGTGGGCCTGTGGCGCAATGGATAACGCGTCTGACTACGGATCAGAAGATTCTAGGTTCGACTCCTGGCTGGCTCGCTCTGCAGTTATTTTGCGTCGCCTTCACTCCACAGCAGACCGCAGACAAGATGGCGTTCCAACCTGTGTTTCTTGTTATTGTTGTTCCTATGTTTGTTTCTGTTTTGTAACCAAATATTCTGTAGCATTATTCCTAACTGCCACCTGAGCACTGAGAAAAATGTAGTAAACTAAATGAAACCGAACTAACAAATAATCAGCAACTTATCCAATTCAAACTGGGTCTCAGCTTCTTCGTTAATTTCACAATAAAGCACCAGATCAGCTAGTTTGACATAATCTTACATTAGTACTATTTAAAACTAAATAAAAGTAAATGGAGAATCATTGTTCTGAATATTTTAATTAATTTGGGGAATTATGGGAGTCGAGTCAAAACTGCAGTCAGGTCGAGACCCCGATGAGGATGGCGAGCATGCAGATGAGCTTCCCTGAGATGGTTTCTGACAGTTTGTGAAGAAATTCTTTGGTTATGCAAACCGATTGTTGCAGCAGCTGTCCGGCTGGCTGGTCTCAACAAGATCTTGGATGTGAAGATGCTGGATGTGAAGGTCCTAGGCTGGTGTGGTCACACGTGGTCTGCGGTTGTGAGGCTGGTTGGATGTACTGCCAAATTCTCTGAAACACCTTTGGAGACGGCTTATGGTAGATAAATGAGCATTCAATTCACGGGCAACAGCTCTGGTGGACATTCCTGCAGTCAGCATGCCAATTGCACGCTCCCTCAAAAATTGCGACATCTGTGGCATTGTGCTGTGTGATAAAACTACACATTTTAGAGTGGCCTTTTATTGTGGCCAGCCTAAGGCACACCTGTGCAATAATCATGCTCGCTAATCATCATCTTGATATGCCACACCTGTGAGGTGGACGGATTATCCCGGCAAAGGAGAAGTGCTCACTAACACAGATTTAGACAGATTTGTTAACAGTATTTGAGAGAAATAGGCCTTTTGATAAAGTCAGACATCAAAAGCCATAGGCCGTTACACAACCCTGGCCTCACATGGAAAGTGACCTAGGAGCCCATGCCCCATTCTCGGCAGTTCCGATATGGTCTAGCGCATCTTAGAAGAAAGAACAAGCAGAGTTTGATTTCACGGTCCGCCGTCAGAGGGCAAAAGGAAGTTCCCTGACTGGGAATCGAACCTGGCCCGTGGCAGTGAGAGCACCGATCCTAACCACTAGACCACCAGGGAAGGGCTACCTTTTTGCGGGCCCATGGTCAGCAGTTCCCATATGGTCTAGCGGTCAGGATTCCTGGTTTTCACCCAGGCGGCCCGGGTTCGACTCCCGGTATGGGAAGGCAGGAAGGCTCCTCTTTGCTTCCGTCCTCGAACGGCAATCGTGTCTCATTGAAGTAGAAGGCATTTTTTTAGCAGCAGTCGAGCTACACAACCCTGGCCTCACACCAGCCACGTACATGGAAAGTGACCCAGAAGCCCATGCCCCATTCTCTGTATTTTTAGTTTTAGTTTTTGACTAACCACGCATAAACTTTCCTTTCTCATAAATACAATCATGTACATTAATGCTGCAAACATATTAGTGTAGCCCAGTTTATGCTGTTTACAGTGTTATTAGACTTTAACTATTTACATGTTTATAAGCAACTGAAAAAAGCACAAATATCAGGGCATGTCAAAACTTCTCCAGACCCTCAAAAATCCCTTAGACCCCAGAGGGTTAATGACCAGCTCATTGTATCTGTTCAGCGATCACAGGATCCCTTTGGGTGTTTCTCGTCTTGCTAGATTATTCTCACATGGATAAAGTCAGACATCAAAAGCCATAGGATGCTAACACAACCCTGGCCTCACACCGGCCACGCACATGGAAAGTGACCCAGAAGCCCATTCTCGGCAGTTCCCATATGGTCTAGCGGCCAGGATTCCTGTTTTTCACCCAGGTGCCCTGGGTTTGACTCCAAGTATGGGAAGGCAGGCTCCTCATTGCTTTCCTCCTCGCACGGAGTTAAGCGCATCTTAATGCGGCAGCAGCTTTTTTGGAAGCAGTCGAGCTACAGAATTCTGCTCTGGGAATGTCGTCCCTTCGATAGCTCAGCTGGTAGAGCGGAGGACTGTAGGGGAATCGTTGGCAATCCTTAGGTCGCTGGTTCGATTCCGGCTCGAAGGAGGGCTGCTTTAAGGCGCTCAGCAGCTTTTTTGGGCCTGGCTTCTCACTGAACAACTAGAGCTTGATTTCACGGTACGACGTCGGAGGGCAAAAGGACGTTCCCTGATCGGGAATCGAATCCTGGCCGCGGCGGTGAGAACGCCGAATCCTAACCACTAGACCACCAGGGAAGGGATGTTTGCTCGGTGGTCTCTTGATAGCATGAGATGAAGCAAATAAAAATACAGATCTCTACCACGTCCGAAACGGACAAGACTGGTGCAAACACAATCCCTAGCGACCAGTGGGCCTGTGGCGCAATGGATAACGCGTCTGACTACGGATCAGAAGATTCTAGGTTCGACTCCTGGCTGGCTCGCTCTGCAGTTATTTTGCGTCGCCTTCACTCCACAGCAGACCGCAGACAAGATGGCGTTCCAACCTGTGTTTCTTGTTATTGTTGTTCCTATGTTTGTTTCTGTTTTGTAACCAAATATTCTGTAGCATTATTCCTAACTGCCACCTGAGCACTGAGAAAAATGTAGTAAACTAAATGAAACCGAACTAACAAATAATCAGCAACTTATCCAATTCAAACTGGGTCTCAGCTTCTTCGTTAATTTCACAATAAAGCACCAGATCAGCTAGTTTGACATAATCTTACATTAGTACTATTTAAAAGTAAATAAAAGTAAATGGAGAATCATTGTTCTGAATATTTTAATTAATTTGGGGAATTATGGGAATCGAGTCAAAACTGCAGTCAGGTCGAGACCCCGATGAGGATGGCGAGCATGTAGATGAGCTTCCCTGAGATGGTTTCTGACAGTTTGTGAAGAAATTCTTTGGTTATGCAAACCGATTGTTGCAGCAGCTGTCCGGCTGGCTGGTCTCAACAAGATCTTGGAGGTGAAGATGCTGGATGTGAAGGTCCTGGGCTGGTGTGGTCACACGTGGTCTGCGGTTGTGAGGCTGGTTGGATGTACTGCCAAATTCTCTGAAACACCTTTGGAGACGGCTTATGGTAGATAAATGAGCATTCAATTCACGGGCAACAGCTCTGGTGGACATTCCTGCAGTCAGCATGCCAATTGCACGCTCCCTCAAAAATTGCGACATCTGTGGCATTGGGCTGTGTGATAAAACTACACATTTTAGAGTGGCCTTTTATTGTGGCCAGCCTAAGGCACACCTGTGCAATAATCATGCTCGCTAATCATCATCTTGATATGCCACACCTGTGAGGTGGACGGATTATCCCGGCAAAGGAGAAGTGCTCACTAACACAGATTTAGACAGATTTGTTAACAGTATTTGAGAGAAATAGGCCTTTTGATAAAGTCAGACATCAAAAGCCATAGGCCGTTACACAACCCTGGCCTCACATGGAAAGTGACCTAGGAGCCCATGCCCCATTCTCGGCAGTTCCGATATGGTCTAGCGCATCTTAGAAGAAAGAACAAGCAGAGTTTGATTTCACGGTCCGCCGTCAGAGGGCAAAAGGAAGTTCCCTGACTGGGAATCGAACCTGGCCCGTGGCAGTGAGAGCACCGATCCTAACCACTAGACCACCAGGGAAGGGCTACCTTTTTGCTGGCCCATGGTCAGCAGTTCCCATATGGTCTAGCGGTCAGGATTCCTGGTTTTCACCCAGGCGGCCCGGGTTCGACTCCCGGTATGGGAAGGCAGGAAGGCTCCTCTTTGCTTCCGTCCTCGAACGGCAATCGTGTCTCACTGAAGTAGAAGGCATTTTTTTAGCAGCAGTCGAGCTACACAACCCTGGCCTCACACCAGCCACGTACATGGAAAGTGACCCAGAAGCCCATGCCCCATTCTCTGTATTTTTAGTTTTAGTTTTTGACTAACCACGCATAAACTTTCCTTTCTCATAAATACAATCATGTACATTAATGCTGCAAACATATTAGTGTAGCCCAGTTTATGCTGTTTACAGTGTTATTAGACTTTAACTATTTACATGTTTATAAGCAACTGAAAAAAGCACAAATATCAGGGCATGTCAAAACTTCTCCAGACCCTCAAAAATCCCTTAGACCCCAGAGGGTTAATGACCAGCTCATTGTATCTGTTCAGCGATCACAGGATCCCTTTGGGTGTTTCTCGTCTTGCTAGATTATTCTCACATGGATAAAGTCAGACATCAAAAGCCATAGGATGCTAACACAACCCTGGCCTCACACCGGCCACGCACATGGAAAGTGACCCAGAAGCCCATTCTCGGCAGTTCCCATATGGTCTAGCGGCCAGGATTCCTGTTTTTCACCCAGGTGCCCTGGGTTTGACTCCAAGTATGGGAAGGCAGGCTCCTCATTGCTTTCCTCCTCGCACGGAGTTAAGCGCATCTTAATGCGGCAGCAGCTTTTTTGGAAGCAGTCGAGCTACAGAATTCTGCTCTGGGAATGTCGTCCCTTCGATAGCTCAGCTGGTAGAGCGGAGGACTGTAGGGGAATCGTTGGCAATCCTTAGGTCGCTGGTTCGATTCCGGCTCGAAGGAGGGCTGCTTTAAGGCACTCAGCAGCTTTTTTGGGCCTGGCTTCTCACTGAACAACTAGAGCTTGATTTCACGGTACGACGTCGGAGGGCAAAAGGACGTTCCCTGATCGGGAATCGAATCCTGGCCGCGGCGGTGAGAACGCCGAATCCTAACCACTAGACCACCAGGGAAGGGATGTTTGCGCGGTGGTCTCTTGATAGCATGAGATGAAGCAAATAAAAATACAGATCTCTGCCACGTCCGAAACGGACAAGACTGGTGCAAACACAAGTCCTAGCGACCAGTGGGCCAGTGGCGCAATGGATAACGCGTCTGACTACGGATCAGAAGATTCTAGGTTCGACTCCTGGCTGGCTCGCTCTGCAGTTATTTTGCGTCGCCTTCACTCCATAGCAGACCGCAGACAAGATGGCGTTCCAACCTGTGTTTCTTGTTATTGTTGTTCCTATGTTTGTTTCTGTTTTGTAACCAAATATTCTGTAGCATTATTCCTAACTGCCACCTGAGCACTGAGAAAAATGTAGTAAACTAAATGAAACCGAACTAACAAATAATCAGCAACTTATCCAATTCAAACTGGGTCTCAGCTTCTTCGGTAATTTCACAATAAAGCACCAGATCAGCTAGTTTGACATAATCTAACATTAGTACTATTTAAAACTAAATAAAAGTAAATGGAGAATCATTGTTCTGAATATTTTAATTAATTTGGGGAATTATGGGAGTCGAGTCAAAACTGCAGTCAGGTCGAGACCCCGATGAGGATGGCGAGCATGCAGATGAGCTTCCCTGAGATGGTTTCTGACAGTTTGTGAAGAAATTCTTTGGTTATGCAAACCGATTGTTGCAGCAGCTGTCCGGCTGGCTGGTCTCAACAAGATCTTGGAGGTGAAGATGCTGGATGTGAAGGTCCTAGGCTGGTGTGGTCACACGTGGTCTGCGGTTGTGAGGCTGGTTGGATGTACTGCCAAATTCTCTGAAACACCTTTGGAGACGGCTTATGGTAGATAAATGAGCATTCAATTCACGGGCAACAGCTCTGGTGGACATTCCTGCAGTCAGCATGCCAATTGCACGCTCCCTCAAAAATTGCGACATCTGTGGCATTGTGCTGTGTGATAAAACTACACATTTTAGAGTGGCCTTTTATTGTGGCCAGCCTAAGGCACACCTGTGCAATAATCATGCTCGCTAATCATCATCTTGATATGCCACACCTGTGAGGTGGACGGATTATCCCGGCAAAGTAGAAGTGCTCACTAACACAGATTTAGACAGATTTGTTAACAGTATTTGAGAGAAATAGGCCTTTTGATAAAGTCAGACATCAAAAGCCATAGGCCGTTACACAACCCTGGCCTCACATGGAAAGTGACCTAGGAGCCCATGCCCCATTCTCGGCAGTTCCGATATGGTCTAGCGCATCTTAGAAGAAAGAACAAGCAGAGTTTGATTTCACGGTCCGCCGTCAGAGGGCAAAAGGAAGTTCCCTGACTGGGAATCGAACCTGGCCCGTGGCAGTGAGAGCACCGATCCTAACCACTAGACCACCAGGGAAGGGCTACCTTTTTGCTGGCCCATGGTCAGCAGTTCCCATATGGTCTAGTGGTGAGGATTCCTGGTTTTCACCCAGGCGGCCCGGGTTCGACTCCCGGTATGGGAAGGCAGGAAGGCTCCTCTTTGCTTCCGTCCTCGAACGGCAATCGTGTCTCACTGAAGTAGAAGGCATTTTTTTAGCAGCAGTCGAGCTACACAACCCTGGCCTCACACCAGCCACGTACATGGAAAGTGACCCAGAAGCCCATGCCCCATTCTCTGTATTTTTAGTTTTAGTTTTTGACTAACCACGCATAAACTTTCCTTTCTCATAAATACAATCATGTACATTAATGCTGCAAACATATTAGTGTAGCCCAGTTTATGCTGTTTACAGTGTTATTAGACTTTAACTATTTACATGTTTATAAGCAACTGAAAAAAGCACAAATATCAGGGCATGTCAAAACTTCTCCAGACCCTCAAAAATCCCTTAGACCCCAGAGGGTTAATGACCAGCTCATTGTATCTGTTCAGCGATCACAGGATCCCTTTGGGTGTTTCTCGTCTTTCTAGATTATTCTCACATGGATAAAGTCAGACATCAAAAGCCATAGGATGCTAACACAACCCTGGCCTCACACCGGCCACGCACATGGAAAGTGACCCAGAAGCCCATTCTCGGCAGTTCCCATATGGTCTAGCGGCCAGGATTCCTGTTTTTCACCCAGGTGCCCTGGGTTTGACTCCAAGTATGGGAAGGCAGGCTCCTCATTGCTTTCCTCCTCGCACGGAGTTAAGCGCATCTTAATGCGGCAGCAGCTTTTTTGGAAGCAGTCGAGCTACAGAATTCTGCTCTGGGAATGTCGTCCCTTCGATAGCTCAGCTGGTAGAGCGGAGGACTGTAGGGGAATCGTTGGCAATCCTTAGGTCGCTGGTTCGATTCCGGCTCGAAGGAGGGCTGCTTTAAGGCGCTCAGCAGCTTTTTTGGGCCTGGCTTCTCACTGAACAACTAGAGCTTGATTTCACGGTACGACGTCGGAGGGCAAAAGCACGTTCTCTGATCGGGAATCGAACCCTGGCCGCGGCGGTGAGAACGCCGAATCCTAACCACTAGACCACCAGGGAAGGGATGTTTGCTCGGTGGTCTCTTGATAGCATGAGATGAAGCAAATAAAAATACAGATCTCTACCACGTCCGAAACGTACAAGACTGGTGCAAACACAAGCCCTAGCGACCAGTGGGCCTGTGGCGCAATGGATAACGCGTCTGACTACGGATCAGAAGATTCTAGGTTCGACTCCTGGCTGGCTCGCTCTGCAGTTATTTTGCGTCGCCTTCACTCCATAGCAGACCGCAGACAAGATGGCGTTCCAACCTGTGTTTCTTGTTATTGTTGTTCCTATGTTTGTTTCTGTTTTGTAACCAAATATTCTGTAGCATTATTCCTAACTGCCACCTGAGCACTGAGAAAAATGTAGTAAACTAAATGAAACCGAACTAACAAATAATCAGCAACTTATCCAATTCAAACTGGGTCTCAGCTTCTTCGGTAATTTCACAATAAAGCACCAGATCAGCTAGTTTGACATAATCTTACATTAGTACTATTTAAAAGTAAATAAAAGTAAATGGAGAATCATTGTTCTGAATATTTTAATTAATTTGGGGAATTATGGGAATCGAGTCAAAACTGCAGTCATGTCGAGACCCCGATGAGGATGGCGAGCATGCAGATGAGCTTCCCTGAGATGGTTTCTGACAGTTTGTGAAGAAATTCTTTGGTTATGCAAACCGATTGTTGCAGCAGCTGTCCGGCTGGCTGGTCTCAAGACGATCTTGGAGGTGAAGATGCTGGATGTGGAGGTCCTGGGCTGGTGTGGTCACACGTCGTCTGCGGTTGTGAGGCTGGTTGGATGTACTGCCAAATTCTCTGAAACACCTTTGGAGACGGCTTATGGTAGATACATGAGCATTCAATTCACGGGCAACAGCTCTGGTGGACATTCCTGCAGTCAGCATGCCAATTGCACGCTCCCTCAAAAATTGCGACATCTGTGGCATTGTGCTGTGTGATAAAACTACACATTTTAGAGTGGCCTTTTATTGTGGCCAGCCTAAGGCACACCTGTGCATTAATCATGCTGTCTAATCGTCATCTTGATATGCCACACCTGTGAGGTGGACTGATTATCTCGGCAAAGGAGAAGTGCTCACTAACACAGATTTAGACAGATTTGTTAACAGTATTTGAGAGAAATAGGCCTTTTGATAAAGTCAGACATCAAAAGCCATAGGCCGTTACACAACACTGGCCTCACATGGAAAGCGTGTCTCACTGCAGTAGAAGACTTTTTTTAACAGCAGTCGAGCTACACAACCCTGGCCTCACACCAGCCACGCACATGGAAAGTGACCCAGAAGCCCATGCCCCATTCTCGGCAGTTCCCATATGGTCTAGCGGCCAGGATTCCTGTTTTTCACCCAGGTGCCCTTGGTTTGACTCCAAGTATGGGAAGGCAGGCTCCTCTTTGCTTTCCTCCTCGCACGGCGTTAAGTGCGTCTTAATGCGAGAGCAGCTTTTTTGGAAGCAGTCGAGCTACAGAATTATGCTCTGGAACGTCGTCCCTTCGATCGCTCAGCTGGTAGAGCGGAGGACTGTAGGGGAATTTTTGGCAGTCCTTAGGTCGCTGGTTCGATTCCGGCTCGAAGGACTGTTTTTTTAAGGCGCCCAGCAGTTTTTTTGGGCCTGGCTTCTCACTGAACAACTAGAGCTTGATTTCACGGTACGACGTCGGAGGGCAAAAGGACGTTCCCTGACCGGGAATCGAACCCGGGCCGCGGCGGTGAGAGCGCAGAATCATAACCACTAGACCACCAAGGAAGGGATGTTTGCTTGGTGGCCTCTTGATAGCATGAGATGAAGCAAATAAAAATACAGACCTCTGCCACGTCCGAAACGGACAAGACTGGTGCAAACACAAGCCCAAGCGACCCGTGGGCCAGTGGCAAATGGATCCCTTTGGGTGATTCTCGTCTTGCTAGATTATTATCACATTGATAAAGTCAGACATCAAAAGCCATAGGCCGCTTCACAACCCTGGCCTCACACCGGCTATACACATGGTTAGTGAAAAACTAAAATTATGATGTCACTTAAATAAGGCCATAAAAAGCATACAGAATATTTGTTCACAAGACTTTTGAGAACTGGATCTTGTAGTCTAGAGTTTTTGCTTCAAAATAATGTGAAAATCATCTTACTTGCTAACAGAAAACAATATATTGATTTAAATTTTCTATGTCACTTTTTGAGTATAAAGGGTTTATGCGAGAATGTGTCAACCTTCACATTCACACCTGAGAAGACAAAGGCCTGCATAATGAGCTGCATAAAGAGCTTCATAATGAGCCATTCAGTCAGGTGACTGAGAGGGAAGAGTTACAAGAAAGAATATGAGGACAAAATACATTTATATATTTTTTTGTTTGTAGTTTATTTAGAATATATTTAGCTATCACACAAAATAACTTGATATTCACTTGCGAGTGCAATTAATAATTTTATTAGGAACAATCAAAGCTGACTTTTTAGCATTATTACTCCAGTCACATGATTCTTTAAGAAATCATTCTAATAATCTGATTTGCTTCCCAAAAAATGTTCATTATTATTACTACTATTATTTTTTTTAAAACAAATCAAGCTCTACTTGCACTTTCAGAAGCCAGGCACAAATAACTGCTCAGGACGTGAAAAATACACTCCTTCAAGCCGGAATTGAACCAGCGAGCTAAGGATTGCCAGCTATCCGCCTACAGTCCTCTACTCTACCAGCTGATATAATGAACTGGTCATTAAAGTCATGTTCAGGTGAAAATACACACGTCATGCATTAGAAAACACGCATGGTGTTGCATGGTAAGCGTTAACTTGAGGATAAACAGCCTATCGTCGCTCTGTTAAGGTACAAAAATGACAAATTGTGAAATTAAATGGCTATATTCACATTGGTTACACTTGATTAATTTATATTTTGTTTAATAAAACTATTCTACAAGAACCATCAGACTTAAAGGACTCTTTGTATATGTTGTGTTGTTTCAGTTCAGTGGCAAAATACATTTTATTTTGTATTTTTTATTGTTTTATTGCCTTCATTGTTTACACCCAGCATACAATTACTGAAAACAATTCCCCTTTTCATTGTGTTACCTCTGGCGATAAGGATGAGTGTTACTCTACCAATATTCAATATTTAAATTTAGTTCCTACTCTGTACATGATTTTGGATGCACCACTAGTAACTCTTAGACCATGATTAGCTTGTTAAGGTGTGTTTGATTAAAGCAGCAAAACTCTTCAGGAATGTGGCTCTTCAGGAAGTTGGCCACCCCTGAGTTGTCCTAACATTATTGTTATACATAGCCTAAACATTGATGATAACATAACTTTAGTAAACAGAATATGAAGTTTGCAGCATTGAACTGTACTGTAGATATTGCCTGTTAATCTCCTTTATATAAAAGGCTTGGCAGTAAAATTAAACTATCTGCTGTGTCATTATTTTTGCTGAATTGTTTTTTCTGTTTCTCAAATAAATGAGGCAGGATGCAGTGCTCAGCTCTTATCCCCTCACAACGCTGAAATTTAGGGATGTCCCGATCAGGTTTTTTGTACTCCAATCCAATCTGAGTCATTGAATATTGGGTATATTTCAATACCGTGTCCCGATCCGATACATATATATTCCTAGTGTCTGGTGTCCAATTAAAGAACATTAAAGTTATTAAAATCAATCCAATTGATACAGAGTTGGGCAGAGAGTAAAAGTAATGTATACAGTTTTTTACAATCATTTTTACACAAATAATTGAACCTTGATGTCAAAACAAAACTCAAAACAGTCATTATAATGCCAACCCCTCAGAGGTCTTTGGAGGATGCCAATGCTCAGACAACATATAGAATTACCAAATTTTGCCATAAGTCAAACATATTAAGGTTCTGTAATATATAAATATATTGTGGAAACTTAAATTCCTGTAGAGCTGCTTTGCAACGATTTGTATCGTAAAAAGCGCTATACAAATAAATTTGAATTGAATTGAATTTGTATCACAGGCTATCCAATATTCAAAACTTTGCATATTGCATTCATATCTATAAAGAGGCCTTGTATTTGCAGAAGCATTGGTTCAAAAAACTAATGTATTATGATTTATCATAGGAACATTAATTTAGATCACCCACACACAAGATACCCATAGTTTCACTGTTTAGTTTTTAGTGCAATCATTAAATATAGTTGTTCAAAACACATGATGCAGCTTTCATTATGGTTCTACACATTCATGCATCATTGTAATAGACTAGAGAGAAAAGTACATGCACTGGAATCATTAAACTAAATTTGAAAATGATGTATGACATAATCAACACAACAGGTTTTTTAAAAAAACTTTAAATAATAAAAAAAAACATTAGGCCTACAGTAAAATGCCAACTGGAGTGTCTCTAACTGCACTGTTTTTATCAACCCTGTCTTGTGGATTTGGCCACAGGTTCTCATCCACATCATAATGGATGTTTTCATTAGTTATGTAAACATCTTGAAAAAAATCTTCTGGTATGGCAAATACAGGCCTGACATCAGTCTCCTTTGATATCATTGCACATATCATCTTTGACTTGGTGAAGAGGGACCTGTTTGTGAGGTCTATTGTGAACCTTCCACCTCCATGTGGAGAAAAACTCCTCAGTCAGGGTACAGTAAAGAAAGGGGAATATGGGGTAAATACAAGGTGATAAACTGTGGATGGGCCTGAAACCATGATTGCTCTCAGTGCCGTCACTAGGAATTCCGGGCCCATTGCACTGATTTTGCTATAGGTCCACTCAAAATCACATTCAGTGTGGGGTGGTTAGGCCCCCAGCGAACATCGTTCTGGGCCCCTCTCAACCGCTGGGCTCTCAATCTTTCATCCATGTCATGGCCTGCCTCATCCAAAAATAGGAATGGTTTTCATCAGCTTCCAGCTCTATCAAACTCTAAAAAGACTGTAGGAAAAACAAATACTGATAAGAATGACATAGAATTTTTGGGATTTATTTTCTCCCAACAACAGGCATCTTGAAACTGATCATACCTGAATATATTCAGTCCTCAGTTGTTTCACTTTCGTAACGTTGTTCATAATTTTCCATAAGAGTAATGCAACAGTTACAGTTGTGGTCAGAATTATTGGAACCCTTGGTAAATATGATCAAAGAAGACTGTGAAAATTAACCTGCTTTGTTAATCCTTTTGATCTTTTATTTTAAAAAAAATCACAAAAAGCTAACCTTTCATTGGATAATAAGAATTTAAAATGGGGGGAAATATCATTATGAAATAAATGTTTTTCTCAAACACACGTTGGATACAATTATTGGCACCTTTTTATTCAATACTTTTTGAAACCTCCATTTGTCAGTTTAACAGCTCTAAATCTTCTCCTATAATGCCTGATGAGGTTAGAGAACACCTGACAAGAGATCAGAGACCATTCCTTCATCCAGAATCACTCCAGACGCTTTAGATTCTCAGCTCCATGACGGTGCTTCTTCTCTTCAGTTCACCTCACTCATTTTCTACAGGGTTCAGGTCAGAGGACTGGAATGGCCAGCAGAAGCTTGGTTTTGTGCTCAGTGACCCATTTTTGTGTTGTTTTTGAGGTTTGTGTTTGGATTATTGTACGGTTGGAAGATCCAAACATGGCCCATTATAAGATTTCTAATAGAATCAGTCACTTATTGATTTTTTATCTGTTGGTATTTGATAGAATCCATGATGCCATGTGTCTGAACAAGATGTCCAGGACCTCCAGCAGAAATATAGGCCCACAACATCACAAATACAGCAGTATATTTCATTGTACACATGGGGTACTTTTTACCCCTGTGTTCACCAAACCCATCTTGAGTGTTTGCTGCTAAAAAGCTCATTTTTTAGTTTCATCTGACCATAGAAGCCAGTCCCATTTGAAGTGCCAGTCCTGTCTGATAACTGAATATGCTGGAGTTTGTTTTTGGATGAGCTAGGAGAATTTTTCTTGAAATCCTCCCAAACAACATGTGGTGATGTAGGGGCTGTTTGACAATTTTTTTTAAGGTTTTCTGACCCCGAGACTCAACTATTTTCTGCAATTCTCCAGCTGTGATCCTTGAAGAGTCTTTAGCCACTCAAACTCTCCTTCTCACCGTGCATTAGGACGATATAGACACACGTCCTCTTCCAGGCAGTTTCATTACATTTCCTGTTGATTGGAAATTCTTAATTATTGCCCTGATGGTGGAAATGGGGATTTTCACTGCTCTAGCTCTTTTCTTAAAGCCACTTCACCAATTTGTGAAGCTCAATTATCTTTTGCTGCACATCAGAAATATATTCTTTGTTTTTTCTCATTGTGATGGATGATTAAGGGAATTTGGGCTTTGTTTTCCCTCCTATTTATATTTCTGTGAAACAGGAAGCCATGGCTGGATAATTTCATGTTCATAATCACCCTAGAGTGCTCAAAATTGTGAATATGAATGGGAGTATACTTCAGAGATATTTTACTCTTAAGAATTTCTAGGGGTGCCAATAATTGTGTCCAACGTGTGTTTGAGAAAAACATTTATTTCATAATGATATTTCCCCCCATTTTAAATTCTTATTATCCAATGAAAGGTTAGCTTTTTGTGAATTTTTTAAATAAAAGATCAAAAGGATTAACAAAGCAGGTTAATTTTCACAGTCTTCTTTGATCATATTTACCAAGGGTTCCAATAATTCTGACCACAACTGTACATAGCATTTTGAGCAGTTGTATCAATTGATAGTTAGATCATTGTAACGAAATGAATAGACAATCAATTCAGATGTAATGTGGGAGATGCATTTTGAAATAGTAATATTTTGATGTTAAGTTGTGTCATTTTGAACCGGTGATTTTAGCTCAATGAACAAAAGATCTTTGGTTTATGTGTATTGTATCCAAGCATTTGAAAAAAGTGTTAAATATTTTGAAAAATGTGCATTTTGATCATCAGTTGTGAATTATGTGTCTAGAGTTTTAAAAAATTATATTAAGGTTCTGTTAATAGTCCAAAAATGATTGTAAAAAACTGTAATATAATATAATATAATATAATATATAATTATAAGATACACTCTCTCTATCTATGCACACGCTATATAAAGACTTTCATAGATGAAAACATGTCACAATTGTAGACATTGTAAACAGACTGTGTGGTCACAATTGTGAATATGAGACTTCTGATATACAGCAAACATCTTGTATTTTATATGTACAGTAAGTAAAATAATTTCAACATGGTCAAAAAGCAGATAGCTTGCAGTATCAGAACACCAGTCTGTCAGTAAAATCTGAAGACGCAACCCATAGCAGCACGTTATAACAATGACGGCTCAGATAGTTTGACGGGAGTTAAAAGTAAAGGATAAATGAAAGAAAGATCGTAACAAATGTGTGTATCAAATACACTGAACACAGAAGCTCAAACATGTGTGATGCGCTAGAACAGTCCTTGCAGGTTCTCGTGTGTCACACATGCACATTTCTTCTTTTTTTAGTTTATTTGATCATCTTTTCCTTTTAACAGCAGTTGGCAAACCCACTTAAAGATGCATGACGCCACCTACTGCATGACACCAGTATGACAGCTGAAGGATTGGGCTTAAGGCATTACAGACTAAACAGTATGACTTTCTGTAAATCTGATTTGGAATGATGTATACTATGAAAAATGCTAAACAAATAAAACTGACTTAACGTAATAGCTTTTTATCATGAGGGTCTTTGGATGATACATGTTAAGATTCTTGCAAATTGAAAACTTTATCATGTTCCTCGTATGATATAAAGACCCTTAAAATATGTTAGAGTATTCAAATGTTTTAAATTTCTAAAGGCACTGAACTGTAGTTGATACAGAACCACCGCTGTTTTAAGAGTTTTATGACCAATGAAAAATGCAACTTATAAAATGCTGAATAAAAATCTGTAACAGTATATGTTTAATGTCACTGTGAGTCCACTGCATTCTCTGGTTGGCGTCAATGTTGCTGAGGACAAAAGTATGCTTATTAGATTAGATTGTTCCATCACTCCAGTGGGTAGCCCATTGTTTTTTGTGCAAAATAAAAGTCTTGTCCTGAAATTGTGTTTCTTGCCGCAGGATCTTCACAGCCTTATACTGGGGCACTTTATCTTTATACTGAACCCTTTGGAAGAAACCACACTGTAAAAGAGAAAGAAGCACAATGAGATAAAACATTTTAAAAATGTTTTTTTTTTTTTACAACCAGGTTAAAATCATGTGAGAGATTTTACCTGCTCTTCTAAGGTTTGAACTTCCATTCCATTGTCATAATAACAATGTACTCAATTGGCAGGTGTGGCAAGACATTAATTTACACCATGCTTGGTCTATTTCAGCTTTTTAACTGTTATTTTGATAAAGCTATTCGCTGCTTATCAGATCTTCTTTTGATGCCCTTCTCACACAAGCTAAGCTAAGAGTCTAACAACTCTTACTCACATCTAATAATTTGCACATCCTTTCATCAAACTTTTAGTCAGTCAGTGTATAGTCAGATGTATTCCTTTAATGTCCTAATCATCAATCTCTATGTTACACTCTGCATTTACTGTTACTGTTGTACTGAATACAAAGCAGATTTCCATCATCCTGCAGGCTTTAATTTTTTTTAAAGAAGATTATAATGTTTCTTAAATGGATAGTTCACCCAAAAATGAAAATTCTGTCATTAATTACTCACCCTCATGTCGTTCCAAACCCGTAAGACCTTCGTTCATCTTCGGAACACAAATATTTTTTTTTGATGAATTCAGAGAGTTCTCTGACAACATATGTACGCGGGTACATTGTTTACGTTCAGATCAAAGTGTAAACAATGTAAACAACGTATCCACTGTTGGAAACGTTTTCCTTCGTCAAAGCAGAGACCAGGAGACTTTGGGATAAGTTACTCTTTATTGAGAACTCACTGTAGTCGCTGTAGTCATCCAAGTCTGACTCAAACAGTATACATGGTAGTTTATATACATTTCGAGGGGGAGGGATACATAGAGGTGGAGACAATCTAAACAAAGCATGCAAATACAGTACAGGAATCGGCCCATTACCAGAATTTCCCTAGCCCTGACATCATCAGCATAACAGTGTGATTCAAATGCATAGGTGCTAATCCAATCAGCCTAGAGACAAAAGGTTAATGTCAGACACCTGGATTGCTTGACTTCATCATCTATCCCTGAAATGCTAAATTAAGTCTACTAAACCTTCTCAGTTTATATACTATTGTATTGGAACCTAAATTAAACATTTAATAAATTTGTAATACAACAGTTCCCCCTTTGAGAGTTCTAATAACTCTCACAAAATACAAATTTAGACACTTAAAAGTTCATTCTTGTAACTTGTGATCGTTACAGGCACATAGCAAATGCTCTGTGTTGATTTTCTGTAATTGCATGCTGACACAGAAACAAACATGCAATTAGGGTCCGTGAAGTTCTTACGGGTAATAGTCTTTTCTGGTTGGAATTGTCATTTTCTCGTGAGAGGCGTGAGTCATTTGTTGAATGAAACACTTGATACTGTGGACGCATAGATAGTACGCCAGTAGGAGAAACAACAGAAGAATTGCTATTTCCTTGATCCACAGCCAGGGTTTACCTAAATTTCCGAACCATGAAGAATTATCTTCAGTCATCTTGTGTAATATTTCTGAAAGATCAAGAATGTCTTGTTGGATTTTGTTAGTAGTACGACAATCTTGATCATGTTGATGGATGACTGAAGTTCCCGTATGTGAGTCTCTGCGTTGTGTATTTTTTTTGTTTGTTCTGTCTTCCGTGACAGTTGGCTCGGCAGTGGGTCTAGTTGTCTTTTAGAGGTTGTGGCTTCATATGCAGGTGAGAAGGTTGGTACGTATGGGTCTCGGGACAGCCATCAAGTGGTATCTGCACAGAGTAAGAAAGAAAACAAAAGACGACAGAGCAGTATTTGTTCTAAAAGATTGCAAACCCTAAGGTTGTGTCCTTTGTTCAATCTGAGTCTGCTATTGTTGTTCCTTCTTTCCCTATTTCTTAATTCCTGCGACACCTAAAGAACAGTGAGGTAAGGATGGACAAGTGAATGGGGAAGGCCTATGAGGGAGTCTTCACCGCAGGGTTGGCCCCCGAAGCCTGTTGCATTCGGTTCTTCCCTGGGCTCTCACTGGTCTGTGTGTCCTAGTCTGTCCCTGTAGTTGGTGTACAAACTTTACTGTGCGACATCTCCATCCTCTAATGGAACATCAGTCATAAGAAACATCATAACCCAGAGAGGATAGGTGAGTGACTGGAGTGTGCTGTAGTATAGCTTTGAAGGCTGTGAGTGTACTTAGCTAGCGTTCTCTCAATGGACATTACTCGTGAAGTTAAGCACTCACAGCCCTAACAGTTAACACCTAAGCAAGCTGCTCCAATAGTTCGGTGAAGTGGGGAGGGTCTGCTTCAGAGAAGCAAGTAGACTGAGTAGGAGCTGAATAAAGCTGTTAATTTCTCCTAATGTCTTTTTACTTTTCCTACACTCTTTCATCCAGTGTCCAGTTTTACCACAGTAATGACAACTGCCCTCCTTCTTAGGACATTTACGTTTCTGGTGGTTCTCTGTATTGACCTTATAGGATGATGCTGCAATCTTTACTCTGGCTTTAACATCAGAGTCTGTTTCCCAAGTAGCTAACCTGTCTAGGTTACTTCTGAGAGTTCTGTTAGACCAAGTTAGATCTAGAAATGGCAAGGCTCTTCTGTATTCAGCTACAAGGCCATCTGCCCAGATGCGGACTAGGGGTCCTTTGTCATCTAACACACTTTCAGAATCATCAACTATTCCACTGTAAGTTATGGCTGACTGACAAAACCTTTCAGTGTATTCACTTACAGTTTCTTCTTTCCTTTGCATACAGTTAGTGATTCTGGACCAGTCTATTTTGGGTTCCATGATATTCTTTAGAATTTTCAAAACACCTTCTCTCAAATCGCCTTTACTGGCATGTTGTAGTTCAGAAGTAACAGCAGACTCAAAACTGTTGAATTCAGATTCAGTTAGAATTTGTGACATTAGCTATGTGACTTGTGCCAACGACATGTCATAGAGACGCATTTTGCTGATCAATGCTCTTCTAAATTCAGAAAAATTTGTGCGTGCTGAGGGTAAACTCTGGGATAGTCTCTCTATATCTTTAGGTCCTAGAACTTTGGCAACAGTTTGTATTTGGACAACAGAAGAGTTGGGAGGAACACTTTCAGTTCCCTCAATTCCCTGCGATCTTCTCCTAGCGCCACATACCTTCACTGAATCTACAGGCACATCAGTTACTGATTGGATGGTTACATCTGTTTCAAAGAAAGCTTGTAAGTCAGGATAATTGTTATCAGGCTGACTAACTTCTTCCACATCAGTTTTTGCTGAAGCTTTGTTGCGGTTCAATTTCTTAGTCAAAGAATATACTCTAGCACGGAGCTCTTTGTTCTGTTCCTCTAGCTCTGAGTTACGCTGAGACTGTTGTGTAGCTAGCGTTAAACCAAATTCTCTGTGGCAGCATATAATGCCTTTCACGTTGTTCTTGTGAATACATGCTCCTAGTACCTTTTTATACTCATCTACAGACCAAGTCTTGTCTGGATGCATCTCATATTTCTGAGTTAGTTCTTGTCTAACTTTCTCAGTGACTATTAAGTTCATTTGTACTCCTAACAGTGATTTGAATTTGCTATCTGACCACAAAGGAGTTGCTAGACCACCTTTTTCAGTTGTGGGGATCAGTCTAGCATTCTTTCTAAACATTTTGTGAGTTTCTTTGTTACCACACAATCAAAACACTAAAACTTCTCTGTTCAACAGAGGGTATGCTTGTTAACACATCAACTATTGTTAACCTTCCTTGCCAGAGCAACGGATACCGCCAATTACTAGCACTTTACGCTAATCTTCTCTGCCGAAACAGAGGGTAACAAATATTAGCACGTAATGCTAATCTTCCCTGCCTTAACAGAGGATAAATTTCATCTCTAAAAAAAAAACTTTAGAGGATAACTTAGTTAACCAAACCCTACAGCTGTCTGTTAACTCTTCTCTGACGGTGCAGAGGATAATACATTTGTACTGGTCTTAAAGGTTCTTTTGGATAGAGTGGCACTCACCAACCCTTGGTTTTACAGAAAGATTCAGTCTGGAATGCAGTCAGATCTTTGTTGAGCTTGAAGTTTCAATCTGGATTCAGAAGATTCAGTCTGGAATGCAGTCAGATCTTTGTTGAGCTTGAAGTTTCAATCTGGATTCAGAAGATTCAGTCTGGAATGCAGTCAGATCTTTGTTGAGCTTGAAGTTTCAATCTGGATTCAGAAGATTCAGTCTGGAATGCAGTCAGATCTTTGTTGAGCTTGAAGTTTCAATTTGGATTCAGGTGAGGAGCTCTATCTGGGTCACGGCACCAAAACTGTTGGAAACTTTTTCCTTCGTCAAAGCAGAGACCAGGAGACTTTGGGATAAGTTGTGTCACTGTAGTCGCTGTAGTCATCCAAGTCTGACTCAAACAGTATACATGGTAGTGTATATACATTTCGAGGGGGAGGGATACATAGAGGTGGAGACAATCTAAACAAAGCATGCAAATACAGTACAGAAATCGGCCAATTACCAGAATTTCCCTAGCCCTGACATCATCAGCATAACAGTGTGATTAAAATGCATAGGTGCTAATCCAAGCAGCCTAGAGACAAAAGGTTAATGTCAGACACCAGGACTGCTTGACTTCATCATCTATGCCTCAAATGCTAAATTCAGTCTACTAAACCTTCTCAGTTTATATACTATTGTATTGGAACCTAAATTAAACATTTAATAAATGATGATGCATTTATATAGCGCCTTATTGTGTATTGCTGTACACCCAAACCGCTTTACAATCATGTGGGGGGTCTCTCCTCAACCACCACCAGTGTGCAGCATCCACTTGGATGATGCGACGGCAGCCACAGCACAACGGCGCCAGTGCGCTCACCACACACCAGCTACAGGTGGAGAGGAGAGAGTGATAGAGCCAATCAAGTGGATGGGGATTATTAGGAGGCCATGATAGACAAGGGCCAGTAGAGGGAATTTGGCCAGGATACCGGGGTTACACCCCTACTCTTTACGAGAAGTGTCATGGGATTTTTAATGACCACAGAGAGTCAGGACCTCGGTTTAACGTCTCATCCGAAAGACAGTGCTTTTTGACAGTATAGTGTCCCCGTCAATATACTGGGGTGTTAGGACCCACACAGACCACAGGGTGAGCACCCCCTGCTGGCCTCACTAACACCTCTTCCAACAGCAACCTAGTTTTCACCGGAGGTCTCCCATCCAGGTACTGACCAGGTTCAACCCTGCTTAACTTCAGTGGGCAACCGGTCTTGGGCTGCAGGTTGATATGGCTGTGGCATAAATTTGTAATACAACACCACGTACGGTGTTGCTGACACAGAATGTATGTGATACTCTCCACAATGGCGCTTTAGGGTGATGCAGAAGAGACAAATTGTTGAATAAAGTCGTTATTTTTGTTTTCTTTATGCACAAAAAGTATTCTTGTAGCTTCATAAAATTACGGTTGAACCCCTGATGTCACATGGATTATTTTAACAATGTCCTTGCTATGTTTCTGAGCTTTGATAGTGTTAGGATCCTTGCTGTCTATGGGAGGGTCAGAGAGCTCTCAGAATTCAGCGAAAATATCTTAATTTGTGTTCCGAAGATGAACAAAGGTCTTACAGGTTTGGAACGACATAAGTGTGCGTAATTAATGACAATTTTTGGTGAACTATCCCTTTAAACCCTTACAGTGTTGAGTATGTAACACCCTTATAGTGAAAAATTTGTGGAGTGGAGAGAGATATTTGTGGCTGACCTTATCGCATGAGTTTCACATTCAGATGCAAAATATATTCATTTAGAATAAATCATGCAATGCAATTTACTAAGGTATGTGCTGGTCAATTTACTGGTATTCGCATCATTATTTAATGTCACGTGCACTTAATTATCATAGGCTTTGCTTGTTTGTGACTCTATGCTAATTATGGAAATGATCTGTATTTTTTTATTTGCTCATTTGCTCAATTACTATCTATTGTTAAAGGAAATTAATTGCTTGTTCTGCCTTGCGTCACTGATACCACTGCCATCAAAAGTCATTTACAAATGTAAATCTCATATCAAGTGGCTTGTAATTCTGTAAATGTGCATGCTAATTCTATTTCCTAGGGAGAGATTCTCTAGCAGTTTAGCAAAATAAGAAGGTCTGGCCCTGGTGCCTTGTCTCAATGATTCTTCAATGACAGCTACTTGTATTACATCATGGATGTTAAGTTGTTAGGCATGCCTATTATTATTCAAATACTGGTTATCATGCCATGACACTTAAAAGTTTGGAAAGCCACAGCACAGCAGCACACTCCACTGCAGAATTGAGCTGTACCACATGACGGATGTGCTGGAGGAAGATCAGGCTGGATGTGGCTCTTAGTGAAGTTCAATGGCCTGCTTCTCCACATCAGATGGCTGCAGCTGCAGTTGAGCATGGTAATACTCGGTTTCATACTGAGGCTGCCTCTCTGTGCGCTTGAAAAAGCCACACTGCTCCACCAGACAGGAATATATAACAGAAATATGCAAACAAATGTCGGTACAGACAGAAGAAAACAGGAGTAACTAGCAATGGGTAGTTAAATAATTAGAAGTGAGGAAATATTATGATAAACGTTATAAGACAATAGAATGCATAGAAGGAAAAGGGAATCAATTTAGTCACATATGCACAATGACCACTTTTACATAGGTGCACTTCATTAAGTACAGCCATGAATAAGAATTCTGTCATCTTTTATTTATATGTTATGTAAATTATGGTCAATCATAATAATCAATGGCACCAAGGAAGCTTGATGTCACTGTTGAAAGACCTGTCATTAGATGAGCGAATTTCCAATGTTTCATAAAGTGAAAGATTTTTCATTTGACCACTGCAGTTTTCTCAGTTCCTTCTTTCTTAAACATCTTAAAGAGTGAGCAACTCTCTTTGCTGCAAAGGTGCTTTACTATACAAATAAATGGAAAAAAATGTAATAAAACATGGAGGTTTTTTTTTTAGGAGGAGAATCCAGAAGTAAATTGCTAGACTGTGTCCATAAGAGTACCTGACTGGCAACCAGTAATCAAGCTGTGATCAACGTTACTAAATTGCCACTCCACTAATTAATCAGACAGCAACTTGACTATGTCATCAAGCCAAATTATATTCTTTTGGACATTCACCAGGACAGTAGTCAAACAAGTGACAATTCACCAAGATCATGGGTGCAGGTTGTGGGGTAATATCATGGTTTCACTTTGTCTGCAATAAAGATGCTTGTTAAGTGGGTGCAGGTGCATGCTTACCTTCCACAGTAAACACACGAGTAGTGCGAGAACAATAATTCCAGCCAGGACAGCAATGAGAATGATCCACCATGGGATGCTGTGCTGGTCTGAGTGCCCATGCTCTGGGTAAATCATTACTGACACCTGCACACAAGCAAAAAATAATATGCTAACATGAACATGCTCAGATGTGAGAATGTGTGATCACCAGTGAGTGTGTGTGACCTGTGTAGCAGCGTCCTTCAGCACCAGATGTCTAATGTTGGATTTTATGGTGATATTGGCTCTGACCAGCAGCTCCACAGCACTGACAGATGAAAACTCCTAATGGACAGAAAATAAAAAAGTGAACACTGTACTGATAGTTCTTCTTCTGCAGTCGAATTGGATGAGCCGATAAAACAACCCACAAATACACCAGAATATCAGATTAACGTTGTATTAAAGCTTCATCAACACTGCAGCAATTTTATAAAAATTTTATTTGTTCAAAAATACAATGAAGGTAGTAATATTGTGAAATATTATTACAGTTTAAAATAACTGTTATCTCTGTGAATATGTTAAAATGTAATTTATTCCCATGAAAGCTGGATTTTCAGCAACATTGCTCCAGTCTTCAGTGTCACATGATCCTTCAGAAATAATTCTAATATGCTGATTTGCTGCTCAAGAAACATTTCTGATCATTTTTTTTGTCAAATACGTTTTTATTCAGTCATCAAATAATCTTACAATAATAACATGTTCCAGGATTAATTTTATTATATGCACACACACAAAAAAAAACCTTGAATATAATACCACTACCCCGGCCTGTTAATATACAATACAGTGACAATCAAAACAACTTTTAAGTTACAATACATTGAATTAAGGAATAGAAGTGCTCTTTAAGTAACAGAAGAAAGGGTCCCAAATCTTGTGAAATTGTCCAGTGTTGCCTTTTAAAAGATATCTGGTTCGTTCCAAGTGCAGAGTAGATATCAGTTCCTCAAACCACAGTTTGACAGCGGGAGGATTAACCTTTTTAAACATTTTAAGCATCAGAGGATGCTGATTTAGCTCAGTTTTATTTTCTGTCATAAAATACAGGGATTCTGGTGTGAGGTTTTTAAGTGCAGAGTAGATATCAGTTCCTCAAACCATAGATTGACAGCGGGAGGATTAACCTTTTTCCAGAACAGTAATAACAGTTTCTTGGCTGTTATCAAACAATACGTAAGGAATTTCTATTGAGCGCTGTTCAATGAACATGTATAATTATAATGACCTAATATAATGAGCACAGGGTCTGGATCCAAGTTTACATTAAGGAAATCTGAAAGCACTTTATAAAAACCTCACACCAGAGTCCCTGTATTTTATGGCAGAAAATAAAACTGTGAGCTAAATCAGCATCCTCTGATTTGCATTAATCACAAATAGGAGAGACACTGGGGAAAATCCTGTGTAATTTCTTTTTAGAGAAGTGTATTCTACATAGAACCTTAAACTGAATGAGGCATAATCTAGTGTTGACCGACTGTTTATCAATATCCTCCAAGCCGCTCTGCAAAATCTCCTCAGCGATTCCAAGACCAATCTCTCACTCCCATTCCTCCCTGATCAATTTTGTAGAAGGGGAAATAGCTGCTAGTATGAGAACTGTATGAGACAATCATCAATGACTGAAGACAGGAACTCGTCTAGGGAAACGTGTACGCAAGTAATTCCTTATTTGTAAAAATCTGAAAAAAAGTTTTTTTGGGAGGTTATATTTCTGTTGAAATTGCATAAAGGAAGCTAAAGCCCCATCAACATAAAGGTCCTTGATTGTGCATATACCCAATTCCTTCCATTGGGTAAAGGTTGTATCCAACCTTGAGGGGGGAATGATGGGTTATTTGCATTTGGAATTAAGAGAGAGAGTGATTTTATCTTAAGGTATTCTCTTATCTGTCTCCAAACACGTAACTGACTCTTTATGACAATACTATTAACTGCTGTTTGGTCTAATATCACTGGGGAAAGTAGCACTGCTCCAAGATCATAAGGATGGCAGTAATCCTGCTCTATCTGAAGCTAATCTGAGGTAACAGCCGACTGTTCTAACCAAAGTGCAAAAACTTGTAAATGAGTAGTCCAGTAATAAAGGCGAAAATCTGGAATGGCCAAACCCCCCTCATGTTTGGGTTTACAAAAATTAACTTTTTTGATTCTGTGACTCTTATAATTCCATAGAAAGGGAAGAATAATCAAATCTAAGTGTTTAAAGAAGGACTTGGGTAATAGTATTGGAATATTACAAAATAAATATAATATATAATAATTTTTATCACATTTATTCTGCCCATTAGGGAGATCGGGGGAGTCCTCCAATAATGTATACAGTTTAAGGGGTTGAAATTAGCTTTGAAGAGCAGAGAATGTTTATAAGTAACCACAATTCCCAAGTATACAATTTTTGTCCGTGGAAACTTTAAATGGGGAAGAATGTATTACAGACAAATCCTTCAAACCAAGGGGCATGAGTTCACTTTTTTCAAAATTAACTTCAAAGCCAGAGAATTTCCCAAAGGTAGTGATGGTCTCGAGTATAACAGGAAGGCTCAACTGTGGTTGAGTAATATAAAGCAAAATATCGTCTGCATACAGCAATATTTTATTAATGGTGTTTGAAGTACTGAAACCATGTACTTTGTACCAAGTACTTTGCCAAGATGGCGCCGCTGAGTTCGGAAGCCTTCCAGGTCGCTCCGCTTAGATTGTGCTTTTATTTACTTTTTTACTTACTTTTACTTTCTCTTTTTACACATTTAACATTGGCACTGATCACTTATGACAAAGAAACACTTTTGGACATTGGAAAAAGCTACACTAACCTGTTCAGGACACATTATCCACGAATCCATCGTGGCCACTGGAGATTCTTTGGAACGCGGAGATAAACAATAACCCCCCGAGGTGACGGCTCAAGAAACACCACGGTAACGCGCTGGGATCTGTGACAGACTCTGGAAAAGGGCTCATAGTCCTCCTCTTCCGAGCATTCTGCTCACAAATGTCCAATCCTTGGAGAATAAAATGGACGATTTTAGAGCCAGGATTAGATTCCAACGGGACATAAGGGACTGTAACATCCTTTGTTTGTCTGAAACATGGCTTACGCCCTTGGTCCTGGACACTGCTGTAATACTAAGCGATAACACTTCTGTTTTTCGGATGGACAGAACAGCAGAGGCCGGTAAATCCAGGGGTGGAGGAGTGTGTTTCATGATCAACAAGAAATTACCCCAGGAATATCTCCATTCTGTCGCGTTCCTGCTCACCTCATCTAGAACATCTTTCCATTATTTGCCGCCTATTTGATCTGCCCCGGGAGTTTTCATCGATCATTGTTAATGCTGTTTACATTCCACCACAGACAGACACCAGCTTGGCTTTGTCTAAGCTTCACGATGTGCTCAGCGGCTACATCAACAAACATCCTGACGCTGCCTTTATCGTCGCGGGAGACTATAACAAAGCCAGCCGCAGGCAGGTCATGCTGAACTTTTATCAACATGTATCCTGTCCAACTACAGGACCTAATACACTGGATCACTGCTACTCTCAGTTTAAGAATGCCTACAAAGCCTGCTACCTACCGGCTTTTGGCAAATCGGACCATGCCGCCATTTTCTTCACACCGGAATATAAACAAAGGCTCGTTCAGGATCCCCCGGTGCCGAGAGTAGTGACGCGCTGGTCTTCCCACTCAGAAGCTATGCTACAGGCGGCTCTTGATGATGTCGACTGGGACATGTTCCGGGCTAGTTCATCTGACGTCAGCGAGTTCACGGATGTAGCATTAAGCTTTATAAACATGCTAACCGAGCAAGCTACAGAAACAATAACTATAAAGACCTTCTCCAATCAGAAACCGTGGGTGGACAGAACAATCCATGCTGCGGTTAACAAATGCACTGCAGCTTACAATGAGGCTCTTTTGACCGGGAATATGAGCGAGTACAAAGCATCGTGCTATGCTCTCCGATGCGCAGTAAGAGCCGCCAAACACAGATATAGAGAGAGAATTGAGTCTCATTTCCAGCTCAAGGACTCTCGACGGATGTGGCAGTGTCAGGAAGCAGCAGGCAGAGCAGCGATAATCCTGTAATCACTGTGTCGGAGGATGAGGTTCGGAGGGCGCTAAAGAAAGTGAACGTCAGGAAAGCAGCCAGACCTGATGGGATAACTGGCCGTGTTCTGAGGTCCTGTGTAGAGCCCTGCATTTCGGCCCAGGCACGACGGGCCCCGACTTTTTTACACCTCTAGGGTCGGGCTTCGGGCCAATTTCCATGTCATAGTCCAGATGCGGGCCGGGCCTCGGGCCTGTTTTGGGTTTCTCCTTATTTTTATATTGTAGACATCTATCGATTAGTGATGAAAAAAATTGCCGCGCTGGTGGAAACAACACGAGACCGTGCCGTGACTGAGAGCAGCTCGATGGTGTTTAGTGTCCCGCAGCAGCAGCAGCGTGCACAAGTGACTTCAGCACAGCTGAAGAGTTCTGCGTTCAAAGGCATGCAATAGGCTAAAGCTTTCTGAAAAATCCCAGCAAGCATAATCATGAATGTATCTGCGGGAAATAGTAAGGAGATATTTGAATTATTTACTAATAGAGTCTGTGTCGCAATGATGAAGTTGCTGATCCTAACTCGCCGTCTACTCATTAGATGCGCCTTTAGAGAGAAATGCATCTTTATTGATTATGATTAAGATTATAATAAAAGAGTTTTTGTTTTCGATTTTTTTATTTTGTTAAGTGATAATTTAAAGCTTTCTATAGATATATTTATCATGTCTGTGAGGCATGTATTCACTCAGCTTCGGTTCATTTTTGTGAAGCGCTCCTGTTCAAGACGGCAGAAAGCACATCATGTTTGTTTTCTTTGTTTTATAAAATAACTACCTTTTGTTGGTATTGTGAGTGCACACAAATACTGTACAAGTAGACCCTTTACAGGTCCGAATGATGTATTACTCTTACCTTTATCAAAAAAAAAAAATGACAGCGTAGGCTATTTTAATTTGTTTCCACTGAAAAAAATCCAACTGTTTGCGCTGGTGCCTCCATGTCCTGCAGAGCGCGCTTTAGCTTCCACTCTCCGCACAAACTTAGATATAGGCTAGCGCACATTATTATTATAGCGCAGGTTTAACGTTTAAACATTGTTATATACTTGAACTGTTTAAGTATATCTATGGATTTTATTTTAGGCAAGTCGTGATGATATGAGTAGGCTAAATTGATCAAATATAGGCTATGATCAGCTCATGCAGCTGGCCGCTTGGTCGTTACTTTAAAAAAACTAAAACTTATAGGCTATTTAACGAACAAAAATGCTCCAAACGTTTTTCTAAATTAACTTAATTAGTGATCAAACTCCATCGCACACCTGCAAGTAATAGGTGCGTAGGACAAAGGACCAACCAGGTGGATCGCCTCAACAGACAAGCAATTCCCGCACACTATCGTAACTTGCAAAAAAGTAATATTTATTAACAACGTTTCGGTCACACGACCTTCATCAGGAGTATACAAATGTTCAAATTCATCTCTTTTAAGATGAACACATGACCACTTAACGAAGCTCCATCTGTAAACAATTAAGCTCATTAGGAGTATAAATTAACATCACATCGTAAACAGTTACAAATTATGATAGTTACAACAACCAACAAAGATCCCACTACAAATTCACAAGATCATCTAAAATACATAAACAACACGTTGTCTTCAAATAACATCAAATTATTACACAAATCAGTCAAAACTCCATAACCACTCAAACTCATTATAAATTCATAATAGAAACGGCACATCATTCAAAACAATTACACCACTATAACATTACATTAAATGGTGCTTCATCGTTCATACCCATAGGTGATAAAGTTTGAAGGGTATAAATCCAAAACAATTCACGTCTCTGTAGAAGTAATTCAATGTCTCCACCCCTAGGTGGCAAAGTTACTTTCTCAATCCCACAAAAACGTAAAGAGGTAACATCGTGATTCAAATTTAAAAAGTGTGCCGCAACTGGATAATTCATATCTTTTCTTCTGATCGAACCCTTATGTTCACTAATTCTTTGTTTCAATTGACGTGATGTTTTTCCCACATAGCCTATACCACAAGGACAACGGATCAAGTACACAACATGAGTGGAAACACAAGTAATCACAGATTTGATGTTATATTTTTTACCAGTTCTAGGATGACAAAAAAATGATGTTTTAAAAGTATTATTACACTGAGCACAATTCCCACACCGATAATTGCCCTTCTGTATAGGACTAAGTAAACTCTGAGATGCACAAGAACTGGCGCTCTGAAAACGAGCATGTACCAAGCTATCTTTTAAATTCCTGGCGCATTTATATACAATCAAAGGAGGATATCTAAAAATATCCTTCAACTCCGAATCAGAAGACAATAAATGCCAGTGTTTTTTAAAAATTGATTTTATCATGTAAGACTTAGGTGAGTATGTTGTAATACAAGCAAAGGAGTACTTTCTTGTTTTCATTATCTTCTTTTTTAGCAATTCAGACCGTGTCTTTTTAAAAGCTGTATTATATCCATCTTCGACCCAATCCAAAGGATAACCTCTGTTCAAAAAATTATTTTTCATGATTTTCGATTTCTCAATAAAATCGGAATCAGAATGGCAAATCCTCCTACTGTTTCGGCTATTAAAATAGTTCAGTTTTGTATAAACTGTTTTAGGAGAAGGGGAAAAAAAGAAGGGCTCGGGTCGGACTCGGGCCAGTAGTTCTGACAAGCTATCGGACTTGGGCCGGGCTAGGACCTGAGCGTCTCGGGCCAGGGCTGTGCTAGGGGCTAAATTTTAGGCCCGTGCAGGGCTCTAGTCCTGCGCTGATCAGCTCGCTGGTTTGTTCACTTCTATCTTTAATGAGTCCCTTGCTACCTCCGTGGTTCTCACCTCATTTAAAAAATCTGTCATTATCCCTGTGCCAAAGAACAATAAACCCTCTTGCCTGAATGACTATCGCCCAGTTGCCCTCACATCAATAGTCATGAAGATTTTTGAGAGACTTGTAAAGAGCCACATTTGCTCCTCCATACCTGTTACCTTGGACCCTCTTCAGTTTGCTTATCGCCCAAATAGATCCACTGACGATGCCATCCCAGATAGCAGACGGATGTGGGCCACTTCAGGCAATGATGCGGCACTGGTGGCCTTCTTATGGCCTGCACCAAATGTGTCTGAGCCTGAAGTGGCCCACATGTAAAATGGCAAATATGGCCCAAAAAATGTAAATCACATCTGGGCCATTTTAGGCAAAGATGCGGCACTCATGACAATGTGTAATCTGAATCTGAGCCTAAAGTGGCCCATATGATAGATAATAAACATGGCCCAAATATGACAAACCAAATGTGGGCCACCTATGGCAAAAACGTGGCACAATTGACAATGACTAATCTGGATGTAAACCAAATATGGCCCACATATGTTTCAGCAAATGTGGCCCAATTATCTTAAAACATATCTGGGCCAGGTTGGGCAAAGATATGGCACAGTGGCATTGGCTCATCTGGATGTGAGCCAAAAGTGGCCCACATATAATCCTGAAAATGTGGCCCAGTTATCTTATAACATATCTGGGCCAGGTTTGGCAAAGATATGGCTCAGTGAATACTGGCTCATCTGGATGTGAGCCAAAAGTGGCCCACATATAATGTCGCAAATGTGGCCCAGTTATCTTAAAACATATCTTTGCCAGGTTTGGCAAATATATGGCACAGTGGCACTGGCTCATCTGGATGTGAGCCAAAAGTGGCCCACATATAATGTTGCAAATGTGGCCCAGTTATCTTATAACACATCTGGGCCAGGTTTGGCAAAGATATGGCTCAGTGACCACTGGCTCATCTGGATGTGAGCCAAAAATGGCCCACATATAATGTTGAAAATGTGGCCCAGTTATCTTAAAACACATCTGGGCCAGGTTTGGCAAAGATATGGCTCAGTGACCACTGGCTCATCTGGATGTGAGCCAAAAGTGGCCCACATATAATGTTGAAAATGTGGCCCAGTTATCTTATAACACATAATAATAATAATAATTCATTACATTTATATAGCGCTTTTCTGCTTTTTCTAAGCACTCAAAGCGCTCTACATTGTGAGGGGTGGTGTCTCCTCGTCCACCACCAGTGTGCAGCATCCACCTGGATGATGCGACGGCAGCCATAGTGCGCCAGAACGCCCACCACACACCAGCTTACTGGTGGAGAGGAGACAGAGTGATGAAGCCAATCAGTGTAAGGGGATGATTAGGAGGCCATGATGGTCAGAGACCAATGGGAAATTTGGCCAGGATGCCGAGGTCACACCTCTACTCTTTTCGAAAGACATCCTGGGATTTTTAATGACCACAGAGAGTCAGGGCCTCGGTTTAGCGTCTCATCCGAAAGACGGTGCTTTTTTTTTTGACAGTATAGTGTCCCCGTCACTGTACTGGGGCGTTAGGACCCACACAGACCGCAGGGTGAGCACCCCCTGCTGGCCTCACTAACACCTCTTCCAACAGCAACCTAGTTTTCCCAGGAGGTCTCCCATCCAGGTACTGACCAGGCTCAACCCTGCTTAGCTTCAGTGGGCAACCAGTCTTGGGCTACAGGGTGATATGGCTGCCTGCAATATGGCTCAGTGACCACTGGCTCACCTGGATGTGAGCCAAAAGTGGCCCACATATAATGTTGCAAATGTGGCCCAGTTATCTTATAACACATCTGGGCCAGGTTTGGCAAAGATATGGCTGAGTGACCACTGGCTCATCAGGATGTGAGCCAAAAGTGGCCCACATATAATGTTGCAAATGTGGCCCAGTTATCTTATAACACATCTGGGCCAGGTTTGGCAAATATATGGCACAGTGACCACTGGCTCATCTGGATGTGAGCCAAAAGTGGCCCACATATAATGTTGCAGATGTGGCCCAGTTATCTTATAACACATCTGGGCCAGGTTTGGCAAAGATATGGCTCAGTGACCACTGGCTCATCTGGATGTGAGTCAAAAGTGGCCCACATATAATGTTGCAAATTTGGCCCAGTTATCTCAAAACATATCTGGGCCAGGTTTGGCAAAGATATGGCTGAGTGACCACTGGCTCATCAGGATGTGAGCCAAAAGTGGCCCACATATAATATTGAAAATGTGTCCCAGTTATCTTAAAACACATCTGGGCCAGGTTTGGCAAAGATATGGCTCAGTGGCCACTGGCTCATCTGGATGTGAGCCAAAAGTGGCCCACATATAATGTTGCAAATTTGGCCCAGTTATCTCAAAACATATCTGGGCCAGGTTTGGCAAAGATATGGCTGAGTGACCACTGGCACATCAGGATGTGAGCCAAAAGTGGCCCACATATAATGTTGCAAATGTCGCCCAGTTGTCTTATAACACATCTGGGCCACGTTTGGCAAAGATATGGCTAAGTGACCACTGGCTCATCTGGATGTGAGCCAAAAGTGGCCCACATATAACGCTGTAAATGAGGCACAGTTATCTCAGAATGTATTTGGGCCAGTTTTGGCAAAGATATGCTACAGTGGCACTGCCTCAGGTGTGAGCCGAAAGTGCCACCCATATGGCAAGGCAAATATAGCCCATATAATTCATAATAATTTGGGCCACATTTGGAAAATATACGGCACAGTCAGCATTGGCTAATCAGGGTGTAAGTCTAACTTGGCCCACATTCGAAATATGCCCCCCAAAAATGTAAACCTACGTGGTAAGTCCATTTCTGGCTTAGATGCAACACTTCTGACAATGGCTAATTTAGCTTAAAAAGGACAGACTTTGAAACTGCCTTGAATTTTTTTTTAACAACATTTAACAATATTTTTTGGTATAGATGCAGCAGGCACTTAGGCTGTGTGTCGTGTCCACCAATGCGTTTTTTTTCACGCGACTGGTGTGTTTATTCAATTGTTTTCAAGTGCCGCGTTTTTAAAACGCCATGCATTTTTCTGGCTATAAAGCGCTGAACACTCAGCGTTTTTTATAGATCGGCGAGAGTTAAAGAATGTTAAACTTTGGTTAAAACGCTCATCGCTGTCACTTTCTACCAGACCGTCCAATCACAATGGAGGAGGGGCGGGAAAAATACCACACCGACCAACTGTCACAACATTCTTTCTGAACAACATCAAATAGCAGAGTAGATGGAAAAATTATATTTCTGGTTTCCGAACATACGTGTCTATACCATATGACATCCGTACTATACAAACATTATTAGTATTATACAAATTATCAGCGAAATCAGTTACAAGTAAACTGTGCTACGGATATTCTGTATAGCAAGAAAGCGTCTCAAAAAAAAAAAAAAAAAAAAACAACAACAAAAACGCTGCACTGCCAAAACACTTTCAATCGCCCACAGCTAGGCGTTTTCTGCAGATTGCCTAGCATTTTCGGCTGGCTAAAAACGCTTTGGTGGACATGTCCTTAGGCTGGATGTGAGGCTACATGTACTTACATCTATAACATATATGCTATTGCTGACATATGTTTTGTAGGTAGAGTGTCTCAAAAAGTTCAAGTGTCTAAGTTCAAACTTATGAAGAGTTTTTTATGGTTTTGGGATGTGCAAGAAGATACTTTAGTTGCTGTTTGTGCAAAGCTTGGGGCACAATGATTTTGCCAAGTACTGTATCAACATATTTTTGTTGATCTTGGAACATCATTCCTGTCCATAAAAATAGTCCTAACCCTAACCCTACAATCAGAGGGAAATGATAATAACACTGATCTAGAAGCATGGTTGAAAGCCTAAACTTGGCATAACTTCAAACTTCAATTCTAATTGGTCGATATGAATGCTGTTCCAGGATCAATAAAGATGTTGAGCCAGGAACATGTTGTAGCCTACTCGGTGAAACCTTGCTTATACAGGTCCTTTTAAAAAAAATAGCATATTGTGATAAAGTTCATTATTTTCTGTAATGTACTGATAAACATTAGACTTTCATATATTTTAGATTCATTACAACACAACTGAAGTAGTTCAAGCCTTTTATTGTTTTAATATTGATGATTTTGGCATACAGCTCATGAAAACCCAAAATTCCTCAATTTTAATCTCAAAAAAATAGCATATCATGAAAAGGTTCTCTAAACGAGCTATTAACCTAATCATCTGAATCAACTAATTAACTCAAAACACCTGCAAAAGATTCCTGAGGCTTTTAAAAACTCCCAGCCTGGTTCATTACTCAAAACCGCAATCATGGGTAAGACTGCCGACCTGACTGCTGTCCAGAAGGCCATCATTGACACCCTCAAGCAAGAGGGTAAGACACAGAAAGAAATTTCTGAACGAATAGGCTGTTCCCAGAGTGCTGTATCAAGGCACCTCAGTGGGAAGTCTGTGGGAAGGAAAAAGTGTGGCAGAAAACGCAGCACAACGAGAAGAGGTGACCGGACCCTGAGGAAGATTGTGGAGAAGGACCGATTCCAGACCTTGGGGGACCTGCGGAAGCAGTGGACTGAGTCTGGAGTAGAAACATCCAGAGCCACCGTGTACAGGCGTGTGCAGGAAATGGGCTACAGGTGCCGCATTCCCCAGGTCAAGCCACTTTTGAACAGAGAAGCAGCACTGGACTGTTGCTCAGTGGTCCAAAGTACTTTTTTCGGATGAAAGCAAATTTTGCATGTCATTCGGAAATCAAGGTGCCAGAGTCTGGAGGAAGACTGGGGAGAGGAAAATGCCAAAATGCCTGAAGTCCAGTGTCAAGTACCCACAGTCAGTGATGGTCTGGGGTGCCATGTCAGCTGCTGGTGTTGGTCCACTGTGTTTTATCAAGGGCAGGGTCAATGCAGCTAGCTATCAGGAGATTTTGGAGCACTTCATGCTTCCATCTGCTGAAAAGCTTTATGGAGATGAAGATTTCATTTTTCAGCACGACCTGGCACCTGCTCACAGTGCCAAAACCACTGGTAAATGGTTTACTGACCATGGTATTACTGTGCTCAATTGGCCTGCCAACTCTCCTGACCTGAACCCCATAGAGAATCTGTGGGATATTGTGAAGAGAAAGTTGAGAGACGCAAGACCCAACACTCTGGATGAGCTTAAGGCCGCTATCGAAGCATCCTGGGCCTCCATAACACCTCAGCAGTGCCACAGGCTGATTGCCTCCATGCCACGCCGCATTGAAGCAGTCATTTCTGCAAAAGGATTCCCGACCAAGTATTGAGTGCATAACTGAACATAATTATTTGAAGGTTGACTTTTTTTGTATTAAAAACACTTTTCTTTTATTGGTCGGATGAAATATGCAAATTTTTTGAGATAGGAATTTTGGGTTTTCATGAGCTGTATGCCAAAATCATCAATATTAAAACAATAAAAGGCTTGAACTACTTCAGTTGTGTTGTAATGAATCTAAAATATATGAAAGTCTAATGTTTATCAGTACATTACAGAAAATAATGAACTTTATCACAAAATGCTAATTTTTTGAAAAGGACCTGTATTGCTAGCAGTGTCATATAGGCCTAACTTCTAGAGCAGACACGGATAAACTTCCAATGAGGCCTCAAGATGAGTTAAAATTATGACAAATTAGTCAATCAAGATATTTCTTATTATTTGGCTATTTTTATAACAAATGTACTGGATTTGTTGTGGAGAATAGGACTATAAGGAGACATTAAAGTCAAAAAGGTTGATTCACTGTTCCTATGTGTCTCAAGTGACCCCACAAAGGGTAATATTTGAAACCCCCTTAAAATATTCAAATATTTTAAAATAATCCAATTCAAATATTGAAAATATATATAAAAAAAAATATTTTAAAAATGAAATAAACATATTTTAAATAAATAAATAAACATTTAATTTTATTACATTCAGGGTTCTCAAGTTTTATCAAAATCTTGATGCGGTTAGGGGAGGATCCCTAATGGAGCCCCAATTTTACCCATTGTTCATAATTAACCAGCACAAATTGAAATTATAACAATTGGTAAATCTGATAAATGACAGAGCAATTCATCACATCAAAAATACTCTTTAATGTTATATTTCAAAATGACAAATATACACAAATTACAAAAATATAACAAATTGCTCAAGAGTACACACTCCAGCTTATGAAATGTGTTTTGTGTTGTAAGTGTTTGTTGCACATTTTGATGCCTTGATAACAGGGGTAGGGGGCTCCCAGACATTTTCACTGTCATAATGGATGACAGTGTTCCGTCCAGAGCCAACCTGTTTTGGTTTTGTTCAAACCTATCTCCATCAGGACGTGTGTTCGCGCGATGTTGTTGGTTGCCTAGTAACGAACGTACAGTGGCCGAGAATGTTCCGTCAACTTTGTTCGCGCATCTATGTTGCCTATACGTGCTGGCAGCAGGAAACGTCACTTTGGCTGTATCCGAAATCGCCCCCGGTTGGCATTGCCTTTTCAGCGTGAGAAATACACGGTGTGGCGTACAGCGTGTGAACTGGTTGAATTGCGTGTGTCTCACGGCCACATTTCTGGCTTAATATAATTTACATTTATACAACTGTAATTTTTAGGCTATAAATAATCTTTCTTAAAGATAAAAAAATATATCATTTTAATTGACATTATAATTGATGAAATACGATTAAATGAACGACAAAGCTCTTGTGAGAAAATATTATTATTTTGATAATTAACTTTTTCAGCCCCCTGCATTCATGAAAAAATTGTCACATTTTTTTGCTTCAGCTTACTTATTTATTAGAGATACGATCTCTATTTTGTTTATAACAAAATATTTATTGCATTTGAAGTTGTCTTTGAAAAAAAAAAATCAAACTGATTCGGCCCTTTAAATTTAAACATAGCCGTAAAGCGCGAAAAAGGCGCTCGAAACCAAAAGGTCAGAGGATTGTCAGTTGGAGGGAGGACGAATACTGCAAACAATCAAGGTAAGATCGATACATTTATATTTTCTTAGCGATTGCTTCGTTATATCCATGTTGTGTGAGTTAATGGAATAACTTCTAATTTCGAAGTAACATTATTTTGGCAGTTTATAGCTCTAAGCTAGATCTATTATGGTTATCGAATGCGAAATGAACAAGTATCGATTGAACGGCGCGCCAATACATTTAGATTTGCTCATGTTGCTCCGATCTTGCCAACCTTCAGTCAGTTCTGCACGGTGAAAGTATTTAACTCTTGTCTTATTTTGGCACAACAATGAAAAATGTATATATAATAGCCTATAGTGTAATTTTTCATTCATGTTTATACATTGGGCATACAGTAATACTGCAGTAACTGCACTAGTTTTATTACTTTGTGACAGCATTTTTCGTTAACTAGCAATAATGCACAAATTACTACATGCTTTTTCTTACAATAAAAGCTTTTATGAGATGATTACAAAGTAACAATAGCCTAATAGATATTATTGAGCAAGTTGATTCAGGTATTATTACTCTATGTATTTCACATTTTTAGTATACCCTAGTAATTTTAAAATTAGTTTGCCAGCTTTTTTTTTTTTTTTTCATTTAATGTTTTGAGTCAGGATGTTTTTCACCTTAATAACACATGTTGATGTGATTTGCTACAGAAAACTGCTGGTGGGAATAAAATGCTACAGTTTAGAGTTCACTGTCACCATTAAGGTAAGCTGCTGATACATTTCATGTGGTACAAAATAAAAAAGTATCAAGGAAATTTTTTTTTGTTTTGTTAGTTTTTTTCGTTTATATAAGCTACAATTTAAAAGTGTAATTTAAAGTGTAAAACTTATTTTTTAAAGTGTAATTATTATTTTTAAACAGTTCTTATAAATACATACAGTATGTAATTCCATCCAAAAAATTTTTTTGAGGTGACTCAATCATGATCATGAGGTGACTAAAGATTCCCAGTTCCCAGCCATATTATACAATGATTTATTGCTTGTCTTTGTTGAATAATACAGAAGATAAAGAGCTTAAACAACTAGTATATTAAATCGCATTATTAGTAAAAAAAAAAAAAAAAGTAAAAAAAATAATTTTTAAATAAAAAACACATTTAGATTATTTTCCAAAATCGTTCGACTAACATTATTACTTGTTCGGCCTCAAACTCTGACCATGATGACATTGTGTCACTACTAAAAGAGATTGAATCTGATCTTAGATTTGTTAGTCTACCTCTACTCCGTGTGTTTCTCTGCACAGACCCTGTGCACCCAGAATGCGATCTTCCCAGATGTCCTTCATCTCCACCCAAAACCGCTTCGCCCCCCTCCGCGAGACGGAACGCGATGCTGTGATCGTCGGAGGCTCCATCGTCCGGCACGTCCGTGCTACGTCAGCTGAAGGTAGAGTGCACACTCACTGTTTCCCCGGTGCTCGTGTTCTCAATGTTTCTGCGAATGTTTACCCGCGATCCTGAAGGGCAACGAGAACATCGGTGCTGTCGTGCTGCACACGGGGACAAACGACATCAAGCTGCGGCAGGCGGAGACACTGAAGAGGGACTACAGGAGCCTGATCGAGACGGTACGCAGCACATCGCCCACGGCGACGATCATCGTGTCAGGACCGCTTCCCACGTATCGACAAGGAAACGAAAGGTTCAGTAGACTGTTTGCTTTAAACGAATGGTTATCGTCATGGTGTAAAGAACAGAAACTGCTCTTTGTTAATAATTGGAATATTTTCTGGGAGCGTCCTAGGCTTTTCCGTGCTGATGGTCTGCACCCCAGCAGAGTCGGAGCGGAACTCCTGTCGGACAACATCTCCAGGACGCTACGCTCCATCTGACTAGTAAGACAATTCTCAAATAACTGTCATGATGACTTTTGTTCTACCCACTTAAAAGATAGAAGTGCTTGCGTTGTCCAATCTATACAGACTGTGTCTGTTCCCCGAATAGCGAGGTCTAAATATAAATTTAATGCAGGATCTAGAAAAAATCTGACCGTGATTAAACCAGAAAAACGCAAAATAAACGAACAAAAACTATTTTTAAGCTTGGGCTCCTAAATATTGTAGGTAGAGTGTCTCAAAAAGTTCAAGTGTCTAAGTTCAAACTTATGAAGAGTTTTTTATGGTTTTGGGATGTGCAAGAAGATACTTTAGTTGCTGTTTGTGCAAAGCTTGGGGCACAATGATTTTGCCAAGTACTGTATCAACATATTTTTGTTGATCTTGGAACATCATTCCTGTCCATAAAAATAGTCCTAACCCTAACCCTACAATCAGAGGGAAATGATAATAACACTGATCTAGAAGCATGGTTGAAAGCCTAAACTTGGCATAACTTCAAACTTCAATTCTAATTGGTCGATATGAATGCTGTTCCAGGATCAATAAAGATGTTGAGCCAGGAACATGTTGTAGCCTACTCGGTGAAACCTTGCTTATACAGGTCCTTTTAAAAAAAATAGCATATTGTGATAAAGTTCATTATTTTCTGTAATGTACTGATAAACATTAGACTTTCATATATTTTAGATTCATTACAACACAACTGAAGTAGTTCAAGCCTTTTATTGTTTTAATATTGATGATTTTGGCATACAGCTCATGAAAACCCAAAATTCCTCAATTTTAATCTCAAAAAAATAGCATATCATGAAAAGGTTCTCTAAACGAGCTATTAACCTAATCATCTGAATCAACTAATTAACTCAAAACACCTGCAAAAGATTCCTGAGGCTTTTAAAAACTCCCAGCCTGGTTCATTACTCAAAACCGCAATCATGGGTAAGACTGCCGACCTGACTGCTGTCCAGAAGGCCATCATTGACACCCTCAAGCAAGAGGGTAAGACACAGAAAGAAATTTCTGAACGAATAGGCTGTTCCCAGAGTGCTGTATCAAGGCACCTCAGTGGGAAGTCTGTGGGAAGGAAAAAGTGTGGCAGAAAACGCAGCACAACGAGAAGAGGTGACCGGACCCTGAGGAAGATTGTGGAGAAGGACCGATTCCAGACCTTGGGGGACCTGCGGAAGCAGTGGACTGAGTCTGGAGTAGAAACATCCAGAGCCACCGTGTACAGGCGTGTGCAGGAAATGGGCTACAGGTGCCGCATTCCCCAGGTCAAGCCACTTTTGAACAGAGAAGCAGCACTGGACTGTTGCTCAGTGGTCCAAAGTACTTTTTTCGGATGAAAGCAAATTTTGCATGTCATTCGGAAATCAAGGTGCCAGAGTCTGGAGGAAGACTGGGGAGAGGAAAATGCCAAAATGCCTGAAGTCCAGTGTCAAGTACCCACAGTCAGTGATGGTCTGGGGTGCCATGTCAGCTGCTGGTGTTGGTCCACTGTGTTTTATCAAGGGCAGGGTCAATGCAGCTAGCTATCAGGAGATTTTGGAGCACTTCATGCTTCCATCTGCTGAAAAGCTTTATGGAGATGAAGATTTCATTTTTCAGCACGACCTGGCACCTGCTCACAGTGCCAAAACCACTGGTAAATGGTTTACTGACCATGGTATTACTGTGCTCAATTGGCCTGCCAACTCTCCTGACCTGAACCCCATAGAGAATCTGTGGGATATTGTGAAGAGAAAGTTGAGAGACGCAAGACCCAACACTCTGGATGAGCTTAAGGCCGCTATCGAAGCATCCTGGGCCTCCATAACACCTCAGCAGTGCCACAGGCTGATTGCCTCCATGCCACGCCGCATTGAAGCAGTCATTTCTGCAAAAGGATTCCCGACCAAGTATTGAGTGCATAACTGAACATAATTATTTGAAGGTTGACTTTTTTTGTATTAAAAACACTTTTCTTTTATTGGTCGGATGAAATATGCAAATTTTTTGAGATAGGAATTTTGGGTTTTCATGAGCTGTATGCCAAAATCATCAATATTAAAACAATAAAAGGCTTGAACTACTTCAGTTGTGTTGTAATGAATCTAAAATATATGAAAGTCTAATGTTTATCAGTACATTACAGAAAATAATGAACTTTATCACAAAATGCTAATTTTTTGAAAAGGACCTGTATTGCTAGCAGTGTCATATAGGCCTAACTTCTAGAGCAGACACGGATAAACTTCCAATGAGGCCTCAAGATGAGTTAAAATTATGACAAATTAGTCAATCAAGATATTTCTTATTATTTGGCTATTTTTATAACAAATGTACTGGATTTGTTGTGGAGAATAGGACTATAAGGAGACATTAAAGTCAAAAAGGTTGATTCACTGTTCCTATGTGTCTCAAGTGACCCCACAAAGGGTAATATTTGAAACCCCCTTAAAATATTCAAATATTTTAAAATAATCCAATTCAAATATTGAAAATATATATAAAAAAAAATATTTTAAAAATGAAATAAACATATTTTAAATAAATAAATAAACATTTAATTTTATTACATTCAGGGTTCTCAAGTTTTATCAAAATCTTGATGCGGTTAGGGGAGGATCCCTAATGGAGCCCCAATTTTACCCATTGTTCATAATTAACCAGCACAAATTGAAATTATAACAATTGGTAAATCTGATAAATGACAGAGCAATTCATCACATCAAAAATACTCTTTAATGTTATATTTCAAAATGACAAATATACACAAATTACAAAAATATAACAAATTGCTCAAGAGTACACACTCCAGCTTATGAAATGTGTTTTGTGTTGTAAGTGTTTGTTGCACATTTTGATGCCTTGATAACAGGGGTAGGGGGCTCCCAGACATTTTCACTGTCATAATGGATGACAGTGTTCCGTCCAGAGCCAACCTGTTTTGGTTTTGTTCAAACCTATCTCCATCAGGACGTGTGTTCGCGCGATGTTGTTGGTTGCCTAGTAACGAACGTACAGTGGCCGAGAATGTTCCGTCAACTTTGTTCGCGCATCTATGTTGCCTATACGTGCTGGCAGCAGGAAACGTCACTTTGGCTGTATCCGAAATCGCCCCCGGTTGGCATTGCCTTTTCAGCGTGAGAAATACACGGTGTGGCGTACAGCGTGTGAACTGGTTGAATTGCGTGTGTCTCACGGCCACATTTCTGGCTTAATATAATTTACATTTATACAACTGTAATTTTTAGGCTATAAATAATCTTTCTTAAAGATAAAAAAATATATCATTTTAATTGACATTATAATTGATGAAATACGATTAAATGAACGACAAAGCTCTTGTGAGAAAATATTATTATTTTGATAATTAACTTTTTCAGCCCCCTGCATTCATGAAAAAATTGTCACATTTTTTTGCTTCAGCTTACTTATTTATTAGAGATACGATCTCTATTTTGTTTATAACAAAATATTTATTGCATTTGAAGTTGTCTTTGAAAAAAAAAAATCAAACTGATTCGGCCCTTTAAATTTAAACATAGCCGTAAAGCGCGAAAAAGGCGCTCGAAACCAAAAGGTCAGAGGATTGTCAGTTGGAGGGAGGACGAATACTGCAAACAATCAAGGTAAGATCGATACATTTATATTTTCTTAGCGATTGCTTCGTTATATCCATGTTGTGTGAGTTAATGGAATAACTTCTAATTTCGAAGTAACATTATTTTGGCAGTTTATAGCTCTAAGCTAGATCTATTATGGTTATCGAATGCGAAATGAACAAGTATCGATTGAACGGCGCGCCAATACATTTAGATTTGCTCATGTTGCTCCGATCTTGCCAACCTTCAGTCAGTTCTGCACGGTGAAAGTATTTAACTCTTGTCTTATTTTGGCACAACAATGAAAAATGTATATATAATAGCCTATAGTGTAATTTTTCATTCATGTTTATACATTGGGCATACAGTAATACTGCAGTAACTGCACTAGTTTTATTACTTTGTGACAGCATTTTTCGTTAACTAGCAATAATGCACAAATTACTACATGCTTTTTCTTACAATAAAAGCTTTTATGAGATGATTACAAAGTAACAATAGCCTAATAGATATTATTGAGCAAGTTGATTCAGGTATTATTACTCTATGTATTTCACATTTTTAGTATACCCTAGTAATTTTAAAATTAGTTTGCCAGCTTTTTTTTTTTTTTTTCATTTAATGTTTTGAGTCAGGATGTTTTTCACCTTAATAACACATGTTGATGTGATTTGCTACAGAAAACTGCTGGTGGGAATAAAATGCTACAGTTTAGAGTTCACTGTCACCATTAAGGTAAGCTGCTGATACATTTCATGTGGTACAAAATAAAAAAGTATCAAGGAAATTTTTTTTTGTTTTGTTAGTTTTTTTCGTTTATATAAGCTACAATTTAAAAGTGTAATTTAAAGTGTAAAACTTATTTTTTAAAGTGTAATTATTATTTTTAAACAGTTCTTATAAATACATACAGTATGTAATTCCATCCAAAAAATTTTTTTGAGGTGACTCAATCATGATCATGAGGTGACTAAAGATTCCCAGTTCCCAGCCATATTATACAATGATTTATTGCTTGTCTTTGTTGAATAATACAGAAGATAAAGAGCTTAAACAACTAGTATATTAAATCGCATTATTAGTAAAAAAAAAAAAAAAAGTAAAAAAAATAATTTTTAAATAAAAAACACATTTAGATTATTTTCCAAAATCGTTCGACTAACATTATTACTTGTTCGGCCTCAAACTCTGACCATGATGACATTGTGTCACTACTAAAAGAGATTGAATCTGATCTTAGATTTGTTAGTCTACCTCTACTCCGTGTGTTTCTCTGCACAGACCCTGTGCACCCAGAATGCGATCTTCCCAGATGTCCTTCATCTCCACCCAAAACCGCTTCGCCCCCCTCCGCGAGACGGAACGCGATGCTGTGATCGTCGGAGGCTCCATCGTCCGGCACGTCCGTGCTACGTCAGCTGAAGGTAGAGTGCACACTCACTGTTTCCCCGGTGCTCGTGTTCTCAATGTTTCTGCGAATGTTTACCCGCGATCCTGAAGGGCAACGAGAACATCGGTGCTGTCGTGCTGCACACGGGGACAAACGACATCAAGCTGCGGCAGGCGGAGACACTGAAGAGGGACTACAGGAGCCTGATCGAGACGGTACGCAGCACATCGCCCACGGCGACGATCATCGTGTCAGGACCGCTTCCCACGTATCGACAAGGAAACGAAAGGTTCAGTAGACTGTTTGCTTTAAACGAATGGTTATCGTCATGGTGTAAAGAACAGAAACTGCTCTTTGTTAATAATTGGAATATTTTCTGGGAGCGTCCTAGGCTTTTCCGTGCTGATGGTCTGCACCCCAGCAGAGTCGGAGCGGAACTCCTGTCGGACAACATCTCCAGGACGCTACGCTCCATCTGACTAGTAAGACAATTCTCAAATAACTGTCATGATGACTTTTGTTCTACCCACTTAAAAGATAGAAGTGCTTGCGTTGTCCAATCTATACAGACTGTGTCTGTTCCCCGAATAGCGAGGTCTAAATATAAATTTAATGCAGGATCTAGAAAAAATCTGACCGTGATTAAACCAGAAAAACGCAAAATAAACGAACAAAAACTATTTTTAAGCTTGGGCTCCTAAATATTAGATCACTCGCACCCAAAGCAGTTATTGTAAATGAAATGATCACAGATAATCATTTTGATGTACTCTGCCAGACTCGATAAAACAAAAACAACAAGCAGCCGAAAATGAATAGTGGAATAAAGTCGTTATTTTTGTTTGTTTTTTTGCGCACAAAAAGTATTCTCGTCGCTTGATAAACTTATGGTTGAACTAACATGAACAAACAGTGAATGACTGTAACATTAAAAAAGCTTAATAAATAATGCAGTTCATGTTAGTTAATACTAGTTAATACATTAATTAATGTTAACAATTAAGGCCTTAGAGTTACCAAACTGTTTAATGCACTGGTAGTTCCAGTCCATTTTCTCCCCATTCAGTATTAATGTGCTATTGCTATTAAAACACTATTGTAAAATCAGCATTCAACAGTGTATTTTTTTTTGTGTGTATCCAATAAAGGCTTGCAAGATTGCCATGATGACGCAGATGGGCCCAGCCAAGGTGGTCAAATTCTTTAATTTTGGATGGCTCCATTTGCCAATGTCTTCTAGTGTGTTTACTTCTGCGTTGTCTGTTTTTTTTTTTTTTTTGGATGACCAACAGGAAACATGTTTTGTTTTGTTTTTTGTTTAGTTCTAAGATGCTTTATATGCACATATTTTGTGTTTTTATTATTATTGCTATTATTTTTTTTTTAGATTGCTTTCCAGTTTTGAAAATGGAAACTTGCACTTGGTTGTTCTTTGACAATATTAATAAATAATGCAAATGTTTTCAGAAATGTGTTTAAATCATCTGTTGTAACTTCTCTTAACATAAAAAGGGGGCATTTTTAAATTTCTCTTTAGTTTATATCTCTTAGTGTCAATGATATGGCACAGCATGCACACACAAAAACACACAGTTATGGTTTATTTATGTAATTCTTGGCTAACATGTGGCTGAACAACTGGCCTACTTGTGGAGCAGATCTGGCAAACAGGAGTGCATTGCAAAAGTGCCACCATTCCATGCTGCATGAGGAATGTTGGGAAAGACCAGGGTTTGTATAAAAATCAACTGTGGCCAGGTGTGGTTTATTTGGTTTGTTGTTGGGTTACATGTGGCATTGCTATGGCTTAATTGTGGCCCAAATCTGGCAAACAGGAGTGGACTGCCTTAAGTGCCATAATGTTCATCGGCCCCACATACCGCGTGGAATGATGGCACTTGGGCGGTCCGCTCCTGTTTGCCAGATTTGGGCCACAATTAAGCCATAGCAAAGCCGCATGTCAGCCATAAAAAAAACAAACAAATGAAGCAGAACTGGCCCACATCTGGCCCAGACACCAAAATTGCTGTGGCCCAGATCCGGCCCACACTTGACACTTTCATCTGGCCCACATACCGCGTGGAATGATGGCACTTGGGCGGTCCGCTCCTGTTTGCCAGATTTGGGCCACAATTAAGCCATAGCAAAGCCGCATGTCAGCCATAAAAAAAAAACAAATGAAGCAGAACTGGCCCACATCTGGCCCAGACACCAAAATTGCTGTGGCCCAGATCCGGCCCACACTTGACACTTTCATCTGGGCCAGTTCTGCTTCATTTGTTTTTTTTTTACGGCTGACATGCGGCATTGCTATGGCTTAATTGTGGCCCAAATCTGGCAAACAGGAGCGGACCGCCCAAGTGCCATCATTCCACGCGGTATGTGGGCCAGATTTGTACTTTGAGTTTGAGGTACTTCACCTCAAACTCCATCACCCTGAACATAGGAGCCCCACAGGGCTGTGTCCTGAGTCCCCTGCTCTACACGCATGACTGCGTGTCCTCTCACAGCTCCTCATCTATTATCAAATTCTCTGATGATACTGTGGTTCTGGGCCTCATTTCCAACAATGATGAGACCGCTTACTTGGATGAGGTAGAGAGACTCACATCATGGTGCCAGGACAGCTGTCTCTCTCTGAATGTGAGAAAAACTAAAGAGCTGATCATGGACTTTAGGAAGAGACAGCAGCGGCCCTACACTCCTCTTATGATCAGTGGGACCCCTGTGGAGAGGGTGAGTAGCTTCAAGTACCTCGGTGTGAACATCTCCGAGAACCTGACTTGGACTACACGCATCCAAACACAGGTTAAGAAAGCCAGGCAAAGACTTTACCATCTGCGACAGCTGAGGAAATTCAGGATCTCACCAGCAATCCTCAAGGACTCAAATCACCCTGGTAACCATCTATTCACTCTGCTACCATCTGGTAAGCGCTTCCGTAGCCTGATGATCTCAAAAATTGAGAGACTTAGGAGGAGCTTCTTCCCCCAGGCCATCAGGCTCCTAAACTCTAACTCTAACCCTGTGTCATAACATCTCACGACTCCATGTAAATATCACTACATCAATAAGTTATTCATATTTTTTCTACCTCGTATTGCTGCTATGTAAATACCCTGTAAAACCTTTTTGCACATTCCTTCTTATACTACTATTTAAGTCAACAACATACTGACCTGCACATTTATATTTATATTTTTATCTTATTTTATTATTTTATTTTTTCTACTTTTCTTTTTCTCAATATTTATGTACATTTGGTGTTTTGTATTCTATATAATTGCACTGTCCTTGGAGCGGACCTGACTTACATTTCACTGCTGGTTATACTTTGTATAATTGTGTATGTGACAAATAAAATCTTGAATCTTTTGAATGTATGCAAGAGTTAAAACGAATGGTTTCGGCAAGGGGCTCTACAGTCAACGCAAACAAAAGGAGTGAAAGAGGACAGTCCTGTCTGGCTCTTCTTTGAAGATAGAAAGAATCTGAAATTGTTTTATTTGTTAAAACCCGTGCTGATGGATTACTGTTTAAAATTTTATTCCAGGTTATAAACACATCTCCCATATCAAATTTCTCAAGGACAGCGAACAAATAACGCCACTCCACTTGGTCAAATGCCTTTTCGGCATCCAATGAGATCACAATCAAATTTTCTCGGGTTGCCTTAAGGTGATAAATTATATTAAATAGTCGTCTAATATTATGCATAGTGCTTCTTCCTGGAATGAATCCATTCTGATCTATGTTAACCAATTTATTAATTAATTTGCCGAGTCTATTAGCAAGGGTCTTGCATAATACTTTTTGATCAACATTGAGAAGGGAGATAGGCCTGTATGCCTCGACTTCTTCAGGATTTTTACTTTTTTTAGGAATTACAGTGATAATTTCCTCGGAAAAAGTCGGTGGTAGTCCAATTGTTAATGCTTGCTGAAACGTTTTAAGCAAATATTGAGTAAGGATGTCACTGAATTTTTTATATAGCTCGGCTGGCAGCCCGTCAGGACCGGGAGTTTTCCCGCTCTTCAACATGTTTGTTGTGTTCTTTAATTCCTCTATAGAAATATCTTTATTAAGAGATGCCCGATCTTCTGAAGATAGCGTGGGGAGATTACATTTACGTAAAAATGTATCCATTACTTTTGCGTCCAAATCAGTGTCTGAAGAGTATAATTTTGAGTAATTGGCGGGTAAAGGATGTTTGATCAAAAACAACTTCAAATGAAACTGGGGCGTGGTCTGAAATTAGTACATTGTGAATTTCAGAATTTAGGATATTGGAAATAAGATTGCTGTCCACTAAAAAAAAATCAATAGGGGTGTATACATTATGTACATGTGAGTGAAATGTATAATCTCTTTCGGTTGGGTGCATAAGTCTCCATATGTCTACCAAACTAGAATTATTAACAAATGCTTTTGGGATTTTGAGCGATGATCTATCGAGATATGTGTCAAGGACACAATTAAAGTCCCCACCTATATATATTTACACAATTATATAAAGAGTCAATGCTGATTAAAGTTTTCCAGTCACATTATTCTGATCTTACTTGACTCAGTCCAACGACATCTTTTACACTAGTCCTGAATTAACTTGACTCAGTCCAAAGACATTCTTTACACTGGTCCTGAAATTTCAAAGTTGTTTCTGCAAACTTTACCACTTTGGCTGGATCGGTGAAGTAGAACTCTTTGCCGTTGTGTGAGACCCTCAGTTTAGCAGGGTATTCCAGTCCGTATTTGACTCCAGGTTTATCCTTCAGCAACTCCCTCACATGTTTAAAAAGTGCACGTCGCTTTACCACAGCAGGCGGGTAGTCCGAAAAGATGTTGATTCTTTGGCCCCTGAAGAGAATCTGCTGCATACTTTTGCATTATTTCTTCCATCTCGTGGACATAATGCAAGCGCAGAATGAAGGCTCGAGGCGGCTCATAATTTCCAGGATGGGCGTGTAGAGCTCGGTAGGCTCGGTCCACGTGCGGGGGTTTCTATAAGGACAGGGCCTCTGCGAGGAGTTGGGCAACGAAATCTCTAGGCTTTATTTCGGATTCAGCCCCCTTTTTGATGTTCAGTATATGGATATTTTGTCTTCTGCTGCGGCTTTCGAGGTCAGTGTATTTTTCTGTAAGCTGCTCCATGGTACACTTTAGCTTTCCCAGATCTTGTTCCATCTTAACCATTGTGTCAGAAGAAGTGGAAGCAGAACTTTCCAGGCTTGTCAATTTCGCAGCGTGGTCGTCCATAGTAACTTTAATCTCTTGCTGGGCCTTAACACCCCCCTCTGTAATTGAATCCTGGACTTTTTAACTGCAAGACCTCAGTCAGTCCGTGTCGGCCGCAACTCCTCCAGCACTACCACACTGAGCACAGGTGCCCCACAAGGCTGTGTGCTCAGCCCGCTGCTCTTCATGCTGCTGACCCACGACTGCACTGCCAAGTCCAGCTCCAATCACATCATCAAGTTTGCTGATGACACAACTGTGGTAGGCCTCATCAGCAACAACGATGAAACACTCTACAGAGAGGAAGTGGCACAGCTTGCGAAATGGTGTGGTGCTAACAACATGTCCCTCAATGTGAGTAAGACAAAAAAAAAGCGCTATATAAATAAAGGTGACTGACTGACTGACAAAAGAGGTTGTGATGGACTTCAGGAGAAACTCTGTTGACCACCCCCCACTGACCATCGACGGCTCAACCGTGGAGAGAGTCGGCAGCACTAAATTCCTGGGGGTGCACATCTCAGAGGATCTCGCCTGGACCACCAACGTCACGTCACTCAATAAGAAGGGACAACAGCGCCTCCACAGCAAACCAAGAGAACATTTTAGTGCAAATCTTGTGATTGGAATTTCTGTCCATTTAAAACTAAGAAACGTTAATTAGAATATTACTAGAATACTCATTTCTGCACATGGAAATTTTGTTTACTTGTTACTAAGTGTCTTGATCAAAAGTCTGAGTATCTATCAAACATGCTAATCCAGGGATTATTGTATTGTTATGTTGTACATCAGTCAGGTAACAACAAGATTTTTTTGGCAGAATTTAGGGATAAGAGACCTTCCTAAAAAAGTCTGGTTCGTCAATATTTGGACCTTAGACGTTTATTAACGTAATCGGGAAACCATAAATCTCACCAGACAGAATAATGTATCTGTAACGGGCCAACAAGACGTGAGACATGCGGATCCATGTGGAAGCTTTATTCAAAGGCAAGGTAATCAAACAGACATGGGTCAAACATTGGCAAACAGGTATATAAATGGCAAGACAAGAGTAGTCCTAGGGCAAGTGTGGGTCTTTGATCGGCGAACTACATATGGCGTCGATGATGGCAGCTATTGTGCATTGCTCTTCAGTGTTCGTGTTGTTTTTGTTCGTTTTTCCTGTTTTTCAAATACGATCAGTTTTACCAGGGATGATCTGCTGAACATTCGGCAGAACACACCACAAAATCTTTTACCGGATTTTGATTTTTCGGACATTTTGCTGGACATTGTAGTTGGCGGAGCCATAGCTCTGGTCAAACGCTACAGGAGGTGCAGACGGGGAAACGAGCTGGTGCGCTCGTGAAGCTTCGTTAGCGCGGATTTCGAACGGCGTTGCCTAACATCCATCTGGTGAATCTCCGCTCTCTACCCAACAAAACGGACAAACTCCTTCTGCTCTCCCGGACAAACAAGGATTTTTCTAACTCTGCTGCTCTGTGTTTCACGGAAACCTGGCTGAATGGCGACATACCGGACAGCGTGCTACATCTGCCTAATTATCAGCTGATCAGAGCAGATCGGGACACGGAATCAACAGGGAAATCGCGCGGCGGCGGGACGTGCTTTTACATCAATGAGAGGTGGTGTACAGATGTAGCTGTGTTAAAGAAGATGTGCTGTTCAGATCAAGAAACGGTCTTCATTAACTGCAAGCCGTTCTATTCGCCGCGGGAGTTCTGCTCATTCATTCTCGTGAGTGTTTACATTCCACTGCAACCGCACGTGAGCACAGCTTTACAGAAACTCGCTGATCTGATCACAGAGAGTGACCAACAACACCCAGACTCTGTTTTAATCATTCTCGGGGACTTTAATATAGCAAATCTCTCCCGCGAACTGGCAAAATACAGACAGCACATCACATGTCCCACCAGAGACAGTAATATATTGGATCACTGTTACACAACAATAAAGGACGCATATCACTCGGTTCCACGAGCAGCTTTAGGACTCTCTGATCACTGTTTGGTTAATCTAATTCCGTCCTACAGGCAGAAACTTAAGTCTGCAAAGCCTGTATTAAGATCTGTTAAAAGATGGACTAACGAAACAAGCCTGTTTCGACCTCACTGCAAGCCTGTTTCGACCTCACTGATTGGACTCTTTTTGAAGCTGCTGCAAATGATCTGGACGAGCTCACAGAGACTGTGACATCTTATATCAGTTTCGGTGAGGACATGTGCATTCCTACCAGGACTCATCTATTCTACAACAATGACAAACCATGGTTCACTGCCAAACTCAGACAGTGTACAAACAGAATCTTTTTGTACAAACAGGCAAAATACACACTGGAAAAGGAGATCAGAGTGGCAAAGAGGAACTATTCTGACAAGCTAAGGAAAATATTCTCTCCCAGTGATCCTGCTTCAGTGTGGATAGGAATGAAGGATATCACCAGTTACAAGACACCATCCCCCAGCTCTCTGGAGAATCAACACCTGGCAGACGACTTAAACGAGTTCTTTTGTCGTTTTGAACGATCACCCCACACCCGTCCTGAACACCTCTTCACACAACCATTAACAGGGGGAAGTCGTGGCCTAATGATTAGAGAGTCGGACTCGTAATCGAAAGGTTGCGGGTTCGAGTCCCCGGCCGGCAGGGATTGTAGGTGGGGGGAAAGCTCCTGAATGTACAGCGCTCTCTCCACCCTCAATACCACGACTGAGGTGCCCTTGAGCAAGGCACCGAACCCCCAATTGCTCCCCGGGCGCCGCAGCATGGCTGCCCACTGCTCCGGGTGTGTGTTCACGGTGTGTGTGTGTGTGTGTGTGTGTGCATTTGTTCACTACTTTTTTGTGAACAAATGCACACACAAATGCACACACAGTGCATTTGTTTCACTACTATTTGTGTGTGTGCACTTGGATGGGTTAAACGCAGAGCACCAATTTCGAGTATGGGTCACCATACTTGACAATACGTCACGACTTTAACACCTCCAGCAACCCCTCTCTCCCCCACATCTACAATTCAAATCAGTGAAGAAGATGTGTGCCAGGTCTTCAGATCATTAGGATCGAGTCAGTTAGAAATACCAAGGGTTCACACAAAACAAGGGGAGTCTGCTTTTAGCTATTATGCAACCCGCAGTTGGAACCAGCTTCCAGAAGAGATCAAATGTGCTAAAACATTAGCCACATTTAAATCAAGACTCAAAACTCATCTGTTTAACTGTGCATTTGTTGAATGAGCACTGTGCTATATGTCCGAACTGACTGCAATAAATTTTAGGTATAATCATTTTCTTTAAATTTATTTTAAATCATTTTCTATATCATTTTAAAATTCCTTGTTTTTATTATTTTTATTTCCATGTTTTTATTGATTTTAATGTCTATTTCACTTACTTTTATGTAAAAGCACTTGGAATTACCACTGTGTATGAAATGTGCTATATAAATAAACTTGCCTTGCCTTGCCTTGCCTTTCAGGAAAAACAAAAGAAGGAAAGCACCAGGTCCAGACGGTGTGTCACCAACCTGCCTAAAAATCTGTGCTGATCAGCTGGCCCCCATCTTCACACAGATCTTCAATAGATCACTGGAGGTATGTGAAGTCCCCTCATGCGTCAAACGCTCCACCATCATCCCTGTCCCAAAGAAACCCAAAATTACTGGACTTAATGTCTACAGACCTGTGGCCCTAACGTCTGTAGCCATGAAATCATTTGAAAGACTGGTTTTGGCTTATCTGAAGGACATCACTGGACCCTTACTGGACCCCCTGCAGTTTGCCTACAGAGCAAACAGGTCTGTGGATGATGCAGTCAACATGGGACTGCACGTCATCCTGCAGCATCTGGACAGACCAGGGACTTATGTGAGGATCCTGTTTGTGGACTTAAGCTCCGCTTTTAACACCATCATCACGGAAATCCTTCAAAATAAACTAACCCAGCTCTCCATCCCCACCTCCGTCTGCCAGTGGATCAACAGCTTCCTGACAGACAGACAGAAGTTAGTAAAGCTTGGTAACTTCACATCCAGCACCCGCACCATCAGCACTGGAACTCCTCAGGGCTGCGTTCTCTCCCCACTGCTCTTCTCCCTCTACACCAGCGACTGCACCTCTAAAGACCCCTCTGTCAATCTCCTGAAGTTTGCAGACGACACCACACTGATCGGCCTAATCCAGGACGGCGACGAGTCTGCTTACAGACAGGAGGTTAAGGAGCTGGCTGTCTGGTGCAGTCTCAACAACCTGGAGCTTAACGCACTCAAAACTGTGGAGATGATTGTGGACTTCAGGAGAAACCCCCCTGCTCTCCCCCCACTCACCATCATGAACAGCACTGTGACTGCAGTGGAGTCATTCAGATTCCTGGGCACCACCATCTCTCAGGACCTGAAGTGGGATATTCACATTGACTCCATTGTCAGGAAGGCCCAGCAGAGGTTGTACTTTCTTCGCCAGCTGAGGAAGTTCAACCTGCCACAGGACTTATTGAAACTGTTCTACTCCGCCATCATTGAATCCATCCTCTGCACTTCTATAACTGTCTAGTTCAGCTCAGCGACCAAATCTGACCTCAGAAGACTACGGAGGGTAGTCCGGACTGCTGAGCTTGGTACAACCCTCCCCACTCTCCAAGAACTGTACTCATCCAGAGTGAGCAAAAGGGCTGGTAAAATCACTCTGGACCCCTCACACCCAGCACACTCCCTCTTTGAACTGGTCGACGCTACAGAGCTCTGTGCACCAGAACGACCAGACACAGAAACAGTTTCTTCCCTCAGTCAATACATCTCATGAACACTCAACAATAAACGTGGAACACATACATTTGAACTGGTCGACGCTACAGAGCTCTGTGCACCAGAACGACCAGACACAGAAACAGTTTCTTCCCTCAGTCAATACATCTCATGAACACTCAACAATAAACGTGGAACACACAACTAATACATTATCCATTCACCACACTCACTTATTTCATTTTTATTTTTCTCATTTCTAATTCCTAATTTGCACATACTTGACCTGTACATACATAGTTGTCTATATTATATATGATGTTTTTTTTTGCTGCTTTGTACATTGGTTATTGGCTATTTTTTGTTATTTTGTTTTTATTATCTGTGTCCTGTCCTGTTGCTTTCTTTCTGTTGCACTGTAGAGCTTCTGTCACTACAACAAATTCCTTGTATGTGTAAACATACTTGGCCAATAAAGCTCATTCTCATTCTCATATCCAACAGGGGCAAGGCAAGAGAGATAATCCAGGTACACAGCAATAATCCAAATGAGGTGCAAACAAAGTCCGAATGGCAAGGCAAAGGGTTAATCCAGGAAACACGGGCAGGTATCAAACACGAGAAAACTAACACGGCAAAACTATAACAACTGAGAGGGCTCTGTAGAGTAGCTATCGCTAGGATATATGCTAAACAATACTCAACGATCACAGAGAGGAAGTCCAAGGCTTATAAAGCGTGTGATTGTGTGATCAGTGAAATCAGCTGTGTGTGTTGTTAGTGCAATGGATGATGGGAACTGTAGTCCAATGGTGAAGTGCCAGTAGTGTAGTGTAGTGCAAGAGTCCATGGAGTGAGCGAGTGACCTCTGATGGTGAGCGAATCGAAGTTCATGGCCAGGATTCGTGACAGTAAAGACCTTCCCTATCTGTTCTCAGAGCGTTTTGTTTAAATGGAACAAAACCCTTTTCGAAATAAAACAGCAACTCCCCTAGATTTAACTGAAAAATTAGATTGGTAAATCTGTCCTATCCAACTAGCTTTTAGTTTGTCTTTAGAGTCCACTTCGAGATGAGCAGGACTGCTGCTACTCTCTCTAGGAGTTGTGGTCTTAACTTGCGTTGAATCCCACCACGCCTCACACTGAAGTACTGCAATCCGTTGTGCATGACAACACATACAGTATATGAACCGGATAAACACTGTGCACATTTATGGATAATATTTCACTGGCTGTGGGCCTGCACTATATGTGTTTGTAGTGATTGCTTTGGCACCGTTTTCTTGTCTGACATTAAGTGTAAATGTGTTTCCATCTTTTGAAATCATTTTTATAATGTACAGTAAATATTAACTGCATTCTGTATTTGCCCGACTGTGTTAATATTAAAAACAATCATTCACCTCAATGAAAGTGCTGTTCCACATGTGTGCTCGGATCCTGAAAGGGATTGATTCGCCATTTTGTCTACTGTCCTGGTTTGCACTCACCAGTGTGAGAGACTTCCTTCTCTCAGATGCAGAAACAGCTGCAGTGATTTTTCCAACTGGGCTTTTGGGAATAAGGCCTTCTTTGGTCTCTTGATGCGAGCGCACCTTTCTGCTGCCCTGTTCACAGATAAACGTCTCACTCAGTACTTGCATTTATCAATGACCAGCGGCTTCATTTGATGAGTGTTTGAGTGTACCTTGGGTTTTCTATCTGCGGCGGTTGGTCGAGGATCAGGCGCAGAGGGTTGAGCGCTGACTGGAGTTCACAGTGAGTGGGTGGCTGGCCATCCACCTGCAGAGTACCTGGATACAACAGTCACTTTCTACTGATCAGCTCGTACGGCCACAGAATGTTCAGATTGGCCGAGCCAAAAGTGTGGAGAGACTGCCCAGTATTAGACACCTGTTATCACACAAGACAATAATCATTACAAATTCTGATTTCTATCCTGTTCCATCCATTTCTACTAGACAGAAATAAATGAACAGGAGAGCAAAAGGAGACCTCTGCTAAAATCTCAGATAGACTGCATCTCACATTTATCTCCCTTGCTTCAGAAGAGATTTCAACATTGTCTCAAAGTGTGCTGAGTTTAAAGCCCCACTTGCCAGAGATGAATAATTTAGACATGCAAATGGATCTGGACAGGACAGTTATGGGAATAGCAAGGCTTTCTCTTTACTTGCCAATGTACTGGAAATAGTGGGAGGGAAAAAAAATAATTATCTGACTCTCCAGGGCCCATATCCCTAAAGAATTTTTGTGCAAAAAGTGGCTCCTAGCGGCCAAATTCTAAGAAAATTCTCAGAGTCATGACGTTTTCTTAGAATTTCCCCTAAAAGTGACACGAAAATCCCAGTTAATATAAAAGCTATTCCTCAAGATTCCTAGCGCTTAAAAGGGCTCCTAAGGCGAGATCTGCTAAGAGCAGGGAAGAGGACTTTTAGTGGCTTAGGAGTTCCCCTAAGCAGCTGCACAAAATGGCCAACAGAGGAGGCAGGAGAGATGTCCTGCAAACACTGGATGACAGGGAATTATTGAGACGCTACAGATTGGATCGTGCAGGAATCATGTTTGTGGTGGATCTCCTTAGAGATGCAATTACTTCACCAACTCGATGCCACAACGTTATTACACCGGAGAAGAAAGTAATCACAACCCTGAGGTATTTGGCAACAGGGAAAATGCAACAATGCAGCAGTGATGACTTGGGTCTGTCCCAATCCTCCGTCAGCAAAGTCATCATAGCCTGTGCAATATTACACAATATTTGCAAGGTTAGACAGATTGCAGAACCTCTGGAGGATGGCGATGAGGATGAGGATGAAGACAACAATGAGGATGGTGGTGAAGAAGATATTCACATTCCACAGGGGAACCTAGCCCAGAGTGGACTGCCTTACAGGTCAAACTTCACAAATTTACATTTCAGGCAAGCTGTAGCCCCATGTCATTTGAGAACTTGTGATGGTATTAAGAACTACCACAGTTTTACTGCACATCACCTGCAATTGTTAAATGCAAGACACAGAACACAATCTGCAAATGGTTTATTTTTTAGGTGTTCAATTTTAAGGCGGTAGTACTCCTCCTGAAGGGAAAGGACTTTTTTTTGTTGTTCAAACACATCAATTGTGAGTTGCAATCTTCTCTCCTGCAGGGATGCTGACGGAGCAGGTGCTGCGGATGGGAATGGTGTTTGATCCGCCGGGCTATCCTGAGTAGCAGCTGCAGATGGTTCAGGCGGCAATCTTGTCGGCAAACTTGATAGGCCCAGTTCTTGTGATGGCTCCATTCTACAGAAATACATAGGCCTAGTTTAATTATTGTTTTGATTAAATTAATTTAATACAATGAGCATGGATGAAATGGCTTCTGCAATGAATAAACACTGTTGATATGAATAACCCTGTGTCCTACCTTTGCTGCATTTCAAGGGCCTGCATCATTGACGTGTCAATGCCTGTTGGCAGCCCGGAGACACTGACCTCAGAGTGTCCCAGGACTTGAAAGACAGTGTCGGCCACCTGGGACAGCCGCTTTGCAGGTGGTCCACCCCCTAGAAAGAAACAGTCAATGAACACAGTACTTAGGCATGTAAATTAACTTTGCCAGCAGGAGCAAGTTGCCAGATTATGTGGTAGGCTATAACCCCTACATCTTACTATTCATTTTCCAGATATTTTCTTGAATGTGAAATATTATTTACAATTACAGTCTGCATAAGATTAGAGTGTATAATTATGTTTATTGATTTGAGGGTACATCCGTTGCTCATTATCACCAAAAGTTCATTTTCATCAAACTTGTAGGATCAACCAATCACGGCTTTTGAAATGATGACTCATACCTAGCAACGGGGTCAACCACACCTCCTCACTAAGATAGGATTTTCCATCCATTCCTTGCTCAGAGTTCACTGAAAATGTTCTGGAATCACTTCTAAGCTAAAACTCCTGGCAAGGAATTTTTAGGTTAAGTTAGGAGCTCTCTGAGAGGATTCTCAGAATCTTTAGGGATACGGGCCCAGGTCTTTCACCAATTATTCTGAATCAATTCTTTAATTCTGTGGAAATACACTTTTTGAGTGTCTGCACTTTACTTGAGTACTATTTTTCTGGAAACTTGTGACTTTAACTTCACTACATTTGAAAGATAAATATTGTACTTTTCACTCCACTACATTTCAATCAAGGTCCTCGAACCAGAAAGTCGTTACTATGTCGCAGCTTTGAAAGTCAGTGGGTGATTCTTTTTCTTCTCTAAAATTTGACTTTTTTTTCAGACATTCTATCAGCAATCACTGTTGTAGGGCTACGTGAAGTGATTTCCCAGCATTTTTTGAACACTGACCAGTTGCAAATGTGATATTTCTTTAGGCAAGGCAAGTTTATTTATATAGCACATTTCATACACAATGGTAATTCAAAGTGCTTTACATAAAAGGAAGTAAAATAATCATAAATAATAATAATAAAATAAATAAATAATCACAACAATAAAACCAGAAATTTAAAATGTTTAAAATTATTTCAAAATTGATTTAATATGAATTTAGAACAGTTAGAAATAAAAATGATTATACATAAAATATAGTGTAGTTTACAACAATTAAAAAATAAGTTAATATTGTGGTATATATTAGACACAATTTTGTCTGATTTTGCAAAATTGTCTAAACTAAAATATTACCTATAAAGCCACAGAAGAAATGTTTTGCATCTCCTAACAAAACACAATAGGTGTTTGAATTGAAGCAGCACTGCACAGACCGTTCTGTGTATGACATCAAAGTACAGCGAGAATGATAATGTCAAATAATTCTTGCGGTTTTTTTGTTAGTGTTGCTGTTGTAAACTTATACAGCTACAGTTGTTTGCTGGGTTTTAAAGCAGGTTTTATTTTTTTTTCTTATCAGTCTGTATTTACAGCAATTTCACTGTCCAGTCAGTTCAAATGTGGATGAATGTCTATACACAGATGTGAAAAGCTCTTCATTACAACGATACTACAAGCTAGTCAGTGTATTCAATAGGTATAATGTATTGTAAGTTGCTTCAGGTGCATAAGGTATTGCAAGAATTACATACAATTACATACATACAAAAATAATAAAACAGTGTGCTGACATAAGAAAGGAAATTTACTTTTGGTACTTTTTGGTACTTCAGTACTTTTAAAAGCAAGTACTTCTCTACTTTTACTTAAGTAAAAATCTGTCTTTACAGCTTTCACTTTTAATGGAGTAATACTTGACCAGCAGTATCTGTACTTTCACTCAAGTAATAGAGTTGTGTACTTTGTCCACCTCTGATCAGATCGGTTGTATTTGCACTAAATGAAGTTCCAAATGTAGGTTTGGGAGGAGCCTAATCATTCAGTCCTTTCAATCATCATTACGAGCCTATATAAGCAGCTCTCATTGCACAGCCCCAGCGTCAATTCTTCCGGTATATGACTCCGCCCTGTCTGAACAGCATCCCAGCTTGACGAACTCCTGCACTTCTGCTCCAACGAACAATGATCTGCAAAGACACTATTATAATCCGGCTAAACTTTCAGCTCATGACAAGGGAAATTGAGCTGGCCAATGATCTCCAACAGATTTTCCCAGCTGCCTCCATCAAACATGTTTCTCCTGCCCGGGTAATGTAGGCATCCGGGCACTACAGCCGCTTCAACTCCTAACATTACTCAAATTCCAGCTAAACCACCTTCATCCATAAAATCTATCGTTCTTAAAATAGGATCGCAGACAGTCAAATGTTTGAAGCATGCTCGCCGCACCAAACATCTATTTCCCACAAAGACAAACAGAAATTCAGCTCTGCTCACCTTTTCCGTCACTATTCCGGCCCAGTCACTGCTCCGAGCAATTTCCCTTGACATCCCAAAACCATTTATAATGACCTGATGCCTAAACGGCATTCCTAAATGTATAATTTCATTGCATAACCTTCATATCATGAGCGTGTAATGTCACAGCTCCATGCGCTCCTACTCTACAGCGTATGGTAAATGATAGACATGTCAATCTGAGCAAACAATCCAATCCAAATGCGCTCCAGCTGTTAAACAGTGGCCGATTGGTCTATGCATATCACCCCCACCCAATCTATCCCAGATCAAGTTCCCATTGGTCAGATTACTGTTGCTTTTAAAATGATGTTTTCAGTACTGAATCATCATTGCGACATGACTGGATCCCGGAAGTCTCAGCATTAGGCAAATAGCATGTCATGGAATACCGTAAGCTTTATCTCAAGATCTATACATCACTTTATGTTGTGCATAGGCTCATTTTAATCGAGATGAACTGCTCTAAATATCGATATTGTGATGATCCAAGGGGCTGTGGTACTTTATTTTGTCCAGCAGGTGTCTCTAGGTAACACTTTTTGTGTCTCCAGGTTAATTGTGTCACAGGTGTGGAAAATTGGTTGATTAATATTGTATATTTTTGTTTACTCACTATAACATTATCTTATTCAAAATGATAGACATGTTTAAAAATGTAATCCATGTACTAGTCTATGCAAAAGTGTGATATCCTACTGTACTGGATGTCTGAATTCTTATTAATGGTCTTGGAGTGCCATCTACTGGTCATACTGAGTGTAAAATGTTTTGAGGGATATGCGACGGTCAAGGGTGCAGGTGTTGCCTGTGAACTTAGAATAACCCGAGGAACTTTGGGTGACTTCCAGAATATGACAAATACGTGTAAACAACTGTGATGAATGTCTTCTGGGAGCACTGCCAACCAATGGGAGTAGAAGAAGAACTTTTACTTTTAAAAAAATGGCGAATATGAAAAATGACCAGGTGGACTAGTAATTAAAAGTGGTAAATCAAATAGACAAGGCCAAATAAGAAAAACAGGAACTACCAAATATGGGCAATAAAAAGCATATATATACTGTACTGACACTCACAGAACTCAGACGCAGTTTGATGTGGCGGCTGTGTTCTCGGCTTTGTTATCTTGTCATAATAAAGTCTTTTCTTTCACATTTGAAACTCTGCTGTTTTTGAGCCTTTCTGATTGCACCAACTGAGATCCAGACTAGACAACTCCGGCGTGCCACGACATAGCTTGGCGTCACGAACAGGATTGGACTGGGGTCCGGTGTCCTGGAGGACCGTTGCGGGCGGGAGGCCTGGGTTGACACGCAAACAATCAGAAATTAAAAGAGGCCTCAGGTAAGCAATTTTTGCTTATATATATTGGATATAAGATTGTTTGCGTGGTTGACTAGGGTGGCGCCTGTGATGGTGGTCTAGGATAGGGCCTCACCAATCAACGAATTTAAGAATATTAAAGTAAAAAGGTGCATATAAGATTGATGAGTTTCAAGTGTTAAAGAATACGCCCATTAGTTAAAAGAGCACAGATGGTGCCAATATAAAGTAGTAGTGAAAAAGCCTAGTGAAGAAGGGCAAGTGTGAGCGTCTAGTTAAGAGGGGCGCTGGATGCCGGCAAACGCCTGGTTGAGAGGCGTTGAACCTGTGGTTACCGGCCCTGAGAGAGAGGGCGCTGCTCGGACAGGTTGTTTGCAAACGGGACCGTTGGTCTGTGTTCGTTATATGTTATATGTGAGTGTTGGTACACTTGAGCAATATATGTTTGTCTGAAATTGCAATTGCACGGTTATTTGATAGAACTGCAGAGAAAAATCACTTTAACTATTGAAAGAGAATATATTGAATGGAATATATTAGAATAATAAAAGTTGAAAGAACTAAAAACACTCCAAAAAATTGGCTGTGTCGCTTGTTTGGACATTCTCCACAGTGTCGACGCTGTGATCCAAATTGTGAGACTAAATTGTTGATAAAGAGAGAGAAGAATTAATTAACCTTTGTGGAAAGAGAGAAAAGACAGTTGAGCTCTGACTCTTTGAGCAGGAGAGAAGGAGGAAAAAAGGCCGGCTGTGTGTGTGTGTGTGTGTGAGTGTGTGTGTGTGAAAGTATATGAGCTCATTGTGTGTGTGAAAGGATACATAAACTGACTGTGTGTGTGCGTATGTGCCCGGGCAGAGTGCAAGTGTGTGTGAGAAGCAAGGAAGAGCTAAGGAGGAAGGAATAAAAGGGAGATTTGCCATTATTTTGTGCCTGTCTCATCCAAAATAGAATGAAACGAACAGAGAAAAAGAAACACATTGGAAAAATCAAATCACTGGGACAGTGAGAGAGAAAAACAATTACAGGAGGCTTTGATTAAAACAAAAGGGATCCACAACAATTTTTGGTTGGAATCAAGTTTTGTTGATTTGGATGGACAGGTACAAAAGCTGACAGAATACAAGAAAAATAATTTTCTTAGGAAATTGATTGAAATTACAAATTTGAGAGAAAAATCAATTGAATGGCCAGGAATACCCTGGGAAGATGTGGTGTACAAACATATAACAATTTGACAATTGGCAACAAATTTAGTTAGGCTCTGTGCTCCAGCATCTTCCCAATTGGAAAATAAATTAAATGTAAATGACATTAACGATTAATTAGATTAATTAATTTAGAAAAAGATAAAAAAGGGGGGTAAAATGACAGAGATAGAAGAAAAGAGGGAAAAAGAAGGGGAAAAAGGGGTAGAAAACTTCTAATAATGCGGGAAAAAAGGTTATTGATTGATTATATGGAACCCTTAAACCCAATGTGGTGTACAAGAGACGAATTGAACATTAGTATATTCAAGATAAAAGGGTTTTGCATAAAATTAATGCCATCTCTCACTTACATGAGAGGAGACTGTGGAGTTTTGAAGCTTTCAGCTTGGGGGAACACATCATTTGGACAAAAAAATAATCTTCAGATAAAAGAACCAAAAGGCATTGGGTCACCCTTTAAGTTATTAACCAGAAAACATATTGGGATTATTTTGAAATATTTGAGGTAAACCAATCAGATTCTATAAATAAGGTGATAAATCCTCAGCCCAGTAAAAGTCCAGGTGTAATCAGGGGTCGGATACTTTTAGTGGTCCTCGTCTGATGAGCTTGGTGAAGATTAGCTATTAAATTTAAATAACTGGGATTAGAGAGGTAAATCACCTAATAAAGAGAGAAATAATTAAATTAAAACAATTTACCAAGCAAATTGATAAATAAAGTTTCACAGTGTCTGCTCCAGTAGAGGTATTGGCCTCTGAGAATCCAGCATGTAAAGAAATAATAAGGGAGCTCTCAAAGAGATGGGCAGAGAGAACAAAGAAATTGGCCACCAAGTGGCCGGTGGAGGGAACATTTAATGTGGCTATGTGTAAAGAAATGGAAGTGTTGATTAAAAATCACAAGACCAATGACAAATCTAGAAAACGAAATGACAAGAGGGAACAAGAATTAGGGGTGTTGAATTTATTCAAACAATATGGGATCAAATTACTAAAATTGGAAAGGGAAAATAAAAAGAATGAATTAAAAGAAGAAAGACCACCTCCATATGTCCCTTGCGGTGACCAGGCCGTCAATCAGATGCCAATCATACAGGGAAAAATAGATATAAAAGGCCCGACAGAATTTGAGGGGTATGTACATGAAACAAGCTCAGAAGAAGAAATAGAAGAGCAGAGCTGCCCAGAATCATTGTCATTAGAGAGTAGGGAGAAAGAATATGCTTGCAGGGTCGTGAAGGAGGGGCTGGAGCCACAGGAGGAGGGGCTGGAGCCACAGGAGGAGGGGCAGTGGACATCTACACCAGCACCACAGCCAAGACAAGAGAGAAAGAGAGCAACCTACAAAGAAAAGTCAAGGATTGAAGGAAGGGGGGCCAGAGACTACAAGGAGAAAAAGAAATCAGGTGAGCCTCTCACACACCGTGAACTTACAGCAATGTTAAAAGAAATGGAGGAGCGTTGTAAGCACGAAACAGCAGCAGGTGGAGACAGCGAGAGAAGTGAGGAGAGTGAGTCTGAAAGATCATCTGAGGAAGGAGCGCCCTCTGCTGACTCCATACAGGAAGAACTGGCTGAGATGGAGGAAAGATGCAACAAGACAAGAGAGAAAATCAAGCAAGCTCTCAGCATGACAAGAGAAGAATATGATCAAGTAGAGAGATCACTACAACAAGAAGCAGATGGAACCTCCTTTGACAAACATCGACGTGATATTTGGAGGGTACTGAGAGCTGAGTACCCAATGCAAACTGACCCAAGCTGCCTGAAGGGGGAGCCAATGGGAGAAACAGAGAATCCCACCACTTACATTCAGAAACAACTAAGACGATGGAAAGAAGAACTGGAAAGAGATCCTGAACAAGACAGAGTACTGACAGCACTCTTCAGGACTGCAATTGTGGAAGCCATGCCTGCATCAGTAAAGCTGAAGCTGGAAGATGTGGTAGGTCTGAATTCGAAGTCACACAAAGAATTCAGAGACCATGTGGTTCATGCTGTGGAACAATACAGAAAGCAAGAACTGAAGATGAGAAACCAAGAAAAAGAACTACAAAGAAAGCTGACCCAAATGCAACTTGAAGAGCTCCTGAACAAGAAGAAAAGGATCCAAGCAGTACAAAAGGAAGACTCATCAGCTGTTATGGCACCTGTCAACACTTCAGTGCCAGTCAATCCACCAGCACCAATGAATGTGGCTGCACCTGCAAATCAGATTGTGACAGCACAGGCGCCACCTGCTGGACCAAGCAATGCACCACAAGGACAACCAGTGGTCATATATCTCAAGCCAGAGCAAGTAAACAACAGGAATTGGAACAGACCGCAACAAGGAGGACGTGGTAGAGGCAGATTTAACAACAATCAACAGAGACCAGGAATATGCTGGGGATGCAATCAGCCTGGACATCTTAAAAGAGACTGTCCATCCAATCCTTGGATGCAAGACCAACTGATGACATCAGGGGTTAATTATGAACAACAACCAGTACAGACCCGAGCTCAAGGACCTGTCAACCCGTGGCGAGGTCCTAATCAAGGTTACTAGGGCTGCCCAGAGAATCCTGAGGGGAGGAACCAACTTCCAATGATATCTTCGGATGCTGATTAAGAACCAATGTTGCGAGTTGATATCGAAGGAAAACCAATAACTCTTATGCTCGACACGGGGGCATCGTACTCATGCATAAATCCAAGATATGCCTCGCACCTCCCCATGTCTGGAAAATATATAAAGACAGTAGGATTCTCGGGAGTGACTCAGCTACTTCCTATGACGGCCCCTGTAAGCATAAGCTTAGAAGACACAGAAATAAGATTACCAATTTTAGTTTCAGAACATACACCTGTCAATTTGTTGGGTAGGGATGCTATATGTAAATTGAAAATGCAAATATGGTGTACTCCAGATGGAATTTATATAAATGATAAGGCAGTGAGACAAATGAATCTGACAGATTTACAACAGACACAAGAGCCATGTGCTAACATATATTGGTTAGGAGATTTGAATGAAGATGTAGAAAAAACACTTAGCAAATGGGGAAGATACATAAGAGAACAACTTTGTGAACCAAGTCTACCAAAAACTGAATTTCATTGTACTATGAAGTATGATGAAAGCAAAGACCCTGATTTTGAAAAAAGATGGTTAAAAGACACAAAAGGACTGACAATCACTATGATGTCACAATATATAGTGATAGGACCAAAAGGCGCAGCTCTGCAGATAGATAGAGAAAAATTAATTGATGAATGGTTTGAGGTGTCCAATTCAGTTACCCATGTTACTTTGTATGTAAATAAAAATTGTGTTTCTAAAAACTTAGGCCCCATGATGCATGAAGCAGAAAAAAGCGAATGGTAAGCTACAGAGAATCTTCTAATATTTCAATCAGCAGATAATATGATGTAGGGTTAGTAAAATCTGATCCAATTAGAATAACACTTAGACTTGGAGCTAAAATACCCAGGAAAATACAGTACCCTTTGAAACCAGAAGCTGTAGAAGGAATAAAAAAGACAATTGAGGGATTAATGGCAGCAAGAGTACTCATTGAAACTAATAGCCATAGTAACACTCCAATATTCCCAGTAGCTTATGTAATTGATTGCACATTAGACTTTGAGTGCTTCAACAAGACAAAAGGGAAAAATGACCTGGGAAAATTCAAGGGAAATTATGTAGTTATTTGGCATTTAAATAGAGAAATGTATCAAGACCCAGAAGTGTTTAAATCAGACTATAAAGACAAACATGACAATCATAACGGTTAAGGATAATTGCACAGAAGCTACCATATAGCTTTCCCCTAATTATCATTATGGACGAACAATCAGAAGCAGTGGCAGATGACTATTGGGTATGTGGAGGAAAAAGATTACTAATCACACTCCCAAAAGATTGGAAAGGTATCTGTACTAGAGTAAGATTGTTGCAAGGAATAACAATAATTGAAGGAGACATAGATAGTGTAAAGGATCCCAAACCACAAGGAAGCAGAGCAAAGAGAGCGTATGCTCCAGATCCAGATGTATATTTGGATGCAATTGGCCAACCTAGAGGAATACCAGAAAAATTTAAAGCGAGAAATGAGGTAAAGTCTGGTTTTGAGTCTATACTTATATGGATAGCCACCAACAAAAACACTGAATGGATTAATTACATTTACTATAATCAGCAGAGGTTCATTAATTACACCAATGATGCCTTAAGTGCTCTTGGAGAGCAACTAGATGCAACAAGCAGAATGACATGGCAAAATAGACAAGCATTGAATTGGCTATTGGCGGAGAAAGGGGGAGTTTGTGTGATGTTTGGTTCTGACTGTTGTACCTATATCCCAAATAATACAGCACCAGATGGATCATTCACCCAAGCGATGGACAAACTGAAAAATCTGAGAGAAGAAGTAACCTTGAATGCTGGAGCAGATCTGCAGATTGGAGACTGGTTAAATTCAATTTTTGGGTCTTGGAAAGGGTGGTTGATTAAGGTGGGCATCGTAATAGCTATTGCTATTGTTGTGTTTTTTGTATTGTTTTGTTGTGTTATACCTTTCATCAGATCCATGCTAGCCAGTGCTGCAGCCAAACAGATGCTAAGCATATCAGTAAGACCAACCGGAGTTGACATTGGATATGCTCACGGATACACTGTGGGCCCTGGACTGGACGAACTAGACGACTTTGACCTAGAAGAGACTATTCTGTGAAACCTTTCCTGAAAGAACAACGGAGTGGTAGGGAAGGGGTGCCTTTTAATTTTTTATATACTTCTTTATTTTCACTTTTGTAGATATATTAGAGGTGTTGGATAGTGTAGGGAGAGAGATAGGGGTACTATGTATTTTCCTTTGGCATATGCCCCTTCCTGAAGTCATTTACTCCTTATATCATTTATATTTCATTTATATTGAAATTTATTTGCTAATCTTAAATGTATAATGTAATTAATGAAAGAAAAAGGGAACGATAAGGGTCTGAAGCAGGTCATTGTCCATGTTATGAGGCATTGCAACCAGAAAAAGGGAATGACAAAGAAGGATTAATTGGTATCTGAAAGGTGATTGAGGGTCTGACCCAAGTCAGGAGTGCAATAACAGTGTTTATTCATTTAGCCCAGCCTTCAGAGATCAATATGTATTTTTTCTATACTTATTTTTTATGCTATTACACTAACATTCCATTAGTTACTATAACAATGATTGCTGTACACACTGGGACATGCCGCCAGAAAGGAAGAATGTAGGATCGACGAGCACTTCAGTGCTTGGCAACATGAGTAGATTCAACTGGGGTTTAAAAACCCACCATCTACTCCAACACCAGATAGGGCTGGAGGAAGCTCCTCTGGCAACGAAGGATAACATCACCAGATAGCGCTCTGGGCTACCGGAAATGCCTAGAGTTCCTCTGGCTGCGAGGGACAAACCAGTGTTTTAAATCGATTTTCCAGATGTGTTGATTAATCACTCATATATTCTACATGACCATGACAACCATGGGCAAGGCTTGAACATTTTGTGCACATGCTTACACACACATTGATGATTGAATTGTTGATCCCCAAAAGTATGTTTAGATGGGAAGACAGATTCTTTTACTCTCCTCTAGTCAAGGGTGAGGAGAGATGTTTGGGTCTGGCTTCCTCTGGAGTGCGGTATCATGAAGAAACCATTTGATAAGAGGTTATGAGAGGCCATACACTGGCTGAAAGAGGGTATGAACTGAGGGGTGGACTCATGGAACTGCACTCTAGGTAATGGACGTGATGGTGAGACTTAGTAAGTCTCAAAGAGAGGAATATATTGTATATTTTTGTTTACTCACTATAACATCATCTTATTCAAAATGATAGACATGTTTAAAAATGTAATCCATGTACTAGTCTATGCAAAAGTGTGATATCCTACTGTACTGGATGTCTGAATTCTTATTAATGGTCTTGGAGTGCCATCTACTGGTCATACTGAGTATAAAATGTTTTGAGGGATATGCGACGGTCAAGGGTGCAGGTGTTGCCTGTGAACTTAGAATAACCCGAGGAACTTTGGGTGACTTCCAGAATATGACAAATACGTGTAAACAACTGTGATGAATGTCTTCTGGGAGCACTGCCAACCAATGGGAGTAGAAGAAGAACTTTTACTTTTTAAAAAATGGCGAATATGAAAAATGACCAGGTGGACTAGTAATTAAAAGTGGTAAATCAAATAGACAAGGCCAAATAAGAAAAACAGGAACTACCAAATATGGGCAATAAAAAGCATATATATACTGTACTGACACTCACAGAACTCAGACGCAGTTTGATGTGGCGGCTGTGTTCTCGGCTTTGTTATCTTGTCATAATAAAGTCTTTTCTTTCACATTTGAAACTCTGCTGTTTTTGAGCCTTTCTGATTGCACCAACTGAGATCCAGACTAGACAACTCCGGCGTGCCACGACATTAACCAGGCTGCTTTTAAGATGCTGGCTTTTCACCCTGAGGGGGAAAAAAGGAAAGGGAACAATTGGGTTTGGTCTCTGCTGGTCTCGCGGCTTGGTGGACATGCTGACTTTTCCTCCTCTCCAGTCCAAGGCTTGATGTTGTGGTTTTTGTATTTGTAGTTTTTTTTCTTTTATTTTAAATGTAGTTGTGTCTGTTTTATAATTAAAATACTTATGTGCAAATTTGATCATGTGGTATGGCCTCTCCATTTATGTTGCTGCTCCTTGAGCCAAGGGGTTGTAACATATGGGGGCTCGTCCGAGATTAACTAAATTGGCTTAGGGTTTTGGTATAATTTGGATAGTTCTTTTAATTAGAATTAGAATTTGGATAGTTCTTTTAATTAGAATTAGAATTTGGATAGTTCTTTTAATTAGAATTAGAATTTGGATAGTTCTTTAATTAGAATTAGAATTTGGACAGTTCTTTAATTAGAATTAGGACAGTTCTTTAATTAGAATTAGAATTTGGGTAATTCTTTAGATTTACAGGTTGGTTTATCCTTTAGGTAAAATTATTGGTTGGGCAAAATAAGTTTTGGGGAGTGCCATATGAAGGTATTTTTTGTTTTGATTAGTGGTTTTGGACTGGAGGGAGAATTGTCCAGCAGTTGCACTAAATTGTTCAGATGTTGCGGTTTAGACTGCATAAGCCAAAAATAACCCGTGTTAGGTTGAAGAGCGCTTAACGCTTTTTGTTAATTTAGTTTGTTATTTTAGTTTGTTGTTTTTGGTGCGTCGGACGCGGGTAGACTGGTTAGCAGTTGAGCTGCATGTGGGCGTGCAGAAGACTAGGGTTGAGTATAATTAGTAGAGTGTGTATATTATTTAGATACGGGGTGGCTTAACAAATTTTTCTGGCAGTTGAAGTGTGAACTGTTGGGTTTGGTGAGTATTAATATTTTGTTGTTCAAATGACCTTTTAGTAACAAAGTCAGGTAGAAATGGATTTGTTACAGGATTTCTTTGTTGCTCCTACAATGGGTAAATTAGAGCATCTTTCAAAAGAGCAATTATTTAAAGTAGCCGAACATTTTGAGTTTGAATTGGCTTTAGCGATAAGTACTAAGGTAAAACCTCTGCGAGGGGCTGCAGAGGAGAAATTAAGAGAGATGTTGGATTTGACTTCTGAGACCCAGTCTGAGGAAGAGGTGATACCTGAAGGTATTTCCACACCTCATGCGTTGTTAGATCCTAATAGGTTAACCTATGAGCAACAGTTAGAAATCATTAAGATACAAAATAAAGAATGTAAATTGGACAGAGAACTTGAGTTACAGAAATTGAGAAGCCAAGAGCGAGAACAAGAATGGAATTTTGAAACGTTTAGAATGCAACAAAAAATGGAAGAGGTGAAATTAGCTCAGGAGGCTGAACGGTTAAAATTGATCGGACAAGGGAAGTTTTCTGGGGGTAATGTTGATTCTTCAAATGGTCAGGAAATTGCAGAGGCGAGTGGAAATCGAATGACCGGTTTAGTACAGATGATTAAACTCTTACCTAAATTCAATGATCGAGACCCAGATGTGTTTTTTTTTCTCTATTTGAAAGCTTGGCTGAGGTTAGGGGATGGAACGATGCTGAACGTACACTTTTACTACAAAGTGTTTTGGAAGGAAAAGCTCAGGAAGCTTTCATTTCACTTTCTTCTGAAAATCGAAGGAATTATAAGGTAGTAAAAGGGGCGGTTTTAAAAGCGTATGAACTTGTCCCTGAAGCGTATCGGCGACGTTTTAGAGGTTGGAAAAAAGATGAGCGCAAAACGCACGTTGAAGTGGCAAGAGAATTGACAAGTCTCTTTAATCGTTGGCTTACATCGTTGTGTGTTAGGACTTTTGAAGAGCTTTCTAATCTAATAGTTTTGGAGCAGTTTAAAAACATTATTCCAGAGCGTGTCACGATTTATGTAAACGAACATAAGGTGACGACGGCTGCTGAGGCTGCCATTCTTGCAGACGAATATGTACTAATCCACAAAAATATCAATGATTATGTTTATAAAAAACCAAGTAACAGCGGAAATGCAGGGAGAATGAGTCCGAACAGATCAGAGCATGTTAGGAAAATGGATCCAGAGTCAAGTTGCCGGTATTGTTTGGAGAAGGGTCATTGGAAAAAGGAGTGCCCTATATTAAGAAATAAGTATAAGTCCGTGGTTCCAAAAGCTGTTGGTCTCGTGTCTACTACTGGTTTGATTTTTAAATCAGATGTAGGAGAAGCAAAGACTTATGGGGGAAATAAGGGGCTTTTGCAAGCAGGATACGAACCGTTCATAACTATGGGGACTGTGTCATTGAAAGATTTTATGAGAGTGCCTGTTACGATATTACGTGACACAGGATCATCTGAATCTTTCTAATTGGATTCGAAACTACCGTTTTATTCTAAATCAGATACGGGGAAAAGCGTTCTAATTCAAGGTATTGGATTAGACGTATTTTCGGCTCCTTTGCATCGAGTTCAGTTAGAATCTGACATCGTGAAAGGTGAGGTGGAAATTGTATTAAGATCAGTTTTTTGCCTATCGAGGGGGTGGATTTGATTTTGGGAAATAATTTGGCTGGGAGTAAAATATGGGGTACGGAAATGTTTCCCGTTGTTAACCCTTTGGGGTCGGCTGTATCGCCGGCGATACGAACTCGGTTTTTTTACGATAAGTGCAAAAGACACTAAAAATGCTCTGTTGATTTTGGTCACACAAATAAGTGTTATACATCAATCGAAACTGTTAAGTGTCTACTTTTTTTTCAGTACACTCACGATTACAACAAAACTTTGTGGTTTTGGGGAAAAAAGAAAACAAACATGATGCGCTCTCTGTCTTCTCCTTCTCCGCGATATGTTTATAGTAACGCGTCACTAAAATGAAGTGTAACTCAGCAAATACTCAACACAGAAACATGAGTTATATCTATAGAAAGCCTAAAGTGTCTGCTTTCAACTGAAGTAAGTGTTGCCGAAAACAAATGTTCTGTGATAAAGTAATCCGTATGAAACCGACACGATGTTCAGTCTGTCCAGTCTAACTCATTATTTCTAATGTGATCCCGCCCCCTCGTGTTCACATGTAAATAACCACGTGACGCGCGCGCGCTTGGAGACGCCCAACAACAAACACACAGTCACGAGACTCCATCTCTGCTGCTGTTAGTTTCTGGAAGAAGACGCGCTGAGTAAAGGCTGGATTTACCTCAGAATGAGAGGAGAGTTACAGAGTCCAGAATACATCGATCGATCTGATAAGTAAGTAAATGCTTCTTTTTTGCATTAGTTAGCTGTTATTGTGACAAACCTGAACGCGTTTAGTTGGGTTTTCCCCAAACGACAACATGATGAATGCTACGCATCTAAGAATGTTTAATGTTCACAAATATATTTAATATCGTCCTAAACAATAACAATTAGTTTCTCAGATATAAAATATCCTTTTTTAATGGTACAAAGTACATCCTTTTGTAGTTCACAGCATACGTGAGTCTATGGCTGCAGAATCATAACAGCTTCTATAAAATCATACATACTAGACTATATGACTGCAAAATCATAGTTGGTTTTCTCCCAAACTGTAATTCCAGACTACAGTGTTTGAATATGATGGACAATTCATTGTATTTAAATTTCTTACGGCACGATGATGTTTTCATGCCCTATATAAAACAATAATATGAGAGTATATTGTAACATGATGAATGCTACGAGTCTAAGTATGTTTACAACATGTTTATTATTAATAGTCTTCTCTGTTCAAAAAATAGATTTAAATAAAGTGCTAAACAATAATAAATAGTTTCTCAGATATAAAATATTTTTTATAGTACAAAGTACATCCTTTTGTAGTTCACAGCATACATGAGTCTATGGCTGCAGAATCATAACAGCTTCTATAAAATCATGCATACTAGACTATATGACTACAAAATCAAAGTTGTTTTTTTTTGGGGGGGGGGGGGTCCCCAAACTGTTGTTTTCATGCTCTATATAAAACAATAAAAGTAATATGAGAGTACATTGTAATGATGAATGCTACGAGTCTAAGTATGTTTACAACATGTTTATTATTTAGCCTACTCTGTTCAAAAATAGATTTTAATAACGTACTAAACAATAATAATTAGCTTCTCAGATATAAAATGTCTTTTTTTTGTGTACGATAGTACAAAGCATGCATGAGTCTATGCTCACAAATTATTTTTTTTTTGGTTGTTTGTATTTTATTGAATCAGGTACCTGAACCACAGATGAATCCTGATGACTTTCTTCAAGATGTTTTCCTCTGAGAGCGCTGTACCAACATCAGATGGTCAACTACACTGATATTCTATGGTAAAACAAGATCCTTGACTACTGATTATGTTTTTTTCTTCTTGAATCCATGGAAATAAGTAAATGTTGTTGAACAGAATCTGTTGCAGGAATGACTCAAAGTCTGTTCACATCTCTGTGGTTAGATCAGTGTGCACAATAATGTGTCTTTGACCTTCATTATGTATGCTTTAATTATACTGTGTTGTAAATAAAATACAAATAATTTAAAAACCCCATTTTTTCAGTCTCCTCACACTCTGTTTTACCTGCCTCAGTCACAGTCACACTGATGGGCCATTAGCAGCTTTAGGGGAGGGCCCTTTGTCTCTCAGGTGAGAATCACTTAATATTCAAGGCTATTACCACTCCCTCGCATATACGCTTTCTATCACAAAACATGTCTTTAAAAATTTAAATCAATATATTGTTTTCTGTGAATGAGTAAGCTGAATGATTTTCACATAATTGTGAAGTAAATATTCGAGCCTAGAAGACTGATTACACAAAAGTCTTATTCAGGACGATTTAGTGTGGCTTTTATGCCTTATTTAAGCTACATTTTTTTCCCCAAAACTTACTGACCACGCATAATATTTTTTTTATAACAAATGCAAACATGTACATCCACCTTGGTCACATATTATTGTAGCATAGTTTGTGCTGAATACAAAAAAATACATGTTAGTCAATAGTATATTATAAGTAGCTGAAATAAGCACAAATATCAGGGCATGTCAACACATCTCAAGGGCCCCAAAATTACCTCAGACCCCAGAGGGTTAAAGCCACTCCGGTCTGCTTGGTCGAGTCAGGCAAATGTGTGCAAGAACTGCCTGAAGTTTTCTGTTCCTGTGCCGTAACACGAGCGATGAGTAGGAACAAAGGAATGGATGAGTATGAAGACCAGGAGGGATTTCCTTATGACCTTTCTAGGAATTTGTCTTGGTTTGTTCCATCGATCTCTCGGCAGGATTTGATTGAAGAGCAAAAAAATGATGTGCAGCTGAACGTATTGTTTGAATCTGTTAAATCAGAATATGAGATGAAAAGTTTGGCTAGTGGATATTTTACACAGAACGGATTGTTACTTCGTAAATGGACGCCGTGTTATGATAAAATTCTGGGTGACCCGGTGGTTCAGATAGTGGTACCAAAGGGATTGCGGGAGTTCATTTTAAAAACCGCTCACGGAGACATTGCTGGTCACTTTGGAGTAAAGAAAACCTATCACAAGGTGATGCGTTATTTCTTTTGGCCTCGATTAAAGCGAGACGTGGCTGCTTTTATAAAAACTTGCCATGTCTGTCAATTGGTCGGAAAACCGAATTAAGTGTTCTCTCCTGCTCCATTGTATCCTATACCGGTGGTAAAAAATCCCTTTGAGTATTTAACGATTGATTGTGTGGGGCCATTACCTCCTTCTAAATCTGGTTCCATCTATGTTGACCGTGATGTGGCAAACAACGCGATATCCTGCTGCGTATCCGTTGCGCAATATTACTACAAGGTCTGTAGTGAAAGCTTTGACTCAATTTATTTCCATATTTGGAATTCCTCGTGAAATTCAGTCGGACAGGGGAACAAATTTCACATCACATATGTTTGCCCAAATTCTAAAACAGTTGCGAGTAGTTCATCACAAAAGCAGTGCTTTTCATCCTGAGAGTCAGGGATCCCTTGAACGCTTTCATCAAACACTAAAACAGTTGTTGAGAACGTACTGTATTGAATTGATGAAAGACTGGTAGGAGGGACCTCCTTGGTTGATGCTTGCTACTCGCGAGGTCATTCAGGAAAGTTTGGGTTTCAGCCCAAATGATTTAGTATTTGGACATACGGTGAGGGGACCGCTTGCGCTTTTGCGTGATGATTTATTGGAAACCGAACCACCAACAAATCTTTTGGATTATGTAAATGGGATCCGATTTAGGTTGTATTTGGCTAAGGCACAATCTAAAATGAAAATCTGGTTTGATCGTAAGGCAGAAAGTAGGGAATTCAGTTCTGGAGATCAGGTTTTGGTGTTGCTGCCGAAGACTGGTTCCTCTTTTGCTGCCAGATTTTCTGGACCTTATACGGTGCTTGAAAAACTCTCAGAACAAAACTATATGATTTCCACTCCAGATAGAAAGAGGAAGGCTCAGTTGTGTCATGTAAATCTATTGAAGCCTTATTTGTTTCCAAAAATGGGACTAAATTACGCTGTTGGAGGTGCTGAAATTAAACCTGTTGCGATTGCTGTAGGGGACGAAAGTGGGGTTGAGAAGGATATTTTTGATGAATGTTTAATTCAACCTAGACTTCGAAATTCTGAGCAGTTAAGTAAATTGGAGGTTATGCTTGGGCATTTATCCCAGGATAGTTGTGAGGAATTAATACATCTGATATAGGAGTTTCAAGCGCTTTTTTCTGATATTCCTTCAAAAGGAGTTGTTGGCATTAATTTGGTCTTTACAGCATTTCGACGTGTATGTGCTTACAGTCCTTGTGTAGTCCAAATCAACGACTTATTCGTTGGGCTTTGTTTTTACAGTCTTATAGCCTCGATATTCGTCATATTAAGCTGGTAGATAATATTATGGCGGATACTTTGTTACGAGCTCCATTGAACGAGTAACCTAGTACAATTTTGTTGGTTCTTGTCTTTTATTTATTTCACCTCAGTTATGTTCTCAAGGCGCCTGAGAGCATTGAGAGGTGGAGTTGATAAGGTGTAGGTGGTAAATGAGAGATGGTAAGTGGAACCAATAATTTTGTTTGATTTCTAAATTTGATTAAAGTTTATTTTGTGATTTAGATTGTTTTGTATGTGTTGTGTTTCATGTATTATGTTTACAGAGTACCTTTTTATAAGGGCCTCTGTCTTTGGGAGGGAGGTGTGATGATCCAAGGGGCTGTGGTACTTTATTTTGTCCAGCAGGTGTCTCTAGGTAACACTTTTTGTGTCTCCAGGTTAATTGTGTCACAGGTGTGGAAAATTGGTTGATTAACCAGGCTGCTTTTAAGATGCTAGCTTTTCACCCTGAGGGGGAAAAAAGGAAAGGGAACAATTGGGTTTGGTCTCTGCTGGTCTCGCGGCTTGGTGGACATGCTGACTTTTCCTCCTCTCCAGTCCAAGGCTTGACGTTGTGGTTTTTGTATTTGTAGTTTTTTTTTCTGTTATTTTAAATGTAGTTGTGTCTGTTTTATAATTAAAATACTTATGTGCAAATTTGATCATGTGGTATGGCCTCTCCATTTATGTTGCTGCTCCTTGAGCCAAGGGGTTGTAACAATATGCAATTTACTATCACTTAGTAATGTTTCGCAAAATTCGCGAAAGCATATTTGCTATACAGTTTACATTCACATACGTGACATTTTTCTCACAAATCTGTACAATTTGATCTCTAACTAAATCAAGTTTACTTGTTGCATTCCACTAGTTGAGATCTTATAGATATTTATCCTGACTATCCTTTATCATGCTTTTTCAGATCTTTGTCAACTAAAGTGATAATTTCTCGCTTCATATCATGAAAATGAAGCACTTTAATGTTAGCAAAGTTTAAAGCCATTGTTAAGAGTGATCAGACACTCCTTATCCATGATTTTTCTCTTGCTGTTTTACTTTGCTACACCCAAAACACACCCATCTTCGCTCCTCTCCATTTTCTTCCTCTTCAGTTGTCTCTGAAGCAGTCCCTAGCGTGAGGCTGCCTCCGCAAGAAGGAACTGCTCTGGCTGCTCCTTTGCATACCTCTCTTTTTTTCTTCCTACAATCTTTCTTTCAGAAGTGCCCTAGCGTGAGGCTGCCTCCGCAAAGGCGACTGCCTTTTCTCTCCCCTTTGCTAATTATCCACAACCTACATCAACTGAACGGCCATCTTGCTCCATCTTTATAGCAACCCACCGCTATGGAACCTCCACCTGTCTGGGTGTTTTCACACCTGGTAATTTTAAGGAGTCTGAATATGTTCCACTGGATGTGGCTCATATATAAGCACTTCAAAATATTGCAGACCTTTGTAAATCAAGTCCATCTTGGAAGGTGGTCTAAGTATGGTTCGCTTTCAGCTATCAGTATGGTTCTCTAAACCATGCAGGCTAACTAAAAGTCGGCCATATGCTGTGATGCTACAAACTTCGGCTTATGAAGAAGGATACTTTAAACGGCCTGTATCATCAGTACTTGATGTCTCACCTGTTACTTTAGCACATTACATTATTTCATTACTCTGTTTTGCAGCAGCTTTATGATTAAACTGTGTTACTTATCTGCCGCAGCAGAGATTTCTCCCTCTGCTTGTCATGTCCACTACCCCGTGGTTGAAAGAATGGGCCTCCCAAGTGTTATCTTCCATCGGGACAACTCCAGCGAGTGCACTGTAGTCTTTTGTTTCAACAAATACAGATCAAGTTCTGCCGAACTAACGCAGTTCCTCAGTTGGTTAATCTGGTCTTCCGTTTGCATTAGCAGAACTTATAACAGGAGTTAAAATTCAAACTGCCATCTCTCACACTTTCTCCCTCTCCAAAATGTAGGTAATTGCTCCATATTAAATCGGTCGTTCCAGTAATTCCAATTTTTCTATAAAATAATATTTGGTCAGCAGTGCCCTGCTAATACTTAATAACCCATCCATCTCCCTCCTTATCAATACATCCAAAAAATCTCTACCCAGTCAACTAGATTTTCATTTGCCATTCCTCAGCAATAGCAGGATTCCCGTAGGGCTGTCACGATCACTGCAATATCGCAATACCACGCTATTGACGAGCCAACCGCAGAAGAATGCAAGAACCGCAGCAACCAATATATGTTTGTGTTTTCTTTCTCACAAGTTCATGCCCTTTTCGTTTTACACTTTGTGCATGTGTACTGATTAATAAATAAGATAATTATAACATGTGTACCATGCTGATTTCTACAGAGGTTCTACTTACAGAGGTAGATTTGTACTTAAGCCCAGACAGACAGTGAATGAGAAAGAAAATGACTGAGCGTGGGTGATTACCTGCATCTGTCCTTAAGGCCAAGTCTTATATTCATGAAAATAGCTTGCCGTGCTCAAAGAAAGTGAATCTGACACTACAATGTCAGCGCACTGACTGACAGTCAATCTAGAATAAGCAGGTGAAATATCAGCAGAAAGTCTCTTGTCCAGTCAGATTCAAGGGTCAGAACTAACTGTTATACATATATGCTTACAATAGCCCAACAATCTTATTTTCAGGTTCATGATATGTGGACCGTTATTTCGCCATTCTCTTCTGTTCACTTTCCGTTTAAACGCTATTTAATCTGGGTTTATTTAATCTATATGCCGATAATATCGGATGTCGGGCTATTCAGCCACTCAAAATTACAGCAAGGGAAATTCTTTCACTGCGACAGCCCTAGATTTCCACCACGCCACTCATACCGCCTCCGTGCTGTGAGCCTTCCACTCAGCGTGAGATTTCCCTCAGGAAACTATAAATCTTGGACCCCTTCCTCCCTCTCATTAAGTCTGTCACCTAGCAAATCTTCAATATGTCTCTGCCGCAGCAGCGTCATTTTCCACCATTCTCAAATCAGCCCTGTTATTTCTTACTGACACTGCAGTGATTTCCCCCTACAAAAATTTCCACAATTTTACTGCCCCAGCAGTGATTTCTAACCCATCAATAATTACTGCAGCAGTCTTTTCCTCCAAAAAAATTTGCAATCACTTAGTATTACTGTCTTCAGTAGAACTACCCATAGCTAAACTAAACTTGATTGAACTCTGCACAGTCATTGCATGCAATTGAGTCATTACTGATCAGAATTGAACTGAATATTCATTATTGTTTTACTTCAGCTGACTTATAGCAGAATTCAAATTGATCATCATGAGTTGGCATCATTAATTCTGTTACTTTACTGTCAATGCTGCAAAGCCACTTCTATTCAATTCTATCATTCAGTCAATTTATATATTTTAAAGTTCTATAAAAACGTAGGGGGGGCACTGCTGCAGCAGTGCTTTCTTCCACCAGTCTCAGAGGAGTTACCATACTAAACTCTGTTTCTCACCTCCTCAACAATGACATCTCCCAAATCTTTTGCAGCAAATGTCATTCCAACTTCCATTTCTCACTGCCACAGCAGGGATTTCTCCCCCCAGTCTCAGAGCAGGTATCATACTAAACTCTATTTCTCACTGCCGCAGCAGTGATTTCTCCCACTGGTATCAGCAGATGTCATTCTAAACTCTATTTCTCACTGCCGCAGCAGTGATTTCTCCCACTAGTCTCAGGACAGATATCATACTAAACTCTATTTCTCACTGCCACAGCAGTGATTTCTTCCGCCACTCTCAGAGGAGATACCCTACTAAACTCAATTTCTCACCTCCTCATCAATGACATCTGCCGCCTCTCTTGCAGCAGATATCACTATATATCACTGCCGCAGTGTTTTTTCACCCCTCTCCTACAGAAGCTCTCTCGTTAGCCATGAATGGGCAGGCGACCTCGTGAAATGTTATTTGTTACACTTTGCACTGTTCAGCAAGAGACATCAGAACCTTTCTTTTTTTCATTTCACCTTCTTTATGAAACTTGGCAGACCGTTCTCAGCGTGTAGGACATGTTACTGGAGTACTGCTAAAAAAAAAAGTTGGTAAAAACCGACAAATTAGGATTATGAGTTCCGCGATATTGGCTCATTTCATGTCAGAATCACTGATAATTAGTTTTGATCGATCTCTTCAGTGTTGACTGGAGCCGCAAACTGTTTCAGATTTTTCAGTCCAATTTGGTGAACTGGTTCATTCAGTTCACTAAAAAGAACTGGTTGAAAAGAATGGTTTGTTTACTAACTGGACATTACTAATAATGCTCTAAAAAACTTTCATTTATGCCATATGGAATACAATATAAATTCAACACACAAAACTCACGTTTTGTGTGTGTGTTCTCTCTGTGCAAACAGTCAGTGATGGAACTGTAAACAGACAGGACAAAATATCTGATAAAGTATGTCAAAACAGATGGTAACACTTTAAAATACTGTTCCATTCTGAATGAATAACTACAATATAATATAATGCTTAATATAAAATGGCGGCGCGCACAGACGCAGCGGCTTCTCTCTCTCCTGACAGAACGGTGTTTTCATGTTTTTTGTCTTGTAATTCGCAATGTTTTTGTACATCTTCCTCTCGTCTACCTGTCTTTAAGCGCGCATACAGTCGTGAGTTTCTGCTCGATGTCGGCAGAATCACATTTTTAGAGTTAAACTCAGCACACGCCGAAGAGCTGCTGGACCTCGGACTGCTCCGAAAGCCTACTCCATCACCGACCCCCACTACTGCACCTCGCCCACAGCGGAGGCGCTACAAGCGGCGTGAGAGGAAGTACTCCAGTACTCCAGACCAAGAGACAGTACTACTAGGATAGCCCATCGTTTCAGCGACAGCAGAAACACTCGGAGCCTGTGGCAGGGGATACAGACCATCACGGACTACAAGCCCCCACCACAGACCTGTGACAGCACCATCCACCTGCTGAACGAGCTGAATACCTTCTTTGCTCGCTTTGAGGCACAAAACAGCACCACTGCACAGAAGACTCCACCTCCTCCCGGCGACCAGGTGATGACGCTGTCCCCGCACAGTGTGAGGAGATCCCTCAGCAGAATCAACGCACGCAAAGCTCCGGGTCCTGACAACATTCCTGGGCGTGTACTGAGAGACTGTGCAGTGGAACTCACTGATGTCTTCACAGACATCTTCAGCATCTCGCTAAATCAGGCCGTTGTCCCCACATGCTTCAAAGCCACCACCATCATTCCAGTCCCGAAGAAGTCATCTCCATCCTGTTTCAATGACTACCGTCCAATAGCACTCACTCCTATTCTCATGAAGTGCTTCGAACGGCTAGTCATGCACCACATCAAGTCTGTCCTCCCCCCCTCCCTGGACCCCTTCCAGTTTGCATATAGGTCCAACCGCTCGACCGATGATGCCACTGCCCTCCACCCAGCCCTCACATATCTGGACAAAAAAGACTCATATGTCAGGATGCTGTTCATAGACTTCAGTTCAGCCTTCAACAAAATCATCCCTCAACAGCTCACTCACAAACTGGTCCAGCTGGGGCTCAACATCTCTCTGTGCAACTGGCTGTTGGACTTCCTGACCAGGAGACCTCAAGCAGTATGGGTTGGCAGTAACACATCCAGCACCATCACACTGAACACTGGGGCCCCCCAAGGATGTGTGCTGAGCCCACTCCTCTTCACTCTGCTGACCCATGACTGCACACCGTCACACAACTCCAACCTGTTCATTAAGTTTGCGGATGACACAACTGTGGTGGGTCTCATTAGCAACAGAGATGAGACAAACTACAGGAGCGAGGTGAGCCACCTGGCCGGGTGGTGCAGAGACAACAATCTCTCTCTGAATGTGGAGAAGACGAAGGAGATTGTTGTTGACTTCAGGAGAGTACACACTCAGCATGCCCCTCTGACCATCAACGGTGCGAATGTGGAGAGAGTGAGCAGCACCAAGTTCCTGGGTGTGCACATCACAGAGGACCTCTCCTGGACTAAAAACACTGTAGCACTGGCCAAGAAAGCACAGCAGCGTCTCTACTTCCTCCGCAAACTGAGAAGAGCCAGAGCCCCTGCCCCCATCATGTGCACCTTCTACAGAGGCACCATCGAGAGTATCCTAACCAGCTGCATCACTGTGTGGTATGGCGCTTGCAACGCATCCTGCCGCAAGTCACTTCAGCGCATAGTGAGAGCAGCTGAGAAGATCGTCGGTGTCTCTCTCCCCTCCCTCCAGGACATTTACAGCACCCGTCTCACCCGCAAAGCCCTCCGCATTGCAGGTGATCCCACCCACCCGACACACAGCTTCTTCAGTCTGCTGCCATCAGGGAGGAGACTGCGGAGTCTCCAGGCGAGGACCAGCAGACTGAAGGACAGTTTCATACATCAGGCTGTCAGGAAGCTGAACTCCCTCCCGTCCTTGCCCCCCCTCCCCTCTTTTACCCCATGCAACACTGAACTCTGACACTATGAGCCCCCCCCCACCACCAACTTATAAACTGTAACCAGCATATCTGCACAGTTTTGTTTTTATTTAACTGGTTTGCACTCTATCTATTCTGCCATGCGCCTTATGCCACTTTATCTATTTCTTTATTTTTCTACAATGTCCTCATTTGTATAGCTGTATAGTTGTATGTACATATGTTTAAACTGTATTATCTGTATTTGAACGTGTTTAATGTTAACTGTATGCACCAAGGGTCTGAGAGTAACGCAATTTCAATTATCTGTATGTATGCGCCGTACATGTGGAAGAATTGACAATAAAGCAGACTTGACTTGACTTGACAAAGAAACAAATGACTAATGCACTATTAACATTTTAGTAACTACTATTAACTAACAAGAAACTCTGATTAACAATTTAGTAAGTAATAGTGATCGGTTGAAACTGGTAGTTCACTACTAGCTAGTCAATAACTACTATGTTTTCATATATCCTTTAGAACTACTAAGAACTACTGTATACAGGTTCATAGCTAATGTGAATTATGCATAATGTATAATTAATTCTAAATTGAAGATCATGCTAACTCACTAGCAATGACTCAATGACTCAGCTATTACCAAATCCTTCAAAAGGAACTACTGATTATTTGGATTAGTATTCTAAAGTGAAAAGCGTGACAACTCCCTAATATTGGCTGAAGTCACTGTAAGCTTTTGAGAAATATGTAAGGTTTTGGATAGCATCATTCTGAAGAAATTACTAATTGTTTGGATCAGTATTCTACAGTGAAGATCACGGTAACCCAATAGTAATTTAAATGTTACCAAATCTAGCTAAATGAATTACTAACCAGAACCTTATAAAAACCTCAAAATTGTCAATGATTTCAGTAGTTACAAGGGAGTTATCACGATCTTCACTTTAGAATACCGATCCAAATAATTAGTAATTCCTTCTGAAGAATTTGGTAATACTCGAGTCATTACTAGTGGTTTACCACGACTTTCCCTTTAGAATTAATTACACCTTATGCATTGTTCATATTAATTATGAACCTGTATACTGTTGTTGGGGAGGTATGAAAAAAGTAGTTACTGATTAGCTACCACTACAACTTTTGACTAAGCATTATTACTTACTAATTAATTAATCAGAGTTTCTTTTTAGATACTACTAGATAGTAAAGTGCTTATATTGCGTTACTTATGTGTTCTTGTCTAGTTATTCAATTATTGATGGAACAGTATTCTAAAGTGTTACCAAACAGATATATGCATTTGTGTGAATGCAGCTGGTTAGATCTACGATGTTATCAATAATAAGCAAACCTCAATAATGATAAAAAAGGGAAATCAAGCACTGCTCTTGTCTGGAAACATTCAGATACTGAACGCACTTATAAATCCTGATGCCACCCTTTGTTTATTTCTTATGAGTTTCATTGTTTTTATTTATTACTGACTAGTATAACCTAAATTACACTATTTTTTACTCATTCTTAACATGAACATATGCTAGTTTGTACAGAAACTTACAGACAAGAATGTGGAATTTAACAAGGAATTTATCAAAGAAAAATATCTGAAGTGCAGCACTTGAGATGTGATGCAAGATCTTCTGAGGAATAAAATATTCTTATGCATACATGAACTTACAATGAATTCGTAGTCCACTGCGCTGCCAATGTCCTGCAGTGATGTCATAGTGCTCTCTCCCCTCACTGCTCCACTGAAGAACAGGTGATGGGGGCGAGCCAGTCTGCAGGAGACCAAGACAACTTATAAACTAAATTAATAATAATAATATTTTTCTGTACTAACTGAGACTTGTAATAGCACTTGCACGTTGTCGCTCTTTTGTTGGTTTTGATTGCTTCTTATGTCCTCATTTGTAAGTCGCTTTGGATAAAAGCGTCTGCTAAATGACTAAATAAATAAACCACAGTCAACACATTTAAAGAACATTTAGAGATATTCTAAATGAATGTGAGAGCAGCAGTCATGAGAAAATAAGCTGTTATTTAAGAAACCATGTGTAAACATAAAAAATCAGAGAAGGAAGTGAACAGCTACCCGCTAAGCACAAGAGGAAGCTCGATCACCACTCGCGCATACGCTGTGACAGGGGCTAAAGCAGGCTGCTCGCTTATCCTGTGTGTGATTTACACATATTCATTTTACATCATTTGTGTAAAATTATTTTGCTTTGATCACAAAAGAAACATTTTCAAATAGCAGGCAGAAAACAGAACTGAAAAGGCTGAACTCACGTAGACAGTGCAAGATGAATGGAAAGCGACGTTGTTTCTATAGTGATCCCAGAAGTGCTCAGAACAAGATAAAATTTGACCTGACATAATTAATTGTTAGACAGTTTCTTGAAGGTCAGAACAGTGTAAGTGTGCATGTGGGACCGTTACTATACCGTTGCTTCTCTTTTCAGCGGATTGCCCAGTTCACACAGCGCCTGAGAGCCATTCTGATTAACTTCACACAATACCTTCAAGACAACAACACACAACTCAGTCAGGATTAGGAAACAATGAGAAATATGATTGTGAAAAGAAAGACTGCTGACTGTCACTGAGACACAAATAGACCTGCTGCCCCATGAGTCCAGAGTACGAGAATGTGTTGGGCAAAGACGCCAGTAGCTGGGTGGCATGGGCATCATCTCCATCTTCCTGTGGGTTTTCCGGGTCAGATGGCATGTTAGTCACATTGACCTCCAGCCCTACTGACCTCTGATCCGACAGAGAGAACACTGGCACATCAGACTCATCTCTAAATGCAAAGCATGTGGGAGTAATTAAAATAATGAAGACCTCCTGACTGATGAGTAGAGTTATTAATACTAAAATCTTGTATGGAAATATGTGAGATGTCAGATTAAGACTCTGAATGTCCATGAAGCAAAGCATGTCAGCACTGTCTGTATTTGTGCTCTGCACACACTGTAAGCATGCAATGACTGAGGCAGAACATACTGTATGTGTACAAACACTTACCGTGGTAGAGGAATAAAGGCATTTGAAATGGGTGCTTTTGTGCCAAACTGATAGGAGAGTTGAAGGTTGCTCTGGCATAGTTTATCCTCACCACACCCTTCTCTGACAAAATTGACCTGAGAAGTAGACAGAAAGCTTGCACTAAGCATATTTGCTGTTGTGATACTGTTTTTGAGTTCCCGATGGGATACTAGAATTACCATTCCATGAATGTTAAATAAAATATAATGTACACACAGCTTGCCCTTTTCACAAAATAAACATGAAGTGGATATCTGACTACTTACCAAATTAATACACAGCATGCAATATCAATTTTGAGGGTAATATTGCAATATGCAATGCAACATTGAGTGAAAATACTTTTATTATGTGAAGATTTAAGGTCGCACGACTATTGCAATAATGGTAACTGTAATCTAAATCATTAATGTAGATTTTGAAATTATTAGATACTATAAAATACTTTGTGTGGTATTCATCATGCAGCCAATACCAGGATACAGTATGACAATATCACAACACCCGTAATGACTGTTGCTTGCTGCACTTCAGATTGAGCTCACTGATGTCCACACAAATATAATGGGAATACTAACATTAATACTAAGTGTGTGTGTTGAGCACCAGTGAACATGTAAGGTAAATGTGGAACAGAAGTAAAACATGAACATGTGGAATACATTGTTAAAAACTGTCTCACTGAGACAATAGAAACCATGTATCCAAAGGCACTAGATCTAAATATAAAGCTCCACCACTTTTCATAATTTGTCACAACAGCCATAATCGTAATTGTACTGGCCTTATTAGATTTCTCTGGCATCTAACTATCCAGTAAGTTAAACAGTGACTCAAAAACCTCGCTGGACACCTCAAGTCGTTTATGAAGTTTATGATTCAACTGTGAAACTGTAAAAATATACAAAAGATACAATCACTAAATATGAAATTGGAAAATTACAGATTGACAATAACGCAAGGATAATTAAACTAAGAAAATATACATCTTATTACCAAATAACCTTCTCAAATGTATCACACAATAAATTTAACACTGTATACTTACAGACATTGCGTCTAACAGATGAAAAGAAAGGTGATGTTTAGAGATGTCACACAGCTACCACATTTTGCTGAACTATTGCAGTACTTCCTGCTTCCTGAACTAAGAGGCTGTCTGTGCTTTTCAAAATTAAAGTCCTCACTAGAATACACATTTACAATATGATAAATCCACAAAAAAATCTAAATAAATTCAGTCCTGCACACTCCCCGCCTGGGGTTTTTAGAATCCCAAATCAACTTATAGCTTATCATTGGGTGACAGAAGAAGGACAAGTTCAGAGACAGGACGTGACAGGATCTTCTGAATGCCATCCTTAGTCACTTTAACATCAGCTTTCCTCACCAATCCATCTTTGCTTGGTGATGTTTTTACAACGATTGCCATTGGCCACTCATTTCTGTTCACTTGAATGTTCTTTACCAAGACAATATCCCCTTCTTTCAAATTAGTTTTTTTGTCTTGCCACTTTCGTCGGTGTTGCAAAGTACTAAGGTATTCTTTTTTCCATCTTGTCCAGAAGACATCTGCTAACCTTTGCACTTGTTTCCATTCTTCCTTAAGCAACTCATTATTCCCGAAGTCTCCAGGTGGGGGAAGTGTTGCACCTGTCTTTTGTGTCAAAAGAGTTGCAGGGGTGAGAATAAAGGGAAATTCTGGGTCAGAGGACACTGGGATTAAAGGCCGTGAATTCATCACTGCAATAACTTCCGCCATGAACGTCGTCAAGACCTCATGTGTGAGATGGGAAGACTTCTCTTTAAGTAGCATGCAATCAAGAATGAGACGTGCAATCCCGATCATTCTCTCCCAGTGACCACCCATATGAGAGGCATGAGGTGGATTGAATATCCAGGTGCAATTGTGTTCTTTCAGATATTTCTGCACATTCTCTGAGCTGACACAAGATTCATCCATTTTGAGCTCACGGGAAGCTCCAACGAAATTTGTCCCACAATCTGAATGCAGTTGTTTAACTGGCCCTCTGATTGCAAAAAATCTCCTTAAGGCATTGATGAAACTACTAGAGCTCATTGCGTCGATTACTTCAATGTGGACAGCTCTTGAGCACATACATGAAAACATAACTGCCCACCTCTTGGAATTAGCTTGACCTCCTCTGGTCTTACGGGCAGTCACTTCCCATGGTCCGAAAACATCAACACCCACATAGGTAAAGGGTGGAGCTACTGTCAACCGTTCCACTGGCAAATCAGACATCTGCTGATGCTCTGTCTTCCCTCGCAGCTTCTTGCAGATTACACACTTGAAAAGTTTGTTGTGATACTGTTTTTGAGTTCCCGATGGGATACTAGAATTACCATTCCATGAATGTTAAATAAAAGATAATGTACACACAGCTTGCCCTTTTCACAAAATAAACATGAAGTGGATATCTGACTACTTACCAAATTAATACGCAGGCATGCAATATCAATTTAGAGGGTAATATTGCTATATGCAATGCAACATTGAGTGAAAATACTTTTATTATGTGAAGATTTAAGGTCGCACGACTATTGCAATAATGGTAACCGTAATCTAAATCATTAATGTAGATTTTGAAATTATTAGATACTATAAAATACTTTGTGTGGACCACTTCATATTCATCATGTAGCCAATTCCAGGATACAGTATGACAATATCACAACACCCGTAATGACTGTTGCTTGCTGCACTTCAGATTGAGCTCACTGATGTCGACACAAATATAATGGGAATACTAACATTAATACTAAGTGTGTGTTGAGCACCAGTGAACATGTAAGGTAAAAGTGGAGCAGAAGTAAAACATGAACATGTGGAATACATTGTTAAAAACTGTCGCACAATCAGTTTTGCCACATGATGTGTACCCGAGATGATAATAGGGTTAACTTCACAAGTTTCCAGACTTGACCTCACAATACGACCCCTTACTCGAAGTAAGCCATCGCTGTCAAGGACAGGAGATAGTTTCCTCAACACACTCTTATGAGGAAGGTTGTGAGTTGCAGTAATGCTTTTAATCTCTGTTGGATAACTCTCATATTGAGCAGTCTTCAACGCAAGGATTTTTGCTTTCTCCAGCTCTTCTTCAGAAGGACCTTTGCAGCAGATATGCCATCCTCTGCAACTATCATCTTGCGAGCATTTGAAAAAAGATCTGGCAATGTGAATCAGACGTGCTATTGCTCTGATGAGAGTGTTAAAGTTAGAGAATCTGCTCAATCTCTCAGAATTCCATGTGACCTTGGGAATTTCAGTAAGGTTTGAAACCACAAGCGGGCGTATTTCAGAATCTGAGGTTGGGTCCACAAGCACAAATGACTTTTGTGATTCAGACCGAAGCTGAGAATTATGCAAGAATTGTGGGCCTGTGAGCCATGAACTGGCACCTAGCGATGCTGCAGGTACAGATCTGGATCCGTGGTCTGCTGGGTTAAGCTCTGTGGGAACATATCGCCATTGTGCAGGCGAACTGGATTTATGTATACGTTGAATCCTGTTGTTCACATAGACATAGAACCTCCGTGTTTGATTATGAATGTAGCCTAGTACTACCTTGCTATCAGTATAGTACCAGATATGATCAAAAGTCATGTCCATCCATTATCCAAGATGAAAGTCTTGAAAGTATGAACTGAAGATGGCCTATGAGCTCCTCTGAGACACACATCCCCAACGACAACCCAGCCCAAATCCAGTTTTTGAGCGAAAGGGGCATTATTTGGACCATTAATTTGTTTGCGTACTTTGTGTACTTGCAGGATGTCTCTGCCCAGTAAAAGAAGAATCTGAGCATCAGAGTCGAGAGGTGGTATTTCTTGTGCTATGTGTCTCAAGTGGCTGTGATGGAACGCTGCACGAGGAGTTGGAATTTCTGTACGATTGTTTGGAATCTGATTACATTCTAGAAGAGTAGGGAGAGGTAGACTTATCTTTCCATCAATGGACTCCACAATGAAATCTGAAATTCTTCTCCCTGCTGTCTCTAAAAGGCCTGCACATGTTTTCAGTGTGTAGGGCAATGGGGTTGTTTTGATGTTAAAGATGTCAAAGAAATCTTTTCTCACCAAAGAGCGGTTGCTTTGCTCATCTAAGATAGCATACATCCTCTTTGCTTTCTCTTTGTGTCCAGCTGGATAGACGGAAACTAGACACATTTTCGAACAAGACCGTGCACTCAGACCTTCTCCGCAGACTTCCGTGCACTCAGATGTAACCTCATGACTATCTGATTTGTATTTCTCCCCGCCATGCTCTGAGGTAGGGGTAGATGACTGAGATTTCCAGGGGGCAGGACCTGGATGAAGGGCCGAAGGATGGCGATCACTACCGCATTCTTTGCACTGAACTTCTACAGTGCAGTTTTTGGCAAGATGGTCTGTAGAAGAACAGCAACGGAAACAGACAGACCGCTCTTTCAGGAACTGCATTCTATCTTGTAGAGATTTCTCTCTGAACCCTCTGCATCTTCTCAAAGGATGAGGTTTCCCATGTATTGGACAGCTTTTGTTCGGGCTAACTGATCTCTTTTCCTGTTCAGATTGTATTTTAGTTGAAGGATTAATTTGAGTCTTGTGAACAGATATTGGCATTTGTCTTTGTCTCTCAAACCTTTCTCCTTTCCCGTATTTCACATGAGGAAATGTACTGAAACTAGGATCTGTACGTGCTTTTGCTTCTGAACGAACAAAATTTGCAAACACTGAGAAAGGTGGAAAAGCAACATGATGTTCTTGCTTGTATTTGGATCCAAATGACATCCACTTTTCTTGAATGTTATATGGAAGTTTTTCCACAATAGGATTCACCCCCTTAGAAGTGTCCAAGTATGCCAGACCTGGTAAGTATCCTTCAAACTTAGCAGCTTCTAGTTCTGAGAGGATGTCTCCTAAATCTCGAAGCTTTTGTGGATCTTTGTTTGTCACTCTGGGGAAGTCTTCTAGTTTGGCAAAAAGAGCATGTTCAATTGCTTCTGGAGAACCATTTATTTCTTCAAGCCTCTGCCATGTCATTGTCAGCGCACCTGATGGATTCCTGATGTAAACCGCTTTCAGTCTCCGTGCATGTTCAGAAGATTCTCTACCCAGGTATTTGATTAAGAGATCAAGCTCTTCTGCTGGGGAAAGACCCAGACCAGAAATAGCACCTTGGAAAGATGATTTCCATGCCCAGTAATTAATGGGCTTGTCATCAAAGTAAGTAAGCCCTGCTGTCACAAGTTGCGTACGAGCTAGATACTTTGCGAGGTCATATGTAATGTCTCCTTTATCAGGAGGTCTACTCTGCATTTGATAGTGATAAGGAGGGTACTGCATTTTAGTGGCATTTTGACTCATATCTGCTCCAAAGTCCAAGGTTTGTGAACTAATTGGTACATTTTTTAAATCTGACTCACTTTTAATTGGGCTTACTAAGTGAGAAGCTTGAAGTGGTGGTTGAATTTCTTGTCCTCCACTAGATGGCAGTATACCACTACTGACTTTAGATTGTGATTTCACATAATCTGCTGTTCTGATTCGACTGTCCTCGATGGGAACAGGAACTAATACTCTGCTGGCTGCGCTACGTTCTGTTTCTAACAATGCTTCCTCCAGTACCTGAGCTTCTACCAAAGCAGCATCCTTTTCTTTTTCCTCTTGCAAAGCCTCCAGAGTTGCTTGAAGTCGTGCCTGTTCAACTTTCAATTCTATTTCTCTTTTAGCATATGCTGCTCTGGCTTGCGCAGCTTCCGCTTTTGCTCTTGCTTTGAAAACCGCTATGCTGGCACTTGAGTGGCGACTGGATGCCCTTGAAGAACGACTGTATGCTTTTGAGGAATGTGTGCTGACAGAGTGCACATCTTCAACTGCGCCTTTAAGATCTGCTGACTCTGTCTGACCTTCTGCCATGCTTATATGATACTTAATAATATGCAGAAAAATCAGATTGATGTGATGGAGACTTTGGAATGTTTAAATCTTGATTCCATAAGGTTCTTGAGCGTCTTTCTCAGTCTGTTGTATTGTTGTCTTTTCACTGTACTGGCCTTATTAGATTTCTCTGGCATCTAAGTATCCAGTAAGTTAAACAGTGACTCAAAAACCTCGCTGGACACCTCAAGTCGTTTATGAAGTTTATGATTCAACTGTGAAACTGTAAAAATATACAAAAGATACAATCACTAAATATGAAATTGGAAAATTACAGATTGACAATAACGCAAGGATAATTAAACTAAGAAAATATACATCTTATTACCAAATAACCTTCTCAAATGTATCACACAATAAATTTAACACTGTATACTTACAGACATTGCGTCTAACAGATGAAAAGAAAGGTGATGTTTAGAGATGTCACACAGCTACCACATTTTGCTGAACTATTGCAGTACTTCTAGTACTTCCTGCTTCATAAACTAAGAGGCTGTCTGTGCTTTTCAAAATTAAAGTCCTCACTAGAATAAAACATTTACAATATGATAAATCCACAAAAAATCTAAATAAATTCAGTCCTGCACAGTAATCTTGATTATTTTTCCAGTTCATTGTGCAACCCAACACAGGGTACTACAAGAGAGATGAAACTAACACAGCTATGAAGGACATGTCTTTCATGAGACAAATGTACAGTGTAGAGTCATTATACACAAACATCCAAACACAGAATGCAGCAGTTGACCAATCACAACCAAATTCAAGAAGTAGAGCACAGAAAGTACATGTGTTTTACCTCAGAGTAGAGTGTGTTTGAGAGACTAAGGCTCAGTATAGGACTCAGCTGGTTATGGTGTTTATGTCCCATGTGGTGGTGATGTCTGCTTCTCCGTATAGTGTGTGTGATAGCCAGAGAGACGGGTCGCAGCTTGTCCCAAATGTTTTCCTAGTGAAATGAGAACAAAAGAGTTCCTTCTCATTTCACCTAATATTAACATGCATATCAAAATGCATCTCCTGTGACCACTTGTGATCTGATATCACTGAATGAATGAATGAATGTTCTACCTGTAGAACAAAAGTCAATGTTCTACCTGTACAACAAAAGTCACTGTTTGGCAGTCAGGATGTTTTTGTCCACGTAGCTCCACTTCCACCACTACTCCGGCTCTGATAAACTGCAGCCCAGGAAGTGAACTCTGTGAGGAAGACCCAACTTCCTGCGCTCTACATCTGCCTCAAAATGTACACCAAGTGCTGATATGGGAGAGCAACACAAACATTCACACATATGTGTATGTCTGCACTTATGCTGTATGTTGTGATGGAAGATGTGGTTTATCTTACTGATATGTGGTGAGTAGGAGTCTGGCTAAGCAGTGTACGTGTAGCAGGCCTTCACATCCACACTAGATAAAGACGTTACTAGACAGGCGTTACAAGTGATGTTAAAACATGTAATAAAGTTTCCAAACAAGATGTCATAGACACGATGTGAAGACACAATAAGACCTATGTGGTGACATAATTACAGGTATTGTTGAGTATTCATCTAACTGCATAGCCTTAAGGAAAAAAATAAATAAATAACAATAATAATAATAATTATATATATATATATATAGTATATATATTTAGTCATTTGGCAGACGCTTTTATCCAAAGCGACTTACAATTGGGGAATACAAAAAGCGATTAATCTTGAAGAGGCAATCAGACAGAGGAAGTGCTCTTAACACCAAGTCTCAGTCATTGTTCAAATAAGTACAAGCTAGTAAGCGGAGAGAAAGATAGAGGGAAAGGTTTTTTTTTTTGAGTTTAGGATGAAGTCATGTACTGCCGAAAGAGATGAGTTTTCAGTTGTTGCTTGAATATTGCCAGGGATCCGGCGTTCCGGATAGGGGTGGGAAGATTATTCCACCAGCCAGGAATGGTGAACGAGAATGTTCTGGAGAGTGATTTTGAGCCTCTCTGTGATGGTACCACAAGGCGTCGCTCACTAGCAGATCTCAAACTTCTGGAGGGGATGTAGGTTCGTAATAGTGAGTGGAAGTAGGAGGGTGCTGAGCCTGTGGTAGTTCTGTACGCAAGCATCATGTCTTGAACTGGATGCGAGCTGACACTGGTAGCCAGTGCAAGGAGATGAAGAGAGGTGTAACATGCGCTCTTTTGGGCTCGTCGAAGATCAGTCGTGCCGCTGCATTCTGAATCATTTGTAGAGGTTTGATTGTGTTTGATGGCAGACCAGCCAGAAGAGCATTGCAGTAGTCCAGTCTAGAAACAACAAGGGCCTGGGCAAGAAGTTGCGCAGCATGCTCTGTCAGAAAGGGCCTGATCTTTCTGATGTTGTGTAGTGCAAACCTGCAGGATCGAGCAGTCTTTGCAATGTGCTCTTTGAAGGTCAGCTGGTCATCAAAGATTACACCAAGATTTCTGACCGAAGTTGATGGGGTAATCATTGATGAGCCTAACTGAATCGTGAAGTCATGCTGTAGAGTCGGAGTGGCAGGGAAGACCAGAAGTTCCGTCTTTGCCAGGTTGAGCTGTAGGTGATGTTCTTTCATCCATGCCAAGATGTCCGCCAGGCAGCCTGAGATCCGTGCAGCTACCGTTGGGTCATCTGGTTGAAAAGAGAGCTAGAGCTGTGTGTCATCGGCATAGCAGTGATAGGAGAAGCCATGTGCATGTATGATGGGACCCAGCGATGTAGTGTATGTGGAGAAGAGGAGGGGTCAAAGAACCGATCCCTGAGGAACTCCAGTGACCAGTTGATGTGGTTTGGATACCTCCCCTCCCCAGGCCACCCTGAAGGATCTGCCGGTGAGATAGGATTCAAACCAGCGAAGTGGAATCCCAGTGATGCCCAGTGATGAGAGTGTAGACAGGAGAATCTGATGATTGACAGTGTCAAAAGCAGCAGAAAGATCCAGCAGAATGAGGACTGACGATTTGGAATCAGCCTTTGCAGTTCGCAGGGCTTCAGTGACTGAGAGTAGCGCAGTCTCTGTTGAATGGCCACTCCTGAAACCTGACTGTTTAGCATCCAGTTTGTTGATAGATAGATTAGGATAGATAGATAGATTCAGCAATTAGGTTGCACTTATTTCTTGTGTGACCAAGTAATCAAAAATATATTCAGTATATCACACTCATATGGAAATATTTTTGTTGCATTATTCCAAATTAATAGATTTTGACCCACAAAATAAATGTATAAAGATTAACAAAAAGAAACATATTAACAAATAAGTAGAGTGGAATCCCAAAATTAATCTTAGAATTTCACAAACATGAATTAAATTAACAAATAAATAAAATGACATTTTCAAATAAAAAACATATTCACAAATATTTTATGTCATCACAAACACAACTTTGCCTGGCATTCATTTGTGAATTGCGTTCTGTGCATTTGTAAATTTCTGCACATATGTCCTGTACATTTGTGAATGTCTTTCTGTGCATTTGTGTATCGCTGCAAACATTTCTGGATTTTGAAACATTTCTAGTGACAAGACGTGCTGACAAATCCACAAATGCATGGACTCCACCCACCGTCTACTCAAGCCAATCAGATAACAGCCACACTTCGCTGACCAATCATAGCATCTTCTCGCTATAACCTTCATTCTTCTGCATTGGCTCAGCAAATATAAGGGTGTAATGACCCTGAGTCTTCTCCTGATCCTATTGGGGCAGAGTGTCTGAGATTTTGATAGGTCTTCCCCCATGTTAATTGATAATTAGAGTACATAGGAGTGTTGTGTGTTAAATGGGATAGGCAATCTCTGTGGGATATTTTCCCTCAGGAGTGGCTCTTGGTCAGTATCTAAGACCTTGCTGACTCTTTCACATTTTGCTTCTTTTGCATTTCTTATATAATTTAGTTTTTGTTCTGGTTATATTTGTAAGTTTGTTTGTTTTTCTTTATTATCCATAGACATCGTGTATGTTTATTATCATTACTGACTGTTGTTGTATTAGTTTAATTCAATAAAACAATTTGTATAGATGTTGTTTAATTCCTATTTTATGTTGCGGCTTTAAACAAGCAGGTCGTAACAAAGGGCCATAAAAAAGTTCCTTCCACTTGCTAAGAAAAACATCTTAACGTAGACAACTGTGTTTAGCTGCAGCCATTGCTCAGACTCTGCCGTTAGCGTGGGTGTGTGTGTGTGTGTGTGTTTGAATTTTGGCGCATGCGCAGAAGCGTAATTTGTGAGGTTCACGCACAATCGCGCTGATTCGCACACGTACAAAAAAAAAAAAAAAAAAAAATTGTTGAGCCAACTTAAATTTAAGGCAACCAGCTTTTAGCAGACTTTGAACTGAGTTCTCTCAACTTATTATTCTTATTTTAAGTTGGGTCAACTTTTTTTTTAACAGTGTAAAATGAATTGCGTTTTGTACAATCACGATAATTGCAACGATGAGAGCGCATATGAACAGTTAAATTAAGTGCCCCCATCAAACCCACCCCCCTCTACTTTTTCCCCAGAAAACTGAACTGAAACAAAGAATAAAGTTAAGCAAAAAGTAATTTTGTTATGATTTACAATGAGCTGTATCTTTTAGGCATATATGACTAATAAACTTGCATATATAAATTCAATATATATTGTTAACAAATGGTAAAAACATATAGTACCATATACATTTTTATATATATTGTTAACATATATGGTCATATCATTTAATACAATATACCATTTTAATATAGCGTTCAGCGTCAGTTCAGGCAGGCCGCGTAGTCAAGCTCCGCTATCAGCTGATACCCATCTAGACCTACTTAGGATCTGATTCCTAAGCACTCAATTGGTCCCTATTAAACAGGGCGCCGTATTTAAAGTCATTCTTCAGTGTGCCTGCTTGGCTGCTTCCTCTGCATTGCTTGCAAGAGCGCAGCTTCTGGCAATAAAGATGCGATTTTTCGTATATTTTGCTGTAACGTTACTCACCCAACTGCTGACCATGTCTACTGCCGCAAATGATGAAGACCAATGGCAAGTCGAATCCATCGAAGAAACACAGCATCAAATCAAGCAAGCAGAGGAAGCCATTCAAGACGAAAGCAACGCCTCTGTCCGTCGAAGCTCTCGTCTGGCAACTAAACCATGTAACGTTAGTCCTCCCAGCATCATTGACTGGCCACTGCCGAAGTTACTGGAAACCTTATATAGACACGATATCCCGGCTCCAACTGGAGCTACGCATAAGGAACTGTTTGCTTTGCTCTGTGAAAAAATTGACGTCCCAGCAGTAGATCTTCCTCCTCCTCCTCCATTCTCCAGCAGGAAACAGGCGCAGAAGAGAAAGAACCTCGACACGGCTTCCACTCCAACCGATGTTGCACCAAAGCGGGCAGGTGTTTCAGCCGTCTCAACCCGAGCAGTCTACTCTTCTTCAGTTCAAAGCAACGACCCAGTGTTGTCAGCGTTGTCCAACATTCAGTGTTCGCGCTCCGACATGAACTCCAGAATTCAGGCTCTGGAGTCCGGCTCAACTTCTAGGTCCTCGGCAAATCTTCTCTTCCCCGGCCAGTCTTCCGAGAACTCCTCATCGGCCACGGCACGGCTGCCCGTGTTTACGCAGCAGCAGGATGATGACGTCATCAATTCAGTGACTATACCACGGAGAACGATGGGAAGTGCAGTTCCCGTGTCTACAGGCTCTCCATTCTTTCCGCCAGCGGCTGCGATTTCTCATCAGTTAAGAAGCCAAATCATCGCAGGTAATGATGGCAATCTAGTTAAAATATTGCTGTTCTCAGAAATGAGTGAGAAGCGTGTTGTTGATTGCGGCGATGTGTCTGTCATGCTTAAAGATAGCGATCACCGGCTTTCAAAAATTTTAACGCTAGCTGAATTTAACGTGGCATTTGGGGTTTACAGAGACGTCATATGTGAAATCTATCCGTCTCGTAGAGCCGAGCTGGACACATATTTAGCAATTATTTCTGACTTGGCTTTGACTTATGGAGGAACTCTCTTCTACGACTATCATAAATCATTCTCTGCAAAAGCTGCTATGTTTATTCAACGTTTTAATCAGAGACTGGACTGGTCAGTAGTCGACTTAACCCTCATAAGCAGACATTTCACTGGTCATCAAGCTCTCTCCTGCTCGATTTGTGGCTCTCATTCTCACACTCTCAATCTATGCCCCAAATCTGTGTCTCCTCCAACTTCTAAGCCTGGCTTTCAAACTGTTGACTCTAAGGTAACACCATTTGCTACTCCATTGTGCTATAATTTTAATGAAAATGTTTGCAAATTCTATAATTGTAAATATGTTCATGCTTGTAGTTACTGCGGGGACAGCCACCCAAAATCTGTGTGCCCAAGACGAACCCGTTTTTTGAAAAAGGAGAAAAAGAAATAAAGCCATCAACCCCAATCAATGTTCCAAAGCTGGGACAGGCACTGAAAAATCATCCTAACCGCTGCTTCGTCAATTATTTAATAACGGGACTTATCCAAGGTTTTTTTGCAGGATTATTATGGTTGCCTAATCATTCTTTTTCCTGTTGTAATTTGCTTTCTGCTGTAAAGGAACCTGAACTCATCGATTCTTTGTTGGAAAAGGAAGTTAAGAAAGGATTCATGATCGGGCCTTTTGATAAGTCTCCATTCTCAATTTGTCGGATTAATCCTATAGGGATCGCTACTCGGAAATATTCAGGAAAGAAGCGCTTAATAATTGACTTGTCTGCCCCCCATAATGACGCTGCTCAAAGTATCAACAGTCTTATTCCTCTAGCTCCGTTTTCTCTGTTTTACGCAACTGTTGACGATGCAATTAAATTCATAAAAATAGCAGGTAGGGGTGCATGGCTCGCAAAGGCAGATATTTCAGACGCCTTCAAAGTTATGCCTTTACATCCATCGCAGTGGCATTTATTTGGCGTTAAATGGAGGGAAAAATTATATTTTTCGGTTAGGCTCACTTTCGGCTGTCGCAGTAGTCCAAAAATATTTGATACACTATCAGAGGCACTATGTTGGATTCTCCTTAATAACTGCAAATTACCGCACGTGCTCCATCTTTTAGACGATTTTCTGCTTGTGGACCATAAAAATGCAAAGCCAGATAGATGCATTTCGGCGTTAAAACACACTTTCGCCGATTTAGGTGTTCCCCTTTCGGAGGAAAAAACTCTAGGCCCTCTTAAAGTTATTGAGTTTTTAGGCATTACATTAGATTCTAACTTAATGCAAGCCTCGTTGCCTCTTGAGAAATTAAATCGCATTAGAGAAATCATGAGAAATGCTCAGATGTTAATTTCTTTTTCAAAAAGCGATTTGCTTCCTCTACTAGGCCATCTTAATTTCGCAATGCGTATAATTCCACAAGGCAGATCTTTTATTGCTAGACTCCTCGATCTATCCAAATCAGTTAAAGATCTTAAGGACATAGTTACTTTAGATGCAGGCTGCAGATCAGATCTCAGGTTCTGGTCTTTGCTCCTTGAAAATTGGAATGGCATTTCCTTTTTTCATTATGATGATCTGGAGTCTTCTGCAGCCCTTAAATTGTATACAGATGCTGCGCCTTCTGTCGGTTTTGGGGGGGTTTTCAATGGTCATTGGTTTGCTAGTAAATGGCCAAAGGAGCTGCTATCCGTGCCCGATAATAACATGTCCACCGCTCTGTTGGAATTATATCCCATAGTGATAGCTTGTATTCTGTGGGGCAAACAATGGTCTAGAAAACAAATTCTGTTTTTTTGCGACAATGAGGCAACTGTTAATATTATTAACAAAGGTCGCTCATCAGTTCCATTTATTAACAGATTCGTAAGGCGCCTTACTTGGTTATCGGTCATGAATAACTTCATTTTTCGTGCTGCTCATATTCCAGGCTTAAACAATCAAATTGCTGATTCTCTTTCTCGATTTGAATTTCAGAAATTCCACCTCCTGTGTCCAGGTTCAGCGTCAGCCAGCTTGGTGTGCCCTCCTTTCAGCCAAACCGTGATAGATTAGACATGACCCTTAAATCTTATTTACATTCAGCAGCAAAGTACATGCGCAGTGGTCTAGCAACATCGACATTAAAAATGTACGACACTGCTTGGTCTCATTTTAGTTCTTTCTGTACCACCTTCCCTGTAGATATACTTCCTGTCAATGTTTCATATGTTAGTGCTTTTATAGTACACTGTTTTGAGTCCCAAAAAAAATGCAGCCTTCATCCATCAAAAGTATAATCGCCGGCATCCAATTCCACCTGCGCTGCTTGGATCCATCCACCATCAGCTTGCTCGAAAACTCATCAATTCGTCTCCTGCTTAATGGACTTAAAAAAGAGAAACCAAAAGGCAATGATCATCGTCTCCCTCTCACACTTCCACTTTTAAAAAATTTAATATCACGTCTGCGAGAGGGATGCTTTGGGATTTATTCTGATATGTTGTTAGAATCTGTTTGCTTACAGCTTTCTATGGCTTTCTCAGAGGTGGCGAGTTTTCAACGCGCACAGATTCCTTTAATCCGTCACATGACCTCACTATATCTGATGTTTCAATATTTTCTCACCACTTCACCCTATTTCTAAAACACTCAAAAACTGATAGAAATAGAGAAGGATCTATTGTTTGTTTCTGAAACTAACTCTGCTTTTTGTCCTCTGTCATCTATGTTGGCTTATCTGAGGAGTCGTTCTCAAGCTCGTCCGGAGGATCCATTATTTACAACGGAGGAGGGAAAGCCTATGTCTAAAGCTTGGTTTGCATCCCGTTTCCGCTTGCTTTGTGAATGCTGCGGGCTTCCCCCAGAGCGTTATTCGGCTCATTCATTGCGCATAGGGGCGGCTACAACTGCAGCTTCCTCTACTCCCGTTTCTACCCTAAAAGCTATGGGAAGATGGTCTTCGACAGCTTATGAACGGTACCTCCGGCCAGATACTCAAGCCATTCTTAAGGCTCAGAAAGCTATGAGTGATGCTTGTAATCTGTAGTTGAAATAAACATTGCTTCAGTTACATATAAGATTATTTTTTTTATTTACAACCTTATTAGCTCTAGCTTCATTCCTCTTGCTAGCTTCACGTAGCTCTATTGGCTCATTCTTTTCAACTAAATGAGATTGGCTTTTTGAAACGCTCATTTAATCCTCTGCTGGCTCTTCGATTTTAGCAAGAAGAGCCAGGGATGATTGCCGGTATGGTCTGTTTGGGGGGGATTTGTTTTTTTGCTGCTTTCCCAGTAAATGGGAGATGTCCCCAGAAGCTGCTGCTGTTCCCTGACTAGCTTTCATGGAGCTCATGAAAGTGATGGGTAACTCAGAACAGAGCCATACCGCCAAATGTAACTTTAACATAATGCAAATAAAAATTTGGATATTTGACAATGTCTGTTATTTTTGACTCAAGTGGTCCTGACTGAAATATAGCGTTCAGCGTCAGTTCAGGCAGGCCGCGTAGTCAAGCTCCGCTATCAGCTGATACCCATCTAGACCTACAGCTGATCTGATTCCTAAGCACTCAATTGGTCCCTATCAAACAGGGCGCCGTATTTAAAGTCATTCTTCAGTGTGCCTGCTTGGCTGCTTCCTCTGCATTGCTTGCAACCCTCCTCCTCCCCTAGCTCCTCCCTTAACTTCTGTTTAACTTAATCAGTGTCATTCTGTTGTCATTGATGCATGCTCTGTTCTCAATGGGGGGATTTGTTTTTTTGCTGCTTTCCCAGTAAATGGGAGATGTCCCCAGAAGCTGCTGCTGTTCCCTGACTAGCTTTCATGGAGCTCATGAAAGTGATGGGTAACTCAGAACAGAGCCATACCGCCAAATGTAACTTTAACATAATGCAAATAAAAATTTGGATATTTGACAATGTCTGTTATTTTTGACTCAAGTGGTCCTGACTGAAATATATATTGTTAACATATATGGTCATAACATGCAATACCATATAAAAATGAACCATATACATACTTTAAATATATGTCTATATACAAATTTTATTATGGGAATTTCATATATGTTATAAACATACACATACATATATCCAGAAGATGGATATATGTGATAATAATATATTCCCTTATATGTAACATATATGACAATATCGCTACTGATATAGGGACATATATGTCATATATTAGATTTCCGTATGGGTTATTACAATGTTATTGTTTCGCTGGACTAAAAGTGCTCGCTGGGATGTTGTTCTGTGGACCCTTACCTGTCTAACTAAACTGGGATTTCAGCAGTGGACGCGTTTGTGGCTCGTTATTACAGTGATAAAGGTACGTACGGCTTTTTTATTCTGCCTGTTTTGATGTGTACTGCTTACACAAATGTAGCAAATACATTCCTTATAAGCTTTCCATCGAAAAACAGCGATCTGTCGTCGATGCATGAGGATTAGACCTTCAGAATGATATATAGTTTGCCAAGATTAATTATATTCTTTCACGTTAAATTCATTCATAAACATTAAACTAGTGGGGAAAAAACGCTTCAGTGCGCCGTCGCTCTGGTAAACGTTAACAGGTTAACTTTCTTTACAGTTAAGACACAGTTACTTGTCTAGAAAATCCTTCTTGATTTAAGAATATTTAGATATTTTGGTTGGAAACAAGACAAAATCTAAGTAAGAAATTTTTTTTTTGCAGTGCACCGTTTGCGGCCCACGCAAGCCCGCCGCCGTCTGTGGCTCACTTAAATTCGCCGGCCTCTCCGCTGTCAAGCCTGCCGGCTCCAACCCCGGAACTCCTGGATATGCCGCTAACCCCAGAGTTCTCTGTGCCTCTCCTTACTCCAGCGCGCCCTCCAGAGCCCGCTCCTCGCAAGCGCCCTCCAGAGCCTGCTCCTCGCAAGCGCCCTCCAGAGCCCGCACCTCGCAAGCGCCCTCAAGTACCCACGCCTCCAGAGCACCCTCAAGTGCCCGCGCCTCCAGAGCGCCTCCCAGACTTAAATTTCCCCAATAATGTTTTTTGGGGGAGCCATATAACCAAGGCCAGTCAAGTTTTTCCACACCAAACTCATCCAACCATGTCTTTATGGACCTTGATTTGTGCACTGGAACACAGTCATGCTGGAATAGAAAAGGGCCTTCCCCAAACTGCTCCCACAAAGTTGGAAGCACAGCAGTGTCCAAAATGTCTTGGTATGCTGAAGCATTAAGATTCCACTTCTCTGGAAATAAATCAACCCCCTGAAAACAACACTATATCATTATCCCTCCTCCAACAAACTTGCTCAAATAGTTGTATCAATGTAGTCTGGCAGGTAACGTTCTCCTGCCATCTGCCAATCCCAAACTCACCCATCAGACTGTGTGATTGGTCACGCCATAGAGCATGTTTCCACTACTCCAGAGTCCAGTGTCTGTGGGCTTTACTCATTCTATCCCATGCATGGAATTGTACTTGATGATGTAAGGCTTACATGTAGCTACTCAGCCATGGAAACCATTCCATGAAGCTCCCACAGCAGAATTTTTGTGCAGATATTAATTTCAGTCGAAGTTTGGAACTTTTCAGCTTTGGAATCAGCAGAGCATTGGTGACTCCATTTCCACTGACAGACTGGTCATGTGCAAAACATCACCACTGGTATTTAACAACAACTGGCAGGATAGCGATCTATTTTTTTTACGGAGTGTCTATTTACACTAAGTGCAAATAGCCCATCTTGTTGGCAAAGGCTATTTACACTAACTCCGCCCACTAACGTGTGATTGGGTTAGTCAACAACAAAAAAAGAAGTCAGTTCAACATCAGTCTCAGTGGCGTAGATGGTAAAGTGCATGCATTTTGACGCGATCAACCCGAGTTCGACCCCACCTTTTGCCAAACATTTTTTTCTCCCTTTTCAAATCTCATATCGCATCAGAAAGGCATTTATTTTCAATAAAAATTAAGGAAATAATCAAAAAGTTGAAAATAAAGTATCGGGTAGGGTTAGGGTAGGTGTAGGGAGGGCTTTATTGTCCCAATAAGGTGGCATCCATTTAATAAATTTGAATTCAAATTATAATTTACACTCAGTACGTTATTATTGCGTACTGTTTTATAATGTACTACAATACTGAGGTGCAGATAATTGCCACTATTTGCAATAAGTAGTATAAATAGCAGAAAATCTTGCTATTTTAACATAGTGTAAATAGAATCTATAGCCATTTGCACTTAGTGTAAATAGCATATAGTTAAAAATACTGCTATTTGCACTTAGTGTAAATAGAATCCATCGCTATTTGCACTTGGTGCAAAAGTACCATAGTACCATAAAACCAGGATATATGGAGAAAAGACATCTGGATTCCTTTAGAGAAGGGCCACTTTAAGCGCCTGGCTGGTTTCAAGATTCAAGATTCAAGAGTTTTTATTTGTCACATACACAATTATACAGAGTATAACCAGCAGTGAAATGTAGGTCAGGTCCGCTCCAAGGACAGTGTAATTATAAAGTATACAAATATTAAGAAGAAGAAAAGTAGAAAAAATAAAATAAAAGAATAAAATAAAATAAAAGATAAGATAAGATAAAAAATATAAATATAAATGTGCAGGTCAGTATGTTGTTGACTTAAATAGTAATAAGAGGAATGTGCAAAAATAATGTGCAAAAAAGTTGTACAGGGTATTTAAATAGCAGCAATATGAGATAGAGAAAAAATATGAATATCTTATTGATATATGATATTTACATGGAGAAAAATTATGAATAGCTTATTGATATGGTGATATTTACATGGAGTAAAGTGATGTTATGACACAGAGTTAGAGATTAGGAGCCTGATGGCCTGGGGGAAGAAGCTCCTCCTAAGTCTCTCAGTTCATCATAAATAAAGTCGAACGAAGAAAACTCCCTTTTGTCACTTTTGAATAAAACCAGAACTCATACTCCCGGATTTTACTTTACATTGGCGCCATAATTCAAAGGCCTGGTTACAGCCGACTCGAACTAAAGACAACTCCCAACTTTCCAAAAAAAAAGTGACCTCTTCACGAACCCATGCTTCTCCCAGAGGAGGAGGGAAGCGCGCCTTTTCTGTTGCGTTCTCTAAACAGACAAAGAGAGCCACACCTTTGCTTAAGGATATTTGGTTTTAAAAGGGAATGAGTTATACTAAGTTTCTGCGACTGAAAGTATACTCGAAAACAAAACACTATAGACAATATAGTTACCACCTATATGAAGAATGTTTTTCTATGTTTATAAGCTTGTTGCGTTATTTTGAACTTATGGTAGTCTTTTTCCAGAATGTATAACTGTAACTGATCACTAGATGTTCAGTTCACATGCTCGATGTGTTTATTTAGAATTTAGGATCACTTAATCGATGCATTAACTGCGTAATGGATAGAATCGATATATGTGTTTTGGTTATTATGTGGTAAATTATGTGGTGTTTGGTGTCAGACGAAAACTAATGTCATGAATAATATTGTGGTGTGAATGAAAATGATCTGTTTTCATCAATGCATGATTACAATAACGGATAGAAATTTGCTTTCAATAATTTCTTCATGTGATGAATAACTGAACAAGATAATGTATGCACAAGATGCAGCTGTGCAGGGCGGGGCTCCGCCCTACAGAAACACTTGCAATTGGATCAAACGCCCCACAGGAAGAATCCGATTGGTTCAGGCGCCCGTGGGCGGATCCCAAATCGGCCCGTTAAAAACAGATGCACAACTGTGAAAGTTCAGTTGGAGTTGAAAACTGAAAAGGAAGAGCTCACGCTCACCTCGCTCGTCTCTCGTTCTGCTTACGCGCTGCAAAGCGCTTCTTGCCACTAACATCACGGCCGAGCATTGCAACTGAGACCAAGACTCAGTTAAACTTTGAGAGAAACTAACATCTGAAGCTAAGAACTAAAACGACTTCCTGAGACCATCATCAAGTCAGCACGAAGCCAACCAACCACTGAAGAGTACCCTCGTGACACGACCTACCAAGCAGCCAATCAGCGCACAATCTTTTCTTGAGACCGAAAGAACTGACCTCGACTGAGAACAAAGTTGAAGTAGAGCATCTTTTGAACCCGAAGAAAAGACTGAACTCAAGAGAAAGTAAGACAAAATCTCCTTAAATCGTCTGAAACTGGTTGTATTTATCTTTTAAGAGTAAAGATAGAGTTCCTGCGTGTATGATTCCCTCAGGTTGAAACGAGCATTAGAACCTAAGACTCTCTTCAGATCAAAACAACTCATTACCTGTATGTATGTATGTTTAAATCGTCTGTTTTGTGTTGTCTAGGGTAGTATTGTATTAGAGTAGTAAATAAACTTTGATTCCATTAAGAAATCTCTTGTCTGTGCTATGTGATTTTGCAAATCGTAATTATTTGCCAAAAAGATTGCGTTAACTACGCTCATGAGCTTGATAACTAAAGTTAACTATTTGGGTTGTTTTATCGTTGGCCAGCGAATAAGATAAACAAATTGTTAAGAAATAACGTGCTGATTTTAATACTTGCTGGACAAGTCGTTAATAAGGTATCGTTAACCAGGTATAAGTTGGACATTCTGATTAATAGCAATTAATCATATAAATCATATGATCATCTTAAGAGTGATTCCCTAAAACCTAAAATAAAGATAATATGTGGTTAGTACACTACAATTAGCTAAGCCATCACTGGTTATCAGTAATTGTGCACGACATATTATTCTTCCTTTTCATTTCAAGTCAACATTTATACATTAATTGCTTTTGAGTGATTTATTTTTTTTACATCTTCATATATATTTTGTACGCAACTGCATTTAATATGGGTGTGCGGCACAGCTAAAATTATTTATCAAATGGATGAAAAGTATCAAGCTATGACTTCAACACATTTTATTATTGCACACAAATCCATTGCATTACTGTGATAAAGCAGTACAATATATACAGTTTATATACAGTGGCCTTCAAATTTTAATGATGAAATATTTTTTCTTCCTTCAATAAAATCAAATCAAAAAATTTTGGCAATGAGAAATAAAAAGGGAATCGATACTTTCTGAAGGCACTATATATTTATAGTGTTACCATTTGTTAACAGTGTTATCATTAACATTTTAACCCAAAAACTGATACCTGCCCACTAAAACATTCAGAAACTACCAGCTGTAACGTGAAGCAAATGATAAACATCACACCTCTGTCAGCAATCCATCTATGGGTTCGTCCTGTTTTCACACAGAATAACCTTACATTGTGGCAAGCAAATATGAACGCACAGACAGAAGATAAACGTGTAAATATTTCCAGGTAAACAGACTGAGAAGTCATGTTTGAGCGCTGTAACAAATAAATCACCAAATAAATGTCTAACTCAATGAACTCGTATGGCTATTATCACATACTGTTTCTGCAGGACTGTAGAGAGAGGTGATTTTTGAATGTTGCAGTCGCAGGCCTTCATCCTGTTCAGTCTACAAGTCACAAAACGTTTCCATCTTGCACTCGCTTGCTTTCTTCCTCCATTTCATGCAGACCATACATTGTCTTTCACATCAAGTACAAAAATATATTTCTATTGACAAAAGCAAACGTTGGTAAATATTAGTTATCTGCAGACAGATCTGTGGGGTGTACAAAGTTACTAACTGTTCAGTTGGGTTACTCATATAAGCATTTAACATCACATCACACATGGGAGTAGATGCCTTACAATATCTAAACACAGAATGATGTTTAAGACACTGTTTCTGCTTTTCTCATTTAAAATAAAATACTTGAAGACAGAAGACCCATTTGTTTTTCTGCCTTACAAACATTTAAAAAAGGACTGAAAAAATACTCTTGTAACCAAGACTAGTTCATGTTCAGGCACATACACTAGTATAGAGGTGAAGTGTGTCATTTCTACTCTTTCGTCCATCTTGAACTCTACTGGTCATGTCAGAAGTTGTTGTGTCGGGAGGCTCAAACAAACAGACCGCTGTTTTGAAAGCATCACAGGATTTCACTCTTCAGCAAGTCAAATTACCAATGTGACTCTGAACGTGAAACCGTCAGGAAAGTATCTTAGTGACAGACAAATGACAGACTTCACCTCTGAAGAGTGAAAAACACAGAAAACACAAGCTCTGGTTGAACAGACAGACATCTCATCCATAGTTGTAGGTGAAGTTGTAAGTGCTGGGCTCTTTCGGCACAGGAGGCGGAGCCTCAGGGATGGTGATATTCTCCAGATCGAGGAGGCGGAGCTTCATTTCCATGCTCATTAATGTGTCAAGGTCACTTCGTGTGAGATCGCTTCCCAACTCCTTCCCCAAGAGTGCAGACAGCCCATCTGTCCAGATGCAATACTGATCCACACAAACAAAAAGCACAAAGGTCACTTCCACAAATAATACATTTTTCCCAATAAAATGTAAAATATCATATTCAAACAACAGTCTGCAACACAAACAGTCTGTGAATCTGTGGACTCAAGGCCTATGGTGTTCCAATAAAGCCGCACTTCACTCTGGAATACAAGTCTGTCGTGATGCCTTAAGCATGCAGTTTGATGCTTATAGTCTTGTCTTTTGCATACTGCTGTTTGTAAATATTGCTGTAATGCAGTTCTAGGATTACTTTCACTGAAATGTTACTATCGCGTGCTAGTTTTGCAGATGTGATTTTGCAGACACACAGACACAAATCATCGTAGACACAAATCGTCAGGGACCATCTAAGCTATAGAGTCAAAACAGGGCCACATATACTTGCAAAATAAATAAAGTACTGCAAAAGAAAAAGTTTTGCAACAAAAATGAAACTATTGAGAAAACACAAATGAGCTTTTTTTGCAGACAAAAATGAATAACTGCAAAAGAAAATTAAATATTGCAAGAAGCAAAGAAGTTTTGCAAAAAAAAAAAGAATTGCACAATATAAATGAAATCAAGCAATGATTTTTACATGGCCATATCTACTAATTTATTTGCAACGTTGCTTTTTTTCGTTTCAGTCAAGTGTGAGCTTACGATACCGTTTGATCCCGTGTCTCACTTTCTGGCATTGTTTTGACATGGGGGTGGAGTCAAGGGGCGTGTACAACAGGCGTGGCCATGCCTTCCTGGAAGTGACGTCATCGGCCAGAGACGCAGATCACAGCTGATCAAGGCACCATCATTGAGCAGAGGCATGCGGGTGGATTGTTTCCTTTTATTCACTAGCAATAAAACATGCATGGTTTCATTTGATTAAATCTAGTTTGAGCGTGTGGAATGGAGCTCAAGCGTAGTTCAAGCAGACCACGGCATGACTGCAGCATCAGCTGAGGCTCAGCTGATCGTAATTCCTCCCACTACAATTAATAAGATATATAAGATCATCCGTACTCACACTTGCCTTAGTCAGCCTTGAGTTCTTTCGCACAGAAGCGCGTTAAAACAGTTTTAGCCTGTCGCACAGACACTCGCTTCTAGATTGGCTTAAGACAGCTTCTAAACACTAATTCATTGCACAGATACTCGCTTAACAGCCTTCTAGTTCGTCAAAAACACTCACTCAGGACAGCTTTCAAATGGATTTGAAAAGATGTTGACCATACAGTTTTCGCTTCAGATTACTGTCATGTTTTGAACACACGATTCTAAGACTAAGTGACTAAGAACAATTCAGTCGAGATCGGCCCTCCCTGCATGGAGTTGTAGCCTACATCATTAAGAAGATCAAGCATCCTTAACAGATGTAGATATACGTCACTCTCCATTCATCCAAATGAGTCTTCATGAAGCTAAGCCAAGTTTCTTTTTCATACTCATGGTTAAAGTTATCAGGTATTGGCAACACGCTCGTTGCTAAGCATAATTGCTCAGTACTCGCTGTCGCTATAGTCTTCTCATCTCATTGGCCATAGCTTGTTGGAAACTGCTTATAGCTATTTAGTCACTATTTGGAACCTGCTGTTTACCAGGATTTATGCTTATCATTGGGAACATTAACGTTGTTAAAGCTAGCTATGTTTTAGCAAATATGCCGTTGAACAAGCTTCTGTTCGTTATTGTAATTGTACTGTTGCAGTCGTTTGGTTATAGTCAATATGCTTAATACTCTCTGTTGTTATGGGAAACGTATCATTGCTTAAGCACAGTTTGATTTCTAAGCAGTGTGGAATCATGTGAAGTAGCTATTTTCAGTGAGTAGCTAATGCTGTTTGAGTCGTTAAATATCTCTAGATGATGTTATATGCCATTTAGCATATTCATTACCTGCATTGCATTTTACTATTGTCAGCATTTCATTGTTACTTCTCTGCTACTCTCTGTGCTCACGTAATGGATTTAATACAGTACACTGCGTAAACCGTTTATATATTTGTTGCCGTCAGACAGTCCGAAATAGTAACTGAAATGCTCTGTTAAATTCTGATTTATAATCCAGATGATCTAGCAATAAGTTGCATATTTGTTAACACCGATTGGAGGAGTGCAGCATGCGGAGTGGCCGATAGGTCCCGCCTTCTTATGAGCCAGTTGCTGATGGATTAATCTGCTTCGGCTGCTGTTGGAGGCTCCAGTTGCTGTGGAGGCAGTCGGTGCTCTGAGACGCGCATTTAGGACAGCGCATAAGCATTGACTGGTCAGCCTGAGAAAACGCAATTTCGTGATTTGTGTGCTTTGAAACCATTATGAGACAGTCATTGTCAGATTTATTGGCAATTTTTATGACAATGTTTATTCAAGAGACTTGGTGATAACCTTTGATGGAGTAGTGTTTCCCTGTTCAAGGATAGAGGAGCTTAACTGAGAGGCGTTTCAAGGACTGATTTCAGGACTTTGATGAGAGACATTTCCCTGGCTACATGTGACTTCATTTCAACTGTGCTTTAGTCTGATTTCAACTATTAAGAGGGTCCACATTAACACAGCTATTTAGCCTATTCATTCTTCACACTTTTTCTCTAGGGCTGCAGGTTGGCGTAGCTACATTTGTAATTATTCTTAAATCGCTCATTTAATATTAGTGTGATAATGCTCTTCATGCTAGCACATTATCACCTTCAATGGCTACGTCAAAGGAGACAATGTTTGCCTAGCTTCCCGTGTTGCTACATCATTTTGTTGGGGGGATAACAACTCAAGCATTATTTCTTCCTCTCACGGAGTTATTCAATGTTATGTCCAATATTCCTCAATTTTCTAGTTTTATCCTCACCAGTTGTCTTACCATAGTACAGCATTCCTGATAATTATTGAAATATGTCATCTCCACCAGCCAAGATGAGCGTATCCACTAAAGTGACAATCAGCCTGAACGCAGAGGCTGGGAAGTTGAACAGAGAAGACCAATCGATGAGAGTGGCAGGTACACAGACCAAAGTCCACTGATGGTTCGAGGACAGCTGATTGAGGAAGTGCAGTAGTTTATCAACCTTGTGAGCATAGTGGCCACTGATGGAGGGACATAGGCTGAATCAACAGGCGAATAAGGAATATCAACGGAGACATAGAGACAGGCTTTCCAAGAAGACATGGAAGACATTGGCATCCAATAGGAAGCCATGGATAATGTGGCCATGGATTGAATACTTAGGAACGTCTGGTTTCCCATCGTACCAACACGTGACCTTATCTGATAATGATAAAATCTCTGCAAAGTAAGAAGCTACTCTCTTTATATATTAAGGCATACCACCTCCCCTAACCATTCAGAGAGTGCACTCCCTGAATGATCTTAGAACTGAACTTACTACGTCTTTGTATTGGGGGTTCAAACCTCAGTGAGGTTTGCCTGTGGATAGCTCAGAATCTGAATCCTTCAGAGCTAAGCCTGGCACCAAATCTAAAATTCAGGACCTCTACAATATTTTGACTTGAACAGAGTGGTCCTGACTGAACTATATGTGTATTAGCAGCCTTTGCTCAAGTTAAAGAAATTGCTAACATGAAAATCGGCTGTTTATTTCTCTTAATGTGCATACTTTTATAGAATAAAAATGTGCATTGTTTCGTTTTGTTAACTAAATTTGTATTAACAGTGATTGTTTAAAATCTCTTCACCTGTGGGAGGACGCCAGTGCACAGGATCATTCTTTGTTTACATTAGTTCAGAGTTACTGCTAGTTTTAATGTAAAAGAATGTAATTAACTTAAACCAGGGGAGCCCAACCGTGTTCCTGGTGATCGACTATCCTGCAAAGTTTAGCTCCAACTCTAATCAAACACTCCTGAAGCAACTAATTAAGGTCTTCAGGATCTCGTGAAAATTAAATTCAGGTGTGTTTGATTAGAGTTTGTTGGACAGTCAATCGCCAGGAACAGGGTTGGACACCCCTGACTTAAACTATACATCATTAAAAAGGTCTAAGACTCGAGCTTCATATCAATCTCAACTTCATTTTTCATGCACATAACTCCTGACATAAATTAAGAAATGACTGTCACTGTAAGATTCAAAAACTGAGGCTTTAGTCTTTTTGGTTTAGTTTTGTCGTGGCCATGATATATAAATTTTGTGGGAACGTGATATGTCGGTATCGCAAGCTCACACTTGGCTGAAATGAAAATAAAAGCAGCGTTGCAAATAAATTAGTCGATATGGCCATGGAAAATATGTATTGCAAAATTATTGCTTTTGCACGGTTTCATTTATATTTTGCAATTCTTTATTTTTGTTTGCAAAAAGCACATTTATTTTTTCTCAATACTTTCATTTTCATTCACAAAACTTTTTCTTTTGAAATACTTAATTTCCTTTGCAAGTATATGTGGCCCTGTTTTGACTCTATACTCAGCCACCGCTGCACATAACATATGTATGAAAGTGATACTCTAAACCTTAATGGGTTTTTAATATATGTAAAGCTGTACAGACATGTAAAATACTGTGTGCTCATTTACAAACAAATAAGTGTTTAATCGGTATGAAATTCTACTGTCAAAATGACATTTGTTTTGGTCATTGTGTTTTGGATAAGGCTCGTATATATGGTATATTGAATTTTTTTACCAAAAATTGTAATTTCGATTTCTTTCCTGCTGAAAAATCCAGAATAAGCCAGCATGAATTCCATGCTGGTCCAGGCTAGTTTATACTAGTTAGTGATGCTATTGTGCTGGTCAAGATGGTGGACCAGCATAATGGAGCTGGTGAAGCTGGTTTTGAAAATTTACATTTTTTATTTGTTTTAGTAAGGATTATATTATTGATAAATATTATCTAAAGTTGTGAATAAATAAATAAATATTCAAACCAGTGAAACATTTCAAAAGAAAAATTTTTAAAATCAGTTTAAAAGAGCTTGTGTACATTGCAAAACTAAAACATTCAGATATATCAAAAGGAAAGAAAAATAACAGCATAATCAAACAGATTGTTCAGTAACAGGGGGTTATGATAAGTGCTATTGCTAATAAAGAGCTCTTAATAATGAAAGATCAAAATGGAAAATTGCTGTTGTTAATGCTCATTTGAGAACACGTGTTAAAATCCAGCTGTCAGCCACTGATTCCAAAAAAGTGTACAAAGTAAAAGGTATGTCATTGCAGCCAGGAGCATGAAATATTGTAGACAACAGTGATAGCATGCAATTTCAAAAATTGCTGAAGTAGAATTAATTCAACCAAAGTCAAGGGCAAAGTGCCTAAATCACCATAATAGTGACTTCAAACAGACCATTCAAAACAAATAAAGACAAAATTATTTATAATAATTGAACATCGTGATGTTTTTGCAATTGTTTACACATGCTCTGGTGAGATATCATTGATTTCATTTGCAGTTGATTTCATCTAAGGCTGCGAGTCCATTGTAGTTGTGTTGTTTACTTGTCTCTTCTCTTTTTTCTGTTCTTGTTCCTCTTATATTCAGTGATTCTGTTTGTTAACTGCAAGTGTATGGAAGTAGAATAATGACAATAGTTTTTGAAACATAAAGCATGCTGAATTCCACAAAACGAAAAAAAAGATGCATTGCAATTAGTAGTGCTTGCATTTGATTGCCTTGTATTTCTAGGGCTTGCATTTTTAGGTCCTGAAATTTAACATAGTTGTTTATTTAAGCTGTGAATATTTTTCAATTCAAAATATTTCACACACATTTTCATAATTAAAAATTCAATCATTCATATTCACCTTACAGAATTCACTTCCAAAATATTAAATATTAGTTTTATTGTCATTCCGCTACATGTGGGGACATACAGTGGAACGAAATGTCGTGCCTCGCAGGACCACGGTGCTACATAAATACAGACATACAACAATGAAGTAAAAAAACCACTATAAACCTATACACAACTAACCTACTGACAGATTTAACTATAAGTATAATATATATAAGTATTTACCCTATACAAACTAAAAAATAGAAGATAAAAAATACAAACTATACGAATGCTTTACATAAATATTTACCCTATACAAACTAAAAATTAAAAGATAAAAAATACAAACTATACGAATGCTTCACAAATACTGTACATGTGCAAAGAGAGACATTTTGAGTCAAGCAGGTTGGGGAACAGAGCAGGATGATTTCCCCGTCACACTCCAGGATTCCCCAATGACGCGTAACACGCCTCATGTGATATAACTAATACAGTGATATAAGACCTCAGATCTCAGAACACACTTTACTGATGATTATGCAAACTATATCGACAGTGAAGCAGATGTGGAATATGAACTAACGCGCAAGGTTTCACGGTGTTTCTCTCAGAAATCGGTTAAAGAAAACGCATTACGCGGCTCAGTAGCAATGACAGCTATTATTAGGCTTGTTTGACAAGCGCCTCGCCTCGCCTGATGAAATAAGCTAAGCGCAGTCAAGACGGACAGTTCTGACCTCTAGAAGTAGAACAGATAGCTACGAGATCAAAGGCGGATATCGCGTTATTCTCATTCATGTGCTGTGCTGCTGATAAACGTGATATAATTTCAGTTCTGCTGCTTTTATATGTATATAAATATGATGAACAAGACACTCAAAGTGCTTGCTATTTAATCCCATATGAAAGAAAGGCTTATTTATCATCCATTTCTACATTAATACAAATGAACAAATTGTCATATTTTTTTATAGAAATATGACAACAATCACATATCTCACACAGAGATTGCACTGTCATAGTGTTTGGGAATAGTCAAGAATAATTTAAATAGACAATCACATGAAATCTGATAAAAAAAAATTAATAAAGAAAACATTTTAGCAGAGAACGCAGCATCACAGTTGTGTGAACCAATGAGCTGCGTCTCAGTCAGTCGTTTCCCATCATGCTTTTGATCAGCACAGCAAGGTTATTATAGTTTTGAATTTTTAAATTTGTTTTATTTTAATATAGTTTTCAAATTTGCTAAGGAATTCAGTTTAGTTTTTATTAGTTTCATTAATATTTTTGTTAGTTTTAATTTAGTTTTTATTTTGTGAACACATTTTTATTTAGTTTTTATATAGCTTAGTTTCCGTTTTAGTTTCAGTTTTAATTAAAGTTTAGTAGAATCAACAGATCACTTCCAGAGCGAAGGCCAAAGAAAGACTTAGCATATTTTAACCTTAGTGAGGCAAACTTTTAGCGACAAAATTAATCCATGCTGAGATTGATAGATGGTAAAAGTATACAAATATACACCAAAGGAATTAAGCCTTTTTACAACATAAATCTACACAAGTTGCCCTTAATGTCATATCTAATGGTGTGTTGAGATATTTAATATGAAAATAAACATAGCTTAATTTGGTTACGTGTCTTTTTTTTCTTATTTAACCATAATCATAATATTGTAACTGTCTTGTCTTGCGCACTTTTCCGTGAACATCCGCGCATAAATCATAACTGTGTGGAACTAATGAAATTCAATAATAACGGCAATCGTAGGCCTATTTAAAGGCTCACATTTGAATATGTTATTTTCTTTATTTATGAAGAATTATAAGCGTGTGTATGATGTGATTTAGCCTATGCATATTTATTTGTTCGAAAGTTTGGCAGTGATCACAAAATGCTAGGGCAAGTTTTGTATTGTTTACAGAAAGGTGCATTCTCATCTTTTTTTTCTGTTAATTATCATGTTGCGTGTCTGTTTTTCTTCAAAGCACCAACTTGGCTAATGTTGGTTTGATTGCTTGTGTTAGATGAGAAAATAAATAAGTTTGTCTTCCTGATGTTGTAGATTAATGTGGGTCCGGTTCGGGTCTGGTACAGAAATAAATGAGTGCTGCTGTCTGATAACGGGTCGGGTGTTCTGTTAAGTACTACTGGTGTACGTTTACCAAACAGGACCCGTGCAGGTCTCTGCTTTAATCCGCTTTGCGTCTCTCCGTCAGAGATGTGCGGTATTTACAGGTATTTCCCTAAACCGCCACACAGCTCATATATTTTTCAGCCAAGGGGTGAGAACGTAATGATTACGAAAACGATTATTTATTTTTGTTTATTATTTTATTTCAGTTAGTTTTTCAATAACTGTTGTTAGTTTCATTTCGTTTTAGTTTTTCAAATATTTTGACATTTTTATTTTATTTCAGTTTACGAAATAGTTTTTTCATCAATCGTTTTCGTCTTAGTTTTAGTTTTCGTTTACGAAATAACCTTGCAGCACAGTCGGTGGAGAGCAATCCGACACAGCCCCCCCCCCACGAGAGTTTTTTGGCACACGTCAGCATGACATCAGAACAAGGCGGACGTAACTCGGACACTTTTTATTTATTTATTTTCAAGTTCAAGTTCAGTTTTATTTCTAGAGCACATTTAAGCACGAGACAAAGCCGACCAAAGTGCTGCACAACAAATAATAATATATGATGAAGAGAAAATAGTAAACAAATTAAAACCATTTTGGGCCATTTAGGGACCCAATACAACAACCAAACCGTGTTAAAAGCCAGAGAGAAAAGATGCGTTTTAAGATATGACTTGAACTCAGATAAAGTGGAAGCCATTCTAATGTGAACTGGTTGTTCCAGAGGGTAGGGCCAGCCACTTCAAATGCGCTAGATCCTGTTTTAAGCAAGGTATAGGGGTCCGGAGGAGAAGTTTAGCCTCTGATCTTAGAGCCCTCGTCGGAGTGTAGGGGTGGAGTAGATCAGACAAATAGGACGGTGCTTGATTGTGAAGAGATTTGTAGACAGGTAGCAGGATTTTAAAGTCAATGCTATAGTGTACTGGCAGCCAATGCAAAGATCGCAAGAGGGGAGATACATGATCAAACTTTTTACACCCCTTCAAGAATCTAGCTGCTGAATTTTGAACTACTTGTAACCGCAGGATTTGAGACTTTGATATACCAAAGTAGAGGGAGTTGCAATAATCCAGCCGAGATGTAATAAAGGCATGGATAGCAATCTCTAGAGAGCTTTTTGAGAGAAATGGCTTGATTTTAGAAAGCGAACGAAGATGGAAAAAACTAGAACCTACTACAGCACTGATTTGTTTAACAAATTTTAAATAATTATCAAACACCACACCCAGATTCCGAACATGGGGAGAGATAGAGGAATTTAAGTTTCCGAGGTTGGGTTGAATACTTGCCCCACGTTCAGATGGACTAAAAACAATAACTTTGGTTTTACCTGGGTTCAAGAACAGAAAGTTTTTAGAAAGCCATGATTTGACATCAGCAAGATAAGCATTAAGGGCATCAAAGGCATAATTTGTTTTCTTAGCCATAGGCAAGTAAATTTGTAGGTCATCGGCATAACAATGAAAGGAGATGTTGTGTTTCCTGAAAATAGACCCCAGAGGAAGAAGATAAAGAGAAAAGAGTGCCGGAGATAAAATAGAACCCTGAGGAACTCCACAGGTTAGGTTGCCTGGGGTCGAGAAAAAATTTCCAGTTTTTACCACAAATCTCCTATTTGTTAAGAATGATCTAAACCAATTTAAAACCACCCCCCCAGTCCCACATGGGACGCCAAACGAGAAATGAGTACCTCGTGATCTACAGTGTCGAAGGCAGATGACAAGTCTAGCATCACTAACACAGCAGAAACATCAGAATCAGTAGTCATTAAAATGTCATTTAAAACTCTTACAAGGGCGGTTTCAGTGCTGAGGGGATCACGTGACCCTTCGACGGCAATGCAGGCTTAGTCCTTCGCTCTGCTCACGTTGCCATATTTTGTATGATCCTGTCAGTAAAATTTGAACCACTCTGCATTGGACCTGTCATGAGTGCTAAGGCAGACAAAGGGGATCGAAAAAGAGTGATTGAGCAATCGCCAATGAAAAAAAAATTCAGAGATTCTGCCATCTCCAGAGAGGACCTCGACGATGCTATTGCTAGCCGCATCGAACTAGCATTTAAAGAGCAGCAAAACACGTTGAATTCGGTTGTGAATTTGGCAGTAAGAGAGGCGATGGACTCTGTGCTGATTCCAGCATTACGTGAACTGCGTGAAGACATACAAGCGACCAACAAGTCTGTTAAAGAGCTAAGAGAGGAGTTTGAGACCATAGCTACCGCGGCGAAGCAGACACGTGACCGCGTAGATTCTGTTCAAGCAGCTGCACGTGAGGATAGGAGGACAGTCACGGGCTTAAGAAATCAGCTGGAGCGACTCACCGAGAAGGTGACGGATATGGAGGACAGGTGCAGGAGGAACAACGTACGACTGGTGGGGCTGCCAGAGGGGGCTGATTTCTAAGTGGATTCCTTCCTTGAAGGGCCGTGACATTGAGATTGACTGGGCACATCGCGTGTATGACGGAGGGAGGGGCTCCAACCGGCCGCGCACTCTCATCTTCCGTATACTGAGATGGCATGACAGATCAGATATCCTAAAGGGTGCTCGAAAGGCTTATCCGGTGAAATGTGCACAGAACAATGTCACACTGCTATTTGTTCCCAACTTTAGTCCAGCTACAGTGATCAGGAGAAAGGCATTTGGTCCAGTTTTGAAGAAGATGACAGCGCTTGGTCTCCAGCCCTTCCTCATCTATCCAGCCGTAATCAAACTTCGGCACAAGGGGGAACAGAAAAGCTTCGATTCTCCTCAGAAAGCGGAGGATTTTATCAGCTCCCTGTCCCAGCAGAAGACATATGCCGCGGCTCTGCGTGGGGGAACGGCGGTCGCTGTTTCTCCAGCCCGGCGGGAGGAGCTTGATGGTCGGGATGAACATGGTCTCAGCTGCTCAGGAGCGGATGATGGCAGAATGGACATGGATACTGGCTAAACCAATTTTTTGCTTTTTCTTCTCTCCCCTCTACTACTGAGATATTGGGTCTCATTCACTAAACATGCGTACGCACAAATTTTTGCGTGAAATGTGCGTACGGACATTTTCGTGAATAAATCATGATTCATCAAAAACTTTCGTACTAAAATTTAGAAATTTAAATGCCCCCCCGATGGAGGTGCCCTGGCGCCGGCTCTGGCGCACAGATATGTTTGCTGAGAGTGACGAATGGCTGTTCAGTTGCTTTTAAATAGCACATTTTTTCTGGCTTCCACCTCCGACAGCAAAACCTCACGTTCATTATTGTTAAAGTTATTTTTCTCTGTCTTTTGTTTCGATGCCATAATTGTCTTTCTCTAGATGAGTGCCGCTTTGCAGAAAGCCCTTATATGGAGCTGGTTTGGGTGTGTATTATGCTAATCACTAACCTCGTGCACGCGGGCGCTCTTTTAGAAGACTCCAGATTCACTAACAGAAGAACGAGATTAAGAACAAGCTCATGTGCGTACGCACGTGTTGTGAATTAGGCGGAAAGTTTTCATGAGAAGTTCAAATGTGCGTATAAATACGAAAAACGTACGCACTTATTAGTGAATGAGACCCATTGTTCCTATATATCCGGTACAACGATCTCGTTGCTGGCAAGACTGACACCCCTTTTTTCTCTTTTGGAGGGGACTAATGGAGAGTTGGTTTAATTAAAAAAATTTTTTGGCAGTACGAGCTTTTTGGGAGGCATGTCCTGCGTTGGAGTGGATCGGTCACGAATCATCACTATTTTTTTGTTGCTTAGTCAGACCTATGTTCTGGGTAATGTGCGGTCTGAGTTGTTCCTTGTTTAAGGTTGTCGGTTGTTCATGTTTTTATGTTGTTTTTACTTTTTACAACAGACATTTTATACTTTTATTTATTTTACCTTATTTCTAAAGGGATTTTTCCTCTAGGAGGTTTGGTATCTAAAATGCACATCAACGTTTACAAGCTATATATTCAATGCATACTCTAAATATTGTATCACTAAATGTGAATGGGTTAAATTCTGCTGTTAAACAAACTCGTGTGTTAGAATATTTACACCGTAAATCTATTTCCTGTGCCCTAATTCAAAAGACACATTTAAAGCAATCCGACGTGGCACGTTTCCTGCGCTCAAAATAAAACTAAGGGAAAGTTAACCGGAAGTTAAATTTAACAATTGAACACCTTGGTAGTGATGAGAAGGGTAGATTTGTTTTTATCCGATGCAAAATATATAATAATAGGTTAGCATTGGTCTCTATTTATGGTCCGAATGAGACAGACAGTGCATTCCTTTCACAGATTTCCAAAACTCTGCTTGAGCAGATTGATTGTCCTTTAGTGGTGGGTGGGGATTTTAATGCTGTCATAAATCCTGCTTTAGATAAATCTCAATCTGATACAACAGCTAATCCATCCTCTAAATTATTGAATTTATCACTGAACTTAACGTAATCGATCTTTGGAGAATTCAGAATACTAAATCTAAGGACTTCACTTTTTTTCTCTAATAGACACAAGACTTTCTCTAGGATAGACTACATATTTCTCAGCCCATCTTTAATTTTGTCTGATTCCTCCATCTCTATATTACCAATTTTATTATCTGATCATTCTGCTGTGCTGTGCAGTGTTCCTCTTTCCGATGTTAAAGCCAAGTCCCCTAGATGGCGCTTTAATGTATCATTATTAAGTAATCAGACATTCATTACTTCTTTAAAAGAATATATTAAGGAGTTTCTTGAAATTAATATGCCCTCTGGTGTGGATCCTCAAAAACTGTGGGAGACGACTAAGTGTGCTATACGAGGTTTCTGTATATCTTTCTCTTCTACTCTTGCCAAAGCGAAAACCCGCCAGTTTACACAATTAGAAAATAAAATCCAATCATTACAAAACCTACAAAAACAACATTTTACGGAGCAACAGGCTACACAGTTGTCCTCTTTAAAAGAAGAATATGATTTGCTTTCACAATCAAAGGCGGAATTTATTTTACATAGGACTAGGCAAAAATATTATTTTGAATCGGAGAGACCTAGTCATTTATTGGCTCTTAGGTTGAGAGAATGCGAGTCTAAGGCATATATTAGCGCAATAAAATCATCGGATGATCAGGTTACCACAAACCCTGTGGCAATTAATGAAATATATAAAGGTTTCTACACAAATCTATATAAAGCCGAGACAGATTTTGATGAATCAATCTGTAAGCAGTATTTAGATAAATTGGAACTGCCTCGGATCTCACAGATGGATAAAGAATCTTTGGAGGCTCCATTAAGTTTGGAGGAACTCCATGTCTCTTTAAAAAGCCTTCAAAAGGGCAAATCGCCGGGCCTAGATGGTCTCCCCCCGGAATTATATTTAGGAATTTGGGATTTGGTAGGGACACTTATGCTTAATTCATCAAAAAACATCACTGATTTCATTACTTCTTAAAAAAGGGAAAGATCCATTAGATTGTTCCAACTACAGACCAATTTCGCTTATCTCATGTGATCTAAAAATTTATGCAAAAGTTTTTGCTTCTCGTATGGAGAAGGTAATTCATAGTCTGATCAAGGAGGACCAAACTGGTTTAATCAAGGGGCGCAATGCATCTGATAATATGTGTCGACTCCTTCATATTCTTGACTTTGCAGACTCCCACCCAACCCCTTGTGCAGTCTTTTCACTGGATGCAGAAAAAGCCTTTGACAGGCTAGAGTGGAATTATATGTGGGCAGTTTTGCAATGTTTCGGCTTCGGTGAACACTTTATTTCTATGATTAAGACATTATACCACTCACCTGCAGCATCAGTCATAACTGGTAATGTTATTTCCCCCCTATTCCCTTTACAGCGGGGAACGAGGCAGGGCTGTCCGCTTTCTCCCTTATTGTTTTGTCTATCTCTTGAACCCTTAGCACAAGCCATCAGGAAATCTGAAGTATCGATTAAGATTCATGATCATAATCATAGTATTTCTTTATATGCTGATGATATTATTCTATATTTAGACCACTGTGATGTTTCAGTCCCTAATATAATTAAGGAATTTGATAATTTTAGTAGCTTATCAGGATATAAAACAAATTGGAGCAAATCTGCTTTAATGCCAATTAACAATATTAAAGTTAATTCTTCTATTCCCTCATTCATCCCTATTAAGGACTCTTTCACCTATCTGGGCGTTACCATATATAAAAACATTCATAAGATTGCCAGGGACACTTTTAATAATATTTTAGTTAAGGTCAAGAATGACATTCAAAGATGGAAGAATCTTAACGTCTCCCTTCAAGGAAGAATCTCCACTGTTAAGATGAATTTGCTACCTCGATTTAATTTTTTTTTTTCTCTATGCTACCGCTTTCTCCCCCTCCAGGTTACTTTAAGGAGATCAACTCCATAATTACTAATTGTCTGGAATGATAAATGCCCCAGAATTAAACTTACCACATTACAACATCCTAATAGCGCAGGAGGACTGGCTGTACCAAATTTTGAACTGTATTATCGGTCGTTCCAGCTTAAGGCTCTTCATACTTGGGTCGATCCTCAATCTACAGTTTCTTGGGAGAGTGATTGAAGCTGACAAGGTTAAACCAAATAGACTCCAAGATATTTCATTTACTGGCACAGGGAAAAAAGGGGATAATTATAAATTTGGTCCGGTTGTGGCCAACTCTATTAAAATCTGGAAAACGGTTGAACGTCGGATAGGAGGACCCTTCAAATTTTGTAATAGTACACCTTTATGGCACAATTTTAACTTTGTATGCGGAAATCGCCCATTTGTCCAACCCTCTTGGACTTCTTTAGGTGTAAACACGTGCGGTGATATATATGATAACCAGGGCCTATGTTCATTTCAGACGTTAAGAACCAAATTTTGTCTACCAGCATCCGCATATTTTGTCTTTCTTCAATTACGTTCCGCTCTCAAAGCGTATGGCGTTCCTTGGTCTTCTCCCGTTTCCTCTCATCCTATGCGGGACTGGATTGCACCATCTGCTGGTCGGCCATCTGCTTCCTTAATATATAATAAGATTCTTGATTGCATTATAAAACCTCTTTCTATTAAAACTATTTGGAATAGGAAATTATCTGACCTTAATTTATCTGTCGACTGGGAGAGGGTGTGGTCTAATCTCAGTTTAACATCTAAAAATCTGGCTCATCGTCTTATTCACTTCAAAGTCATTCATAGAGCATACATAACTCCTTACAAAAGATTCAAAATGAAACTACAATCAAATTTAAACTGCCATATATGTAATACTACATCATCAGGTACTTTTCTGCATATGTTTTGGGAATGTCCTATCACTATCAGTCTATGGAAACATGTAAACGTGGTTTTATCATCCTTACTGCAAATTGATTGGTCAGTTAACCCAAGTTTGTGTCTTCTTAATGATGATTCTGATCTCTGTATAAGTTCGATGCAAAAGAGAATGTTGTTTGCTGGTTTTACAGCTGCGAAGAAGACCATAACTGGTTTACACCGCATATGTGTGGGAAAACATATTGGATCCGTAGCCTCATGCAAATAGTCTCCTGTGAATGTACAACAGCACGAATCAATGGGGCCAAGCCTTCTACCATTGATGCTTGGCAGTGCTTTCTCTTTGAAATACGTGACTGTATGGAGGAATGATTTCTGTGGGTTTCTTTTTTCTATCCCTCCAGGACTTTGAGATGTTGAGTATAGGTCTGTTGTTTTTTTTGTTTTTTTATTTATTTATTTTTTTTATTATTATTTTTTTTTATATGTTGTGTTATGTATGAAAAATTAAAATAAAAAATGTTGATAACAAAAAAAAGGGCGGTTTCAGTGCTGTGGAGTGGTTTGAACCCTGATTGAAATTTTTCGAAGATGTGATTATCATTTAAAAGAGACGGAAGTTGTAGGAGCACAATTTTTTCCATTACTTTTGATATAAACGGTAAGGTGGATATAGGCCGGTAATTATCTAAAACAGAGGCATCAAGAGAGGGCTTCTTGAGAACCGGGGTAACCATAGCCATTTTCAAGTCGTCCGGAATAGATCCGGAATTCAAACATTTATTTAACAGTAATATCACCTGTATCTGAGCCCTCAAATTTGTAACTTTGTCAATGAAGTGTCTCAAGAAGTCCTCAGAAAGTGCAAAGGAAGAGTTTTGAAAAGAATTAGTAGGAGGATTTAAAGCAGAGTTAATAACAGAGAAAAGTATTTTAGGAGAACAATGATGCTTTTCCATAAGGTTAGAAAAATAGGTGTTCTTGGCTTTCTTGACAGCTCTCTGATGTGAAGACAAACAATTCTTCAGGATATCAAAAGAGATTTGTAGTTTGTCTTTTTTCCATTTTCTTTCCGCCTTTCTGCAGGATTGTCTCAGGGAACGAATGTTATTATCAGTCCAAGGTTCGGATTTGGGTTTTAGTTTAAAACACTTGACAGGTGCAATGGAGTTTAAAATGTCTGTCTAAAATGTATTTAAAAAATTGAAATGTTGTTCAGTATCAAGATTAGCGAGAGACAACTCAACCGACAGGGACAAGCCAACTTTACTATAAAGCAAAAATGAGACGAGTATACGCGAGTTTGTCTTGTATCAGAAGACGTCACCTGGGGAATGTCAGGAAGACACAACATAAACACAATAGGAAAGTGGTCGGATATGAGGGATTCAATCACTTCAACATCAGTAATAGCCAAACCAAAAGTCAATATTAAGTCCAATGTGTGTCCTAAAAGATCTGTGGGACGGTTTACCCATTGCAGCATATTAAAAGAGTCAATGGTGTTCAGGAATTCCGTGGATAACTGTTTAGAGGGACAACACACATGGACATTGAAGTCACCAACTAAAAGAAACCGGTCATATTTAGTAACCAGGTACCCTATAAACTCAGAAAATTCTGCTATAAAGCCATTTCCAGAGTGCGGTGGCCGATATATCAAAACTAGGACAATTGGTTCAGACCAGTCAAGCGGTAATAGCTGAGATTCAAAGCTAGTATACGAGGCAGAGGATAATAACCGACAATGCAAATTAAAATTTTTCCTAGTGATAATAGCCAATCCTCCTCCCCTACCAATAGGTCGGAGAGCATCGTAGAAACAGTAGTCGGCTGGAACAAGTTCAGAATAGGGGCTTAAGTCTCCTTTCTTCACCCACGTTTCAGTAATGAACAGGAAGTCCAGACAGTGAGAGGACATAATATCCTTGAGAATGTAGGTTTTTTTAACCAGAGAATGAGCGTTGATCAGCGCCATCAACGCAGAGTATTTTGTGAGATCAGGGTTTTACTCACGGACCGAAGATTAGCAGGGTTTGCTCCCATCGAGCGAGGTCGAAGGTAGATCCGAGGCTGTAGATCTAGGGGAGGATGACCAGGAGAATCAGGAAGGGTTTGAGGGGCCAGTAGGGTGCATCGAAGCCAGCGTGATGACTGGACCGGTAGATACCAAACCACAAAACGCCAATAATCCGAGGTCTGAGCCAGAGGACATAAACTGGGGGGAATGCCAGCTCGCAGACAGGATTTTAATCGGATGATCAATCCTCTGCGTTTCCTGCGTCTTCTCCGACACTTTCTAGGGATGATGTCAAGCGGCCAGCGACGAAGAAAATCTGGAAGTCACGTATAATAGACCTGTATGGGATCTCCACAAACTTTCCTAGATTCGTTTCAGAGACAACCATACAACTACTGCGAATGTCCAGGAGTGATTGACGATCATAAGTGAGAGTCTCAACTTGATTTAATGACGTGAGAAAACATATAAGCAACCAACAGCAGGACAAAATAAAAAACATAGGTGAGAGCGGCAAGTGGCATGCCATGTACATAGGCGCCATCTTGGAAAAGTATGCGAATGAAAGTATCTGAAAAGTTTCCGAAATTTATTTTAAAAGATGTTTATGGTAACTATTATTTATTTGTTTTTATATTTCTTTTTTGTTATTACTATTATTTAGGTATTTACTGTTTTGTAGTCTGGTTGTGTATGTATTTTATTGCTTTGACTATTTACCCTGTGAATGTTATATGTTTAATAATAAAAAATAAAAAACTCAGACACTTTTCTAACCAGCATGCATCTCTCGGTGATCAATGGTGATGCAGATTTTGCTCATCTCAAACAAGCCTATTAAAAGACCAAACTCAGATCTTACTGATCATGCAAACAGATGAGGATATAAACACAAGCTACTGAACGCACAAAACCGCACGTTAATTTACAGTAAATTAATAATTTACTCAAACTGACTAAATAAATATTGCAAATATCTCGCCTTAGACAATACTTTCCCTATGTACTCTACACAAATAGCCTATTTTTAAGAAAAAAAATTACAGTTTTTTACAGTTTCACCAAAATGTAATTTTCCTGCTCCAAATGTTGTGTTACTAGTGACCCGACTGACTTACTACAGTTGAATTTTTGCCAACATCTTCATCACTGTACATGCAGTATATAATTCTTAAGAAATTACTGTAATGCACAAAGTTTTTGTTTTTTTTCTCCAAAGTTTGTAGTACATTCCTAGTGACTAGACTGACTTACTATAGGTGAAATTTTGCTAATACCTCCCTTAATGTACATAAAGTACATCAACATTTTATACTACAACCTTTGGAACATGAACAATTCCTTTTTGGGGTCTTACAGATTTTTGTTTTTGTTTTTGTTTTAAATAATTGTAAATTGCACATACAGTAAGGGAAATATTGGCAAAATGTCAACGTACTACAACCGTTGGAACATGAAAAAAAAAATCTTTCCAGGGATTTTTTATATGTAAATCATTGTGTAATGTACATATAAAAATGGCGGTATTGGCACAATCTCATCTGTAGTAAATCACTATGAGCAATACAAGCTTTACAATTTGAAAGTGTGTTATTTTAAATGTTAAAAGTCATTTTAATTTAAATACATTGGACATTTTAACCCAGTCGGTGGAATTGTCAGACGGCCCCTTACGTGCGAAAGCGCGTCAATGCTTTCTCCGGTTTACATTTGCAGCAACAATACACCTAGGCGGTTTTAAACTCCTTTTTTATGTCGATATAAAATGGTTGCTTACTGTTAAAACTAATCGTGGTATTGATATATTTGTAGGACTGTCGCCTCTATAGATCAGTGGTAAGGGAAAGCAACGCAAATGCAGCGCGTTGCGTTCTTCTGACCTAATTTGCTTGCCTGTATATTGTCCGCATAATCATCAGTAAAGTGTGTTCTGAGATCTGAGGTCTTATGTCACTGTATTAGTTATATCACTGAGGAGCATTACGTGTCACTGGAGAATCCTGGAGTATGACGGGGAACCCCAGTATTATAGCACACAGCGTCACACAAGCCATGATACAAAGTTACAGAAACTAAGCAACCGAAATAAAGAATAAAAAATAATCAAAACTTCTACTTAGCGCTTGCTCCATTTCTGCAAATCAGTTTTTGTGAATGAATGGCCTTCATCAACAGCCGATTGCGCCACCTGCTGGTGAGCGGCTGACATCAGCTGGAGATCATGCATCGGTGCTCTACTGCTATTCCTGCGGGTCCCGGATGTGTACCGCTGATTTTTCTGCCGAATGTTAACCACTGAATTTGTGGCAGCGAATTTGGAAAGTGAAATAAAATGACAGAAATTTGCCTGTCGAATATTATACATCGCCTTTTCAACAGATTGAATATTTTGGAAGTGAATTCTGTAAGGTGAATATGAATTATTGAATTTTTCATTATGAAAATGTGTGTGAAATATTTTGAATTGAAATATTCACAGTTTAAATAAACAACTATGTTAAATTTCAGGACCTAAAAATGCAAGCCCTAGAAATACAAGGCATTCAAATGCAAGCACTGTTAATTGCAATGCATCTTTTTTTTCGATTTGTGGAATTCAGCATGCTTTATGTTTCAAAAACTATTGTCATTATTCTGCTTCCATACAAGTGTCATCACTAATCTTGTAAAGTGAATCGACTTTATTTCACTAACTGCAACACTGCTTCAGTGTTACATTTACCCTATGGATTGGGGCCATATGAAGTGAACTGGCTCTGGAGACAGCAAGAGCGTGCAAGTGTTTTGCTTAATACAAGTTTTCTGTTACTGTCGATTAGAGTAAATATCTGCTAGTTGGGAGGATTCATTCATTTACCTCATGTTTTGTTTAAAAAGTTTATGCCGATTGTGCATGTTGTTTGCTGTTGGCTGTAATTAGAAATTACAAAAAGACTCTTTGCTACCTGTTAATTTGCGCTTAAGTCGCAAACTGTACCACACTTAGGCCCCGTCCACACGAAGACGGGTTTCTCTGTATACGCATACATTTTTTACCGTATAGGCGTTTCGTCCACACGAAACCGGCGTTTTCGAAGAGTGAAACCAATCATTTTTGAAACCGGGTCCCAGGGTGGATAAATTTGAAAACGCCGTTTTCATGTTTTCGTGTGGACGGCGAATCCGTATATTTTCTGAAACGATGACGTCATCAGCCCACGTCTCGCCCCTAATCAGACATCGCTACGTCACATAACAGCGACAACAACAACAACAACAATGTCAGACTACGTGCCTGTGTTCGTGCTGCAGAACCTACTGAGCTCATTAGTTTTATTAAAGCAAAATCTTCTGCTTTGTGTGTTAGTTTATATTCAGCGCGCAAGGTTTACGCACATGGTCCAAGTCTTCTTCTCTGTTTTTTTGTGTATCTCTGTGGCAGAATTACAGCGCCACATATTGGTCTGGCATGTGTACTACATCGTTTTCAGTCGGTTTCAGTGATTCCGTGTGGACGCAGATATTTCCTGAGACGACTCCGTGTTTACGGAATTTGAGGCAAAAAAAAAGATCTGATACGGAGAAACCCGTCTTCGTGTGGACGTAGCCTTAGTTTCGATTTTGAGCCATTTGCATGCTATAAGCTTTGTTGTGATAATTAGAAAGGTGTCGACAGCTGTTTCCACTCAAGTGGATTAGCTGTGTATTGTGGAGTCAGTTCACTGGCGCGGAAGCATTCAGCCCTCGTGTTTAGCGACTTTTTCCTGTGCGACTTTAACTGAGCAACGAAACCGGCAACATACTTAAGTATTTATTTCCTATTTTTAATTTTTATAGTCTTTTTTTTTTTTTTCTATCATGTGTTTCCAATACATTCCGGTTGTCATGCAACAACGCTCTTACATCAAATGCAGACGGCAACACAATCTTGCTCCCCTGCGTTCTATCTGCATCTCTTCTTCTATACCTCTCTCTTTCTCTGTAGATCTCTGGAATTATCAGTCTGCAGTCTCCCTCCAGGTTGGTACTGGTCTTCTCATTTCTAACAATTGGAAATACTCAACCCACGCTCCCCTATGCAATAATAACTCATTTGAATCTCATGCTATTACTGTAACAGCTCCGGTAAAACTCCATGATGTAGTCATTTATTGCCCTCCTGGGCAACTGGGCGCCTTCCTAGAGGAGCTGGATGGGCTGCTGTCCTCATTCCCTGAGGATGGCCATCCACTTATAGTCTTCGGTGACTTCAATATTTATTTGGACAAGCCTTATGCTGCAGAATTCCATTCACTCCTAGCTTCATCTGACTTCAAACACCTTACCACCACAATCACTCACAAATCTGGCAACCAACTGGAATTTACACAAGCAATTGTGTTGCAGACAACATTTTGGTAAAATCCCTGCACATTGGCCACTACTTCATAACATATAACCAACATTTTCTTGCTACCTGTGAGCCTCCAACCCCTCTACCAGTTTCCTTTAGACAAAACCTCTTTTCCCTTTCACCTTTCCCATCTTTCCACTGTAGTGTCTTTCTCTCTTCCCTCACCCACACTGTGCTCCACTTTAACTTCTTGTCTGGACAATATAGGGTAAATGTACCTATTAAGCTCACATACCCATTAAGCACACTTCCATTTTTGAGATCAGATTATAAAAAGAAAAACTAAATGTATTATCCTACTTGATGTCTTAAACAATTGATGTGTTTGTTACTATATACCTCCTATAATTTCAAGTCAATCAGATCATTGCACACTGAGATATGAGTCTCCATGTGTTCACTCTGTCTGGTGGCCATTTTGAAAGCTGTCTAAAAACTTTCACCAAAGGAGGAGCCCCATAAATGTGCGTTTTTTTAAATGTTTAAACCTTTATTTTGAGTAAGTTTCACTATTTATTGTAAATTTAAGAGATTAATGTTCAGACTTTTGCATATTATAACCTGGAACTTGGATGTGGGAAATAATTCCATTAGATCCAAAAGATAGTTTTAGCAACACAGCACAGATGCTACAGAACACAGTTAGCTGACTAGCTGTATAAGATTGTGTGCTACGCTAATATATTACTTCACAGGCATTACTGGCTTGTACTTTTACATCCATAATATTATAAATTGACAGTTTATTGCTGGTCTGTCGTTTTACAATGCTGTACTTTTTAAAGGTTTCATATTTTAAGGTGAGCTTAAAGGCTGCACTACTATGAAAATACAGCTTCAGTGTGACATCAATAAGAAAAAGTATAATTTCATAGATATTGTTAATAATAGTTGTTCATATTAAAATATGTATGAACTTAATACATGACATTAGACTATTTATTTAGAAAAATCCTTTCATTTTATTAAATATTACATGAAATATATTCAAAATGCTGCTCCCATTAAGCTCAGCTCTCTTTAAGCTCTTTCACATTGAACGTCTATGTAGTTACTTCATAAACAGACTTTAAATATTAACTGATGGTTGTCACTTTAAGTTAAGTTAATCGATTTTCTATGGAATCAGCTGACTCAAATATGCAGACTGGCTCTGATCTTTGGCAACTAGCATCAACTTCTCCAGACTGTAAATGGGTGGAATCGGGGCAAAAATCATGTAGTGTACTCCAGTCTTAAGAGACTTTAGATAAGTTAACAACCATTTAAAAAGAGGTTTCATAATGAGGCTACTTTCTATGTTCATCCCCATGAATTAAATGTTTTATTGGTTTGTTTTGTTTGATTTTTGAATGTTATTTAGCTGAAAGTGGACTAGTATAGATATTTATATGTGCTTAGATGACACTTCACTTTGAATATAAAACTGATCGACTTGAATGCCTTGTTGCTTGTTTTTAGTGTGTTTTTTTTTTTTGTGACTGACTTTGTACCTTCAAAAACAACAACAACAACAACATATATATATATATATATATATATATATATATATATATATATATATTTACAATTATTCTTTAAAAAATTTCCTTAAAATAAACAATTTTTAATAAAACATGATGTGAGCTTAATGGGAACAGAGGTGTGCTTAAAGGGTACAAAAATGTACCCATTAAGCACAGCCAGACTTTTTGAATTAATGATGTATATCTTAATTGAAAAGCTTTCGTCATTTAAAATAAAATTGAATATTTTTGTGTGAGGGATTAATATTTTTATTTTAATATAACTTTTTGTACTGAAACCCATACATAAAAATGTCTCAATGTAGATTTTGCTGCAGGGATCTTAGGCTGCCTGGCGGACATCTCGGCATGGATGAAAGAACATCACCTACAGCTCAACCTGGCAAAGACTGAGCTTCTTGTCTTCCCTGCCACTCCAACTCTACAGCATGATTTCACTATCCAGTTAGATTCATCAACAATTACCCCATCAAGTTCGGTGAGAAATCTTGGCGTAATCTTCGATGATCAGCTGACTTTTAAAGACCACATAGCAAAAACTGCTCGATCTTGCAGGTTTGCATTGCACAACATCACAAAGATCAGGCCCTTCCTAATGAAGCATGCTGCACAATTCTTGTCCAGGCCCTTGTCATTTCTAGACTGAATTAGTGCAATGCTCTTCTAGCTGGACTTCCATTACGTACAATCAAACCTTTATAAATTATTCAGAATGCAGCGGCACGACTGGTCTTCAACGAACCCAAAAGGGCCCATGTCACACCTCTCTTTATCTCCCTGCACTGTATCCCGGTTGCAGCTCGCATCAAGTTCAAGACATTGATGCTTGCATATAGAACAGCTACAGGCTCAGCACCTGCCTACATCCACTCGCTATTACGAATCTACCTTCCGTCCAGAAGTCTGAGATCTAGCGACGCCTTTTGGTGCCATCACTTTCCAGAACGTTTTCGCTCACCGTTCCTGGCTGGTGGAATACTTCCCACCCGTATCCGGAATGCTGATTCCCTGACAAGCGATACCTGAAAACTTGTCTCTTCCATCATCATTTGACTTAATCTTAAAAAAAAAACATTGCTTTCGCTTTCCTTGACCTGTCCCTCTCTAGCTTGTATTACTCTGAACAATGCCTGAAACTTTGTAATTCATGTTTATCTGCCTCTTTATGATAAATTGCTTATTGTATTCCTCAATTGTAAGTCACTTTGGATAAAAGCATCTGCCAAATGAATAAATGTAAATATGAAAACTGAGCAGTGTTTAACACTGAAGGTATTGCTGTGCCATTAAACGTAATCTGCATCATGTGTTTTTCTTATAATAGTTTCTTAAAATTAATTGGATAATTGGCCTCTATTTAGCTAGGAACACAACTAAGAAACATGATAGGTAACGCATGAGTTTTGTTGTGGTTTTGCTGGGATAATACCAGCACCCAAAAGATCCACCAGCACATCAGCATTCCAAGCCGGTCCCAGCCTGCCAAACATACTTTTCCTGGTGACCAGCAATGCTGGATTTTTCAGCAGGGTTAACTATTAGGGATGGGGAAATTTGTACAAATAATTAATAATTAACACCCTGGCATCATGTCACTAGCAGTGTGAACAAAGATTATGGTGTAGGTGCATATTAGTGATATTTGTGATACAGGCGTTAGATCCTCACATAAAAAAAGAATAATGATCATAATTTATCAAAATATATAAAAAAAACAAAAAAATATTTCTAATGGAAAATGGCTCCACAGGAGAGCAGAGATAATGACAAAATAAATATGAGTTATTTCACACTAAATAAAGCTAAAGTCACATGTGATATTTATTATAATATAATAATGAATATTATAATCTGTATTGGTGATACTAGCCTTGATAGTAGAAAAAAAAATATTTCTTTAAATATTGTTAAAATACTTGCTCAGTAAGGATTCAGTGTATGCTACTATCCCTTTGTTGCTAAAAGAGTTGCGACGTGGATCTATTCGCAAACTTCATTTTACAAGAGAAGGTAATCCAGAATGACATAAGATCACTGTCATTTCTGTCACCATTTCCTCACCCTCGAGTTGTTCCAAACCTACATGAGTTCCTTTATGTCGAACACAAAGAAGATATTTTGAAGAATGTTGGTAATTTCTGGTCCCCTTTTACTTTGAAATTACAATGGAAGTTATTAAGGGCCAAAAACTTTTTTGGTTACACATATTCTTCAAAGCATCTTCTTTTCAAAATATCTTCTAATAATTTACTCATAAGGGTGAATAAATGACAGAATTTTCATTTTTGTCTGAACTATCAACTAATGATGAATTATCAACTAAAAACAATGAACTAATTCACTCAACTAGACACAAGTGCAAATCAACTGTATCCAAGGAAACACATGAACAACAGAAAGAAACATGAGAAGTGATTACAACAATGAAGCAAAATACAACCTAAGAAACCATGGAAGTGATCAAATTGGAAAACAACACAACAGATCATGTGATCACTACTATCTGTGTGAATGATGAGTAATATTTTTAGTTGATTCACAGCCCTAATTAACAATGCATAAAGAGTTTAGTGAATAACAAACTGTCTGCATTTCTAACAGAACTGTGATTTAAGTGCTGTTTTTGAGACTTGCCTCATATTTGTTGGGTGCCACAAAGTTGAGAGCCTCGTCAGGATCATAGAGGATGGAAAATGCCAAATCTAACACTTCCTACAAACACAGCACCATTCAAACACGTCAGTCATACATAAATAACAGAAAAACAGAAAATACAATATGTAATATTCTTTATGGTTTGTGTATTGTGCATTCTGTTTCATAGCAGTTTTACAGATAGTACTGCTTTAAAAAGTGAACCAAACTAAACAATTCCTTAAGAGGAGTAAAACCTTGAGAGGAACCAGACTCAGCCGAAGGAACATATTTAAATAAATATGTATGCAATAAATGTTTGCTTCATAAATGCATTATTCAATAATGATGATGAAGTCAGTGATTAATTGTTTATTTGAAGGACGCAGGCAGGCTTTAAAAAAAGACATTAAACAACAGTGTCATGTCAGATCTTTCTCTCTCTATATCAGTTCTGCACAAAACAGAGTAGAAGGAGAAGATGAAGTAAGTGGCTTTACCTTGTTCTGCTTGAGTGCGCTCTTCTCCTTCATGTGCGGACAGTCTTTCCCCGTCAGCACTGCTTTAATGTCTGACACGGGAACTGTGGGGTCAATAACAGTAAATGTAAACACACTATGCAACACGTGATGTGAATAATAGTCAGTAGTTTTATGTCACGTAAGTGCTCTCACTCTTATCGGTGAGCAATTCAAATGGCACTTCACCCTGTGGAGACTCGTCCAGATCTCCATAGTGCAGGACCTTGTGATTTAACGACAGACGGCAGAACCAGAACTTCTCTGTGAGAGGAACCAAAGATCATTAGAAGAGGAAATTCACATTACAGAAGAATAGCGCAGAAGCAGCTGTCATGGGCAGATGTGTGCTTTCGGCACCTTGTCTCCGTCTGTTGCTGAGTTTGCGAAAGCAACTTCCCTCACACAGACGATTGAGTCGTTGCTGTTTGATCAGCTCCAGAATCTCTGGCTGGATCCGCTCACGTAGCTCACTGACAATCAAGAGGAAACACACTTGAGACCAGCTGATCCTCAAACTCAGATTAATTTATATGAGCATTTGGCTTGGTTGGTCTTGCTCAGTACTTTTGTCTTGTTTTCCAGTGCAGATGTCTAAAGATTCTTAAATCAAGATCCATTTACCTGAGAAGCAAAATGACAGAAGATAAGTCTTGTTTTCTGCGAAACTGGTCAAAATGAAGTGAGTTTTTTATTAAATCAAGAACAAGTATCTGCCAGTGGTCAAAAATAAACTTAACTCAGTTCAGTAATTTTCATAACTCACTGACAGATATTTGTTCTTGTTTTAAGAATAACCTCACTTCATTTTGTTCAATTTCTCAGAAAACAAGGCTGAAGACTGTTCTTCATTTTGCATCTCTAATATCTTGATTTAAGCAGTGTTGGAAGGTTACAATGGAAATGTAATCGTTACAGATTACAAGTTACCCTATTTAAAATGTAATACATAGTGTAACTATGATTTGGCAACGCTTGCGCAGCACTTGCAGCTGTCATACAAAAGTAAACACGGAGGACATAAAGTAAGCGATTATGCATTTATTTATAGTGTGATTGCTGCTGAAGCTGGCGAAATTATGTGCAGGCAATATGAAAAATAAAGACAAGGATGTGACAAAAGACAGCAGAGATTTGAAGCTTTTATGATACGAGCCCTCATGTTTTGTTTGTATATAGAGTTGTCACTTTAATTCTTATGATTTCTGACACATCACACTTCCACTGATTACCTTTCGCAACTGTCTTGATAACCTTGGTTATGTATAAATTTTTGAAGTGTCTCCCGTCAGCGTAGAATTATGACAAATGTCGATCTAGAGTGAAGTAATAGCTGCATGAAATCCGACATGACTGTTCACACTGCGGTCGCGTTGCAAAACATCGGACATAGATCGGATTTAGTACCATATATGGAAGTGGCTCATATCGGAATAGAAAAAATCAGATTCAATGCGATTTGTGATTTTCACACAGTCATGACAAAAAACGATCCGGGGCCCGTGTGAGCAAAATAATCAGATTTGGGCCACATTTGCCTGCAGTATGAACGTAGCCTTAGACAGGTTGTAGCCTAAAGCTTTCAGCGGCAATTTCAAACAAGAGAACCAAACAGAACAGCATTGTTTTTCTAAACAGCCTTTAAATGGCTGGAGGAATTGTGCACATCAAAAACAGGCAAAGCAACAAATGAATATTATTCAACATATCCTCACATTTTACAGAAAATATTCAAATGTAACCCCCTTTGTAATCGTTACCATTTAATAAGTAACTTTAATTTAATTACACATTTTTTTCTCAGTAACTGTTACTCCCCAACACTGGATTTAAAGGTCCCATGACATGCTGTTTTTTTGGATGCTTTTATATAGGCCTAAGTGGTCCCTAGTACTGTATCTGAAGTCTCGTTCCCGAAATTCAGCCTTGGTGCAGAATTTCAGCCAGTACGAGCCAGTCCCAAAATGAGCTTTCCTTAGGAAGAGCCATTTCTGTGTCTGTAGCTTTAAATGCTAATGAGGAGGAGAGAGGCGGGGCAAGGTGGAGGGTGGGTGTGTGTCCTGCAGCTTGCGGCCACGGTACCATGCGCTAATGTTGACAGTGGATGTATCACAATGGCTCGTAAACACGCAGTCGTTCAAGCTTTTCAGTTTGACCCAGAATCTGATCCGGATGGAGAAGCACCAGATGAAGAAGTTGCAACGTCTCCGAATGGTTTGTTTAAAATATTGTGTCTGGATACGGTCAGTGTTTCCCACACATAGACTTTACCTGGGCGGACCGCAACAATATCCACCGCCCGCTGCCATCAGGTCCCACGTCTCACACACACGAGCGCGACTTTAGAACAATATTTAGTAACTTTCAGACCCTTTAGGCGGCTTTTTTCCCATAACGGGTACATACTAACAAACCTAGTGATTAAAAAAAAAAAAAAAAAAAAAAAACATTCCTTATCATTCAGTTGGAAGATGTCTCCAGTACTGCCCCGCGAGCAAGAGGTCTCTCTCCCGGCTCAGTGTCGCCTCTCTCGGCGTCTGTTCTGAGCAGCGAGCGGCAGAGAAGCAACGCTTTCAGTTTGTCTTAAAGCAGCAGACTCATCAATAAATCATTTAAAAAACAGCGTTTACAAGCACTTGTCGCTTACTGTCTGTTTGGACTTTTAAATATGAACATAATTTGTCTGTTAATATGCGCAGTTTATTACTCAGATGCAAAACAGTGCTTCGCTCATTTGCAAACCATGATGTCTCTCGAGGAAAAAAAAAAATTGCGCTCGCCTCGCACGGTATTAGCTCATTTTCTCATGGGCGGGCAAAGCAGAGAAAGGGGAGGTAACCTTTTCCCCGTATGACGACATAAGGGGAAGATTCCAGATTGGGCCATCTGAGCTTTCATTTTCTCAAAGGCGAAGCAGGATACCCAGGGCTCGGTTTACACCTATCGCCATTTCTAGCCACTGGGGGACCATAGTCAGGCTAGGGGAACTCATATTAATGTTAAAAAACCTCATAAAGTGAAATTTTCATGCCATGGGACCTTTAAGGATGTTTAGGAATTTATATTGGAAAACGAAACCACTGAGAAAGAACATCATTTTTGTAATGCATGCAATATTTCATGACATGACTATGAATTTAATACTTTCTGCTTGTTACGGTCGGTGGCTTGGTCTGTGTTTGTTTTCTTTATGTCCCTCCCTTGTTCTTCTTGGCGTCGCTCTATCCTTTTGGAGCGTGTACACGCTCTATCCCTCTCTTAGGTGGACGCACCTGTTCATGATTTGAGTGGCTGATTGATGGAGCTGATTGATATAAACGCCAATGAGGAGGAGAAAGAAGAGCGACGACAGATCTTGTGGGCTAGCCAGCAAACAAGTGTCTTTATATCTGTATTTAATTTTTCATTGTTAGTTGTTGTCCGTTTTGTATAATTTAGTTCCCTGGTTGATTTTGTTTGTTATTATTGTGACGTCTGTTGTGAGTGAATAAATAGATTTGAGCGATTTTCGCTATTTACTCGTTCTTGTTTATGTTACAAAGATCTATTCTCTTAGAGCTGATATTTTTATGAGAGGTTGTAACATAAAGTGGGGGCTCGTCCAGGATCCTGAAGTAATTTAGACGTATTGTAAGGATAAGGTAAGTTGACGCTCCGGTTATTTAGAGTGATCCAGCTGGCCGTGCTTAGCACCGGACCTTCCATCGGATTACTGTTTATTGTGTTGAGTTTATTGTTTTAATTTATTATTTTTGGAGGTATTCCGGGGAAGAGATTTATCTTAACTGGTAACCCTCTGAAGATTAGGAAGGTTGTAGTTAGGTTTGTGGATAGGTAGGTAGGTCCGGAGTGTGCTTACTTGATTCCTATTTTTTATAATGGTGACGTTTGATTTGAACGACTTTATTAAGAAACCGAGGGTCGAAACATTGGACAACTGTCGAAAAGAGGATTTGTTTGTTATTGCTCAGCAATATGAGATATCTGTTTCTAGAGTATTACTTAAAAAAGAGTTGAAAGCTTGTTTGCTGGCTGGTCTTATTGAAAAAGGGGTGTTACCTGATGACCTGATGCAGCAGGGTGACCCATCAGTCGCTGTTACGGGAGATCAGTCTCCTATAGCTCCTGTTACTCCATTGAATGTTGGTATTCACCATTGTCTATGCCAAAATTTGAGCCATTGTCAATTTCTACTGACATGTCATCAATGTCTCTAGTAGGGGCTCGTCTGAAAGTACGGTTAGCTCGACTGCAGTTGGAGGCTCAAGATAAAGCTCAGGCGCAAAAAGACGAATTGCAACATCAGTTGGAGAGGTATCGTATTGAGGCAGATACTCAAATTCGGCTGCGAGAGTTAGAATTGGGAAAACAAAAGGAGACGGTGCTAGAAAATCAATCGTGTGTAGACTCTAGAATGAATAATGTTAACTCCGTAGCAGTTGCAAATGGTGCAGGTAATTCTGCGCCTGCCTTTATTTCAGATTCTTTGTCGGCAGTTGCGTTTAGTGAGGCGAAAAATATTGCCCTAGTGCCGCCTTTCAGAGAAAAAGAGGTTGAAGCATATTTTCAGGCTTTTGAGCGTATAGCTATGGCTTTGAAATGGCCAAACGAAACCTGGTCGTTGATGCTGCAGTGTAAGCTCACGGGGAAGGCACAGGAGGTGTGCGCGTCGTTATCTTTAGAGGAGAGCGTTCAGTATGATGCCGTAAAAAAGGCCATCTTGCGTGCATATGAGTTAGTGCCAGAGCACTATCGGCAACGTTTTCGTATGACAAAAAAAATCTGCTTCCCAAACGTATGTTGAATTTACTCGGGAAAAGAGTGTATTATTTGACAGGTGCATTAAAGCCTGTAAGGCTACTGATTATGAATCTCTGCACAAACTTCTACTTATTGAAGAGTTAAAAAATTCAGTCCCAGAACGTACAGCTCTTTATTTGAATGAACAAAAAGTAACTACTGTGCAACAAGCAGCTATTTTGGCCGATGAATATGCTTTGATGCATAAAACTACCTTTGTTAGATCTCCATCGGAATCAGGACTTAGTTCTCAAAAAGAAAACAACGTTTGCCATATTGATTCTAAAGTGAAGCCTTTAGGAGTAAAGTTTAAGAAGGAGTGTAGTTATTGTCATAAAATGGGGCATTCTATTACTGAATGTTATAGTCTTAAAACACTTTGCTTCCGGCTTTGCTACTGTTCGGACACTCTTGCTCTTGCTCTGCGCTTTGCTCCCTATTTTTGCACTTTTCTCAGATCTCTCTAAGATTTTAACTTCAGCAGATCATCACAGTGCTCAGACAACACATTTTTTGGGGAAAATTAAGACTCTTTCCCAGCAGTTTACATTCCAGAGACGGAAAAACACAGCTGTCTACATTCAAACAGACGAGATAAAATGCCTCTCGTGGAATCTATTTGCTGCAGAAACTGCCACAGACTTCTACAAAGGATTGTGGTTCTTGAAACAAAGTTACTTGCTGGACTTACAAAACAGGCGGAACACACAGCAGATGGTCATCACGGACCCCCATCAGCATACAGCCGGTGAGTCCTGTGAATCTAGTGAATCTCAACAGTTTATACAAAGTGTAGAGGAAAAAGCCGAAACAGATCGACAGACAAATCGATGGCACAAACAGGGAGCGAGACCCAAAGGCAATCGAGACATCAGATTATCACGAGTATCTCGTATTGCCGCCATAGCATCCTCTACCCCAGACCTTCATCAACAACTTCAATCTTTTCTGGGGCCACAGACAACTGTTTAAACTGGATGGCCTCCACCCAAACAGACTCGGTGCAAGAGTACTAAAGGACAATATCTATTTCTCCCTCCGTCATCCTTCAGCGGTGTGTGCCAATCTACTCGGCTTGAATGGCACACACACACCTGGACAGAATATGAGTGACCACAGGACTTCATGTCAGCTTTTGAGTCAACATGTGGTTGACACATCCCACAAGGATACTGATAACACTACGCAGCCACAACAAGCACTGCTCATGGACATCCCGGCTGAGCCCTGCCCACAGAGCGCATCACATGCAGACTGTGACGTATTACAACAGCTCCAAGACTCAGCACCCAAGCACGACTTTCTGGAAAACAGCCAGGGAAGCCAGGACAACATCTCACAGCCACCGGAAACACCAGAGCCAGAGCCCTGCTCACCAGACACACTTTCCCTCTCTCCAGCATCTCCACTTCTAAGCTTCTCACAGAAAATGGAGGAACTGGTGTATGCTGGGACCAAACTCTCCCACTCTTTCGCTGTAAGCCCCCAGATATCAACTAAAAAACGGCGGGCCCCACAACCACCAAAGACTGCAGGCCTAGCTCACCCTCCTCCTCCTGCGAGAGCTCTCCGGCTGCTGCCACAACGCCAGGGCCCAAACCCCTCTCCATCTGGTGTAGGTGAACCAAAAACAACTGATAACAGCTCTCAGTGATATGTGTCGGGTCCCCGCTATATTAGCCACAACATTCACAAATGTTTACAGAAAAAGCGGGAACCCAGTGTGCCCGTAGCCTCCTCTATTTCTGTTTTATCACGTGATAGAAAGTCTAAGGCCTTCTCAAGCCGTACGGCTGACCCATCTAACCTGCGGCCTATAATGCATCAATCTAAGATTGCTGTAGAGACTAAATGTAATTCCATCAAGTTAGCATTTTTAACCTGTTAACCTTCACCCCCATTTGGGGCCTCGCAGGTGAAAATAACATACCTAAATTAAAATGGTAACAGTTTGTGACAAAGTGTGCTTACACAAACAAATTAGGTATCTTTGGAAAGAAGAGACTCTGGGCTTTACTATCTATTATCCAGAGTTGATAATGCTCAAAAAGATAAAAAGTTATAGGCACTGACGTGCCTTGAAAAATATTTTTCCACACTGAATGTTTTTTTATTTCATATACAAATACATGAAATAAGTCCTGGAGCAATCCAGAAAAGTAATGGATGGAAAGCCATGTGTCTCATGAGTTCATATTTCAAATCTGAAGAAGATGCCATGAAAAATGAGATTCCTGCAATATTTTTTCTGAAACTATTTATAGTCCCCCCACCCCCCTGTTTGAGGAAAAATAACCACCAAATGGATTGCAGAATTATACAAGCTATTTTAGTCATTATACATGTTCCTGCATAGTTTTTCAACTATAAAATAATAGACAGATTTATTTGAGCACTAAAAAATACAAAAATAATTATTTGAGTAATAAAAGAGGAAAAAAAAAACTTTGTATATAGTATGTATACTGAAGTATTCTTCGTTATTCGTTATTACAATGATAAATATCACTGCCAGACGTGAAGTGATATTGCCAGACATGGTCATAGAGTCAGTAAACACACGCTGATGTGCTTCCATTCAGATGATAATCAAACAGATGGGCCATATAATCAATAATAGCTGATCAATGAATCACAATGATAGCCGTCATAGAGTCGCTAATAAACACGCTGATGTCTGTCCATACATATTATAATCATGCAGACACGGCCACATTCCCCACACAATACACACACACACATATAAAAAATGTAGAAGAAAAAAAAAAACAGTTTTTTATGGATAAAGCAGATCGCTAAGTTACGCCCCGCTCAGATGACAGTTGCGTCACTGCCGGCAGGAGGGAGCGCCAAATTCAAATAATCTATATTCCGCTTTTCTGAGACTTTTTTTTTTTCCGTAGACGGTCTCATTATGTTTGTAAAACCGTATGCTGCAACACCGTGTTGTTTTTTTACCACCAAGACGCTGTTTTTGAGCGTAATTTATTCCATAACGGACGCGAACAATAACTCTCTGAAGAAATGAAACGTAAACAAAGGAATATTCATCCTTATTACAACGTTATTGTTTCGCTGGACTAAAAGTGCTCGCTGGGATGTTGTTCTGTGGACCCTTACCTCTCTAACTAAACTGGGATTTCAGCAGTGGACGCGTTTGTGGCTCGTTATTACAATGATAAAGGTACGTACGGCTTTTTTACTCTGCGTGTTTGGATGTGTACTGCTTACACAAATGTAGCAAATTTGTGCCACTCATTCCTTATAAGCTTTCCATCGAAAAACAGCGATCTGTCGTCGATGCTTGAGGCTTAGACCCTCAGAATGATATATAGTTTGTCAAGATTAACTTTGTCCCGTTTCATTTATTCTATTAGAAAACAATGACACATGCAAACAAAGAGCGTTCAGTGCGACGTCGCTCTGGTGAACGGTAACAGGTTAAATCTTCAACCTGCTATCTTGACACACTTCCTACAATCTTTTTCAAAAATGTGCTCAACTGTCTAGAAGCTGATCTCTTAGAAGTAGTGAACGCCTCACTTCTTTCTGGGACTTTTCCAAACTCCCTTAAAACTGCAGTTGTTAAGCCCTTTCTGAAAAAGCGCAATCTTGATAACACCATGTTGAGCAACTATAGACCCATATCAAATCTTCCTTTCATAGGTAAGATTATTGAAAAGGTAGTTTTTAATCAGCTGAACAACTACTTAAACTCAAATGGATACCTGGACAATTTTAAATCTGGTTTCCGAGAACATCACAGCACAGAGACAGCACTTATTAAGATAATAAATGATATTCGCTTCAATTCTGATTCTGGCAAAATATCAGTGCTGGTACTACTAGATCTTAGTGCTGCGTTTGACACTGTCAATCATAACATACTTCTAGAGAGACTGGAAAACTGGGTCGGGCTTTCTGGGATGGCACTCAAATGGTTCAGGTCATACTTAGACTTATGCTCTCCTATACTCACATAATAACCTCTCCCTTCTAAGTGGACGGCCATGACATGTGGAGTCCCACAAGGCTCAATTCTTGCACCGCTCTTGTTTAGCCTGTATATGCTCCCACTAAGTCAGATAATGAGGAAGAAACAAATTGCCTATCACAGCTATGCTGATGATACCCAGATTTACCTAGCCCTATCTCCAAATGACTACAGCCCCATTGACTCCCTCTGCCAATGCATTGATGAAATTAACAGTTGTATGTGCCAGAACTTTCTTCAGTTAAACAAGGAGAAAACTGAAATCATTGCATTTGGAAACAAAGATGAAGTTCTCAAGGTGAATGCATACCTTGACTCTAGGGGTCAAACAACTAAAAATCAAGTCAGAAATCTTGGGGTGATTCTGGAGACAGACCTTAGTTTCAGTAGTCATGTCAAAGCAGTAACTAAACCAGCATAAAATCATCTCAAAAACATTGCAAGAATTAGATGTTTTGTTTCCAGTCAAGACTTGGAGAAACTTGTTCATGCCTTTATCACCAGCAGGGTGGATTACTGTAATGGTCTCCTCACCGGCCTTCCAAAGAAGACCATTAGACAACTGCAGCTCATCCAGAATGCTGCTGCCAGGATTCTGACTAGAACCAGAAAATCTGAGCATATCACACCAGTCCTCAGGTCCTTACACTGGCTTCCAGTTACATTTAGGATTGATTTTAAAGTACTTTTACTTGTTTATAAGTCACTCAATGGCCGAGGACCCAAATATATTGCTGATATGCTCATTGAATATAAACCTAACAGACCACTCAGATCATTAGGATCGAGTGAGTTAGAAATACCAAGGGTACACACAAAACAAGGGGAGTCTGCTTTTAGCTATTATGCGGCCCGCAGTTGGAACCAGCTTCCAGAAGAGATCAGATCTGCTAAAACATTAGCCACATTTAAATCAAGACTCAAAACTGATCTGTTTAACTGTGCATTTGTTGAATGAGCACTGTGCTATATGTCCGAACTGACTGCAATGAATTTTAAGTATAATCATTTTCTTTAAATTTATTTTAAATCAATGTCTATATCATTTTAAAATTCCTTGTTTTTATTATTTTTATTTCCATGTTTTTATTGATTTTTAATGTCTATTTCACTTTCTTTTATGTAAAGCACTTTGAATTACCACTGTGTATGAAATGTGCTATATAAATAAACTTGCCTTGCCTTGCCTTGCCTTGCCTAAAAAGAAACAAACACGGCATGACGCGGTAGGTCAGTCTCGGGGAGTGGTGTTGCTTAAAACTGTCTCTCCTCAATCTTCTCCTGTTCCGAGTGATAGTGCTGAGGACTGTTTCAACCTTTTGTGTTTGAGGGTTCTGTGTCTTTGACTGGAAGGCAAGGCAAGTTTATTTATATAGCACATTTCATACACAGTGGTAATTCAAAGTGCTTTACATAAAAGAAAGTACTGTTGAACTGCAGCTGTCTTCTAACCATGCTTCATTTAGAAACATAAAATCCAGGTTGCTTGTGGTTATTAAATCGTTGATCAGAAATTATTTATTTTTAAGTGAGCGAATGTTTAAAAATGCTAACTTGATGGAATTACATTTTGTCTCTACAGCAATCTTAGATTGATGCATTGTAGGCCGCAGGTTAGATGGGTCAGCCGTACGGCTTGAGAAGGCCTTAGACTTTCTATCGCTTAATAAAACAGAAATAGAGGAGGCTACAGGCACACTGGGTTCCCGCTTGTTCTGTAAACATTTGTGAATGTTGCTGCTAATATAGCGGGGACCCGACACATCACTGAGAGCTGTTATCAATTGTTTTTGGTTCACCTACACCAGATGGAGAGGGGTTTGGGCCCTGACGTTGTGGCAGCGGCCGGAGAGCTCTCGCAGGAGGAGGAGGGTGAGCTGGGCCTGCAGTCTTTGGTGGTTGTGGGGTCCGCCGTTTTTTAGTTGATATCTGGGGGCTTGAAGCGAAAGAGTGGGAGAGTTTGGTCCCAGCATACACCAGTTCCTCCATTTTCTGTGAGAAGCTTAGAAGTTGGGATGCTGGAGAGAGGGAAAGTGTATCTGGTGAGCAGGGCTCTGGCTCTGGTGTTTCCGCTGGCTGTGAGATGTCGTTCTGGCTTCCCTGGCTGTTTTCCAGAAAGTCGTCCTTGGGTGCTGAGTCTTGGAGCTGTTGTAGTACGTCACAGTCTGCATGTGATGAGCTCTGTGGGCAGGGCTCAGCTGGGATGTCCATGAGCAGTGCTTGTTGTGGCTGCGTGGTGTTATCATGTTGACTCAGAAGCTGACATGAAGTCCTGTGGTCACTCATATACTGTCCAGGTGTGTGTGTGCCATTCATTGTTGTCTGAGCACTGTGCTGATCTGCTGAAGTTAAAATCTTGGAGAGATATGAGAAAAATGCAAAAATAGGGAGCAAAGCGCAGAGCAATAAGCAAGAGCATCCAAACAGTAGCAAAGCCAGAAGTGAGGATCAGCGCGTGGTGAAAATCTTACGCGATACAGGGGGATCGCAGTCCTTTGTGTTAGCAGATGTGTTACCTTTCTGCCCAGAGACTGCATGTGAAACGAGTACTATTGTACAGGGAATTGAAATGGGTTTTGTGTCCGTTCCCCTCCATCGAGTATGGCTTACATCTGACTTGGTGTCAGGGTTCTTCAATTTGGCAGTTCGTTCTTCTTTTCCTGTAAAGGGCGTTGAGTTTATTATGGGAAATGATATTGCCGGTGGTAAGGTTATGCCAGTGTTACATGTTACTAATATACCACAGGTTGAAACGTACCCTGATCAACTCGCACAGAAATTCCCTAATGTGTTTTTAGCCAGTGCAGTGTCAACAAGAGCGCAGGTGAAGGCAGCATGTCAGCATGATGAAGTTAATTTGTGCGATACCTTGCTGGCTGATGTTTCTGAAGATGGTAAGTTGCTTAACGAACAAATAGGCGAATTGGAGTTAAATCTTAAAACTGTGGCTGTGCCAGAAAAGGCTGCATTTTTGCCTGTTTCTCGTGAGTTACTTATTGAAGATCAAAATAACGATCATACCTTGAGAAATGTCGTGCAAGTGCTAATCGCAATCAGATAAGCACCTGTATTATTGGGACAAGGACGTTTTAATGCGTAAATGGAATGCACACTCGTTCATTGATGAAGATAATGAGTGGGGTTCTGTGAACCAAATTGTTGTCCCTTCTAAGTTTCGACAGCATGTTTTGGCTGTGGCGGATGATCATCCCTGGGCGGGACATCTCTGTGTGACTAAAACATATGATCGTATTCTTCAGCACTTTTTCTGTCCCGGTTTAAAAACGGAGGTTTCTCGATATTGTAAAACTTGTCATACGTGCCAGATGGCTGGTAAGCCTAACCAAGTGGTTTCGCCTGCTCCGCTTCACCCAATTCCAGCAGTTGGTGAACCATTTGAAAGAGTTATTGTGGATTGTGTTGGTCCACTTCCGCATACTAAAACAGGGTACCAGTATCTTTTGACAATAATGTGTGTAGCCACACGATTCCCTGAGGCAGTTCTGTTGCGTAAAATCATGGCAGCTACTGTGACGAAAGCGCTTGTAAAATTCTTTACTACCTTTGGATTACCAAAGATAGTTCAGACTGATCAAGGCTCTAATTTTATGTCAAGGGTTTTTCGAAAAACGTTGAACGCTTTGAGTATTTCGCACGTTGTGTCTAGCGCATTCCTCCCAGAATCCCAGGGTGCCCTGGAACGTTGGCATCAGACTTTAAAGTCTTCTTTGCGTAAATATTGTCTCGAAACTGAGAGTGATTGGGATGACGGTGTCCAGCTGGTGCTGTTTGCTGTTCGCGAGGCGAGACAGGAGTCCGTTGGATTCAGCCCAGCTGAATTGGTTTTTGGCCATAATGTGCAGGGACCTTTAAAGGTTTTAAAAGATCAATTTCTTTCGGTGGAGCAAGCGACAAAAATAAATGTTCTTGACTTCATACGCGATGTCGTGAGCAATTACATAACGCTTGTGCCGCTGCAAAACATGCACTTTGTTGATCTCAAGAGAAAATGAAGCGGCAAAATGATAAGTGCGCAGTTGTGCGGAAATTTATGCCGGGGGAAAAGGTTCTGGTACTGCTGCCCTTGCCGGGTGCTGCTCTTGCTGTACGTTTTTCGGGGACCTATGTTGTTATGAAAACATTGAGCGAGACCGATTATGTGCTTCATACTCCAGATCGACGTAGGAAAACGCGTCTATGCCATGTGAACATGTTGAAAGCGTATTCGGAATGATCAAATGACACTGTCGTGACAGGTAATCTCTCTGAGTTAATCACAGAGAATGAAAAAGTGAACCCTGTATTGTTCGTGTTGAATGCACAGGTTAGTGAGGACGGATTGGAAGTGCACCGTGAGATGCTAATTGGTGGGCTTTTGGATAACTCTGAGTGTTAAAATTCTCTACAGGAGCAGTTGTCTTACTTAGATGCTGATCAAAAGCAGGATGTTATGGAGCTGATTAAAAAATTATCCTGTTTTGTTTAAAAACGTTCCCTCCTGTACTTCAGTTCTACAGCATAATATTGATGTGGGCTCTGCTGCACCAATTAAACAACACGCGTATCAATGTTCTATAGATAAAAGACAGGTAATGAAAACAGAAGTAGAGTATATGTTGCAGAATAATTTTGCTAAGCTGAGTAAAAGCCCGTGGAGTTCTCCTTGTGTCTTGGTTCCAAAACATGATGGATTGATCAGATTCTGTACCGATTTTCGAAAGGCGAATATGGTGACGGTGCCAGACTCATTTCCTTTGCCGCGAGTCGAAGACTGTATTGACAATATCGGAACTGCACAGTACATCACAAAGTTGGATCTTCTAAAAGGATACTGGCAAGTCCCGTTGACTCCGCGTGCATCTGATATTGCTGCATTTGTAACACCAGATTGTTTTGCTCAATATACGAGAATGGCGTTCGGACTGCGAAACGCGCCTGCGACTTTTCAGCGTTTAATGGAGTTGGTTTTAAGAGACGTTGATAAGTGTAATGTATACTTGGATGATGTGGTGATTTATTCTGCCACTTGGACTGAGCATATGTCAACACTACAGACCATTTTTAGTCGTCTTTCTAATGCTTCTCTCACACTTAATTTGAAAAAGTGTGAATTTGCGAAAGCAACTGTCACTTACCTAGGTAAGCAAGTTGGACGAGGAAAGGTACGACCAATAGATGCTAAAATCTCTGCTATTCTGTCGTATCCTGTTCCTACGACCCGGCGGGAACTGCGGCAATTTTTAGGAATGGCTGGATACTATAGGTGCTTTTGTAAAAATTTATCTACGATTGTGGCACCTTTGACAGCTTTATGCAGTCCTAAGAAACCATTCACTTTGGAGGTGGATGCGAGTGCGACAGGAGCGGGAGCTATCCTGTTGTAAGATGGTGTTGACGGGTTTTCTCATCCAGTGTCTTACTTTTCTACTAAGTTCAGTCGGCCTCAGCTGAATTATTCGACCATAGAGAAAGAGACCTTAGCGATGTTAATTGCGTTACAAAATTTTGATGTTTATCTGGGGGCTGCTTCCTTACCTGTGGTGGTTTTTACTGACCACAATCCGTTGGTGTTTCTGTCACGTATGTATAATCATAACCAGCGCTTAATGCGTTGTGACTTGATGGCCCAAAAATACAACTTGGAAATTAAGCACAAGAAGGGTAACGACAATATCGTTGCAGATGCTCTTTTGCGAGGATAATGTAGCCTCCCATGTATGTTGTAATTGCTTGTTTGGCTCGTGTACACTCAACTTAAAAACATATGTTTTTTTTTTTAGGTGGGGGAGTGTTACGGTCGGTGGCTTGGTCTGTGTTTGTTTTCTTTATGTCCCTCCCTTGTTCTTCTTGGCGTCGCTCTATCCTTTTGGAGCGTGTACGCACTCTATCCCTCTCTTAGGTGGACGCACCTGTTCGTGATTTGAGTGGCTGATTGATGGAGCTGATTGATATAAACACCAACGAGGAGGAGAAAGAAGAGCGACGACAGATCTTGTGGGCTAGCCAGCAAACAAGTGTCTTTATATCTGTATTTATATTTTCTTTGTTAGTTGTTGTCAGTTTTGTATAATTTTGTTCCCTGGTTGATTTTGTTCGTTATTATTGTGACTATTATTTACTCGTTCTTGTTTATGTTACGAAGATCTCTTCTCTTAGAGCTGATATTTTTATGGGAGGTCGTAACACTGCTCTGATTTAAGACCTTTTAAGGCCTTAAATTGTGGAAGGGTAGACATTTTAAGACCCACAGAAACCATGTAACGAGAAACTATGCTTCTAATCACAGGTTGAGAGTTGTAGGTCCAACCCCACATCGCTCCATTTCATGCTTACTTTAAAAATAATAAAGACCTATAATTGGGTTTAATTTCCTTCAAAAGACATCAATGCATTAGAGGTTTATAACTACATGATTTACTGAATAGGAGATCCTTGATCTGGAATACAGCTTACTGATGCAGTTGCTCTTTACTCACATTATAGGAGGTGACTGGAAGTCGTCCTGACTCATTCTCTCTGACTGACGCAGACGCAGGATCTCTGAGTAGCTTAGACTGCGCAGTTTGACCCGCAGTTGCTCCAGAGACGGTGGTTTCATGGCCAGAGCTCTAGTGATTTGCTCCCGCACCACTGTCATCACCTAAAATACACACACATAGTGTTCGCTGACAAAAACACATGCACATGAAACTGTCTGTCATCTAGCAGACACTCTCACTAACACTCACCTTGTTGAAATCTTCTGCAGTGGCCCTCATTTCTTTCCATGTCTTATTGAGCAGCTGTATGCAGACGCAGAAAAACTCTTCCCAAGCACGCTCGTGGGTAAAAAACATGGGATGGAAGTCGTTACACCCTTCATTCGCTGCAGAGACAAGACAGGTTTACATCTGCATTTCCACAAGTCTCTGTTTATATGACTGTCACAGTACATCACAGAAACACACATTGCAGAAACATTTTTCACAGTGTAAAAGTCACAGTTAAAAGTGTAACAAAACTGGATATTGAATGACATTAAAACTTTTGCCTGCTTCACACAGAAGTCTGCTTCATCACACCTGCCTGTGTATTTTCAAGTGATCATTTACAGTCCGTTCTTTAACTGCATGATTCAGTCTATTATAGTGTTGTCACGATACTGGAATTTCTAACTTCGATACGATACCTTGAAAAATACCGAGAAAAAAACTGCCACAATATTAAGGGGGTTATTTTTTTATTTATTTGAAGATAGATGCAACAAGTCGAGAACATGCGGTATATTTTACATGAACAAAAAAATGTCTTGAGGTACTGCATTTGTTGATTTATTTATTAATCTTTTATTAATCTTAGTTAAATGTTAATTGAAACTAACATTTACTAATGTATGTACTAATTAAAATCCAAAGTTCTATTTGTTGATATTCTCATTTGCTTCATAACCAAAATATTTCCAGATATTGGGCCCTATGAAATCCGTTTTATTTTTCCCCAAATTCGGTTTAATTTTTTTCTACATTCAATTTTTTCCATTTTAATTTTTCTGGATTCCGTTTTTTTCCGTTTGAATTTTTATGGACTCTTTTTTTTTAATGGTCAAATTAAATGCTATTAATCTAAAAGCATGTCTAATTCATTAAAATCAGGAAAATTATACAATTTAACATTTAATTTATTAAAAGTGTAACAAAAATGACACGTTTAGGGCCATATGAAATGTTTTATTTTTTTCTCACCTTATGTTTTATTGTTACCAAATTCTGTGTTTTAGCATGTCTATTATTTGAATGCATACAAACAATTTTTATTTATTCTTACAGTAGCCTTATGAAATGTGTTTTCCCCCTCAGAAATTCTGTGTTGTGTATTTAAATTTTACTGGATATCAGATGAAGGCATAAAACAATTTTAATTAATTTATATTTGAATTAATGAAAATTAAACATTTACATTTTTGGCAAATGAAGGGGATTTACTATTCAAATTAAAATATTTTGTGATTATTTCTTTTTAAAAAATTAACAGTAGTAGTAAGTAGTAGTATTATGTACATTCTACTAAATAATAGTAATATAGCCTATTTCTGGCACACGGTCTTTAATAGGCTAAGTTAAACCGAACTTTTATTTTGACGGGTTGCCGTGAATACTTTTAAAGTTCTGTGTGTGTATGATATGACGCTAGTTTTACTCAAATTAAATGGTAAAATGCTCGTAAAGTGCCTTTCAGATCAGTTCTGGAGATATTGTTGATGTATTTATGTCCTCATTGAGACGGCAGACGCTGAAATCACCGCGAGCGCCACATTAGTAAACAAAACCGCACGTGCAGCACATTCACACAGAGACGCTCAGAACATGCAGGATTCATATTTAAATCGACTTTTGCAGCTTAATATTTACAGATACTAGTCCATATTGCGATTTGATTTAAGTGTAATGACCTACTTTTGATTAATTCATCCAAACTTTGACAAATTCCGTGACATTCCGCGTTAAACTGTAAATTCCGTTTTTATGACTGGATTCCGTGCGCGTTCTCTGCATTTCGGAGATCATAGATCCTACAGATAGCGCTCCTGCTGTGTTCTTTAACAACCAGAGCAGTCGTCTTTCTATTCACTTCACTTTTGCTATTTAACCAGAGCGAAGGAGACGAGTGCGGCCACGTGTGGTGCTTGTCCACGCGCCTCTGGAGAGAAGTGAAAATGACAGCTCGGCTAGTATCGGTGTATCCATACTTCGGGAAATTAATATTGGTACCGTTCAGGTATTTCAGTATCGATATTTATCGAAATATCGATATTTTTGACAACACTAGTCTATTAAAATGCACTTAGAATGATCACAAATTTCAAGATATGGGGGCAGAAAATGTATGTGTTTATATAATTGCATATAGTTAAAGAATATCAGACGAAAAGTGCCGTTTTTTCCCTCCGAATATCAGCATGATTACAAATATGATACACTACAACACGTGTCAAACTCAGGGCCCACGGGCCAATTCCGGCCCGACACATAATTTATGTGGCCCTCGAGAGCATTGTCTTAAAATAAAAATCTATGCAGCTTTATATCGTAAATTATGAAAGTGCTTATCAATATGACAAGTTTCTGTTTCTATTTGGCGTTCTATTTATAAGCAGAAATGGACTTTGGTGTGCATATGATATGCAGTGGTTAGGATTACAGGTGTGGGGTTTTTCGGTTGATGACGACTGCGTGGACGGCTCAAAGCAATAAAGCGGACCTCATCAAGTGCTTCACCGACTGAAAAACACCATAGCCTATTCTCCATTCTCGAATTAAAAAATCGATTGTAGCTTTCAGACTCGACTTTCTTCTCGTTTTAATCGTTTGTTTGAGGCAGTTTCTACGGAGTTATTTTAATGACAAATGTCCTGAGCACATTATATAGCCTATGCAAGAGCGCATTAAATGCGTGAGTGCAAATCTCTCATTCATTCACTCACAGAAAACGGTTGCGCTTTCTATCGGTCAGACATCACATGCGTGCACTCAAAAATGATCTTCTCTCTTGAGTTTAATAAACGCAACCTGGAGTGTGGGCATCCAATGGCAGAAACGCACATATGCCAACTAATGTAAATCAGTATTTACATAGCATAACAGTAGTAATCTAAATGTATCTGTTTCGTACAGGTCCAGCATTGTCCCACAAAATCAGATTTACAGTCCTGCAACAGATCTATAGGGTGGTCACCCTTAGCTCAGAGTAATAAAATATTAGGCTAATTACTAATTTGAATCAGTAAAGTTTTAACGAAGACAATACAAAATGAAAAGAAAAAGAAGCTGGTTTTTTTGTGATCAGATCAACCGGTAAACTCCTGGAAAATCTAAGGATCCAGTAAGAGAATGCATTCAAACAGTAAGTTCAAAACAGCGCTAATGCAGAGAAAACATGGCCGATGTCATCAGAGATGGCGGATATAATAGTACTCACGTACAGATGTCAGTAAAAAAAAAAAAAAAAAAGATATATATATATATATATATATATATATATATATATATATTAGAAAGCTATTTGGCTTAAAAGTGTTTTATACTGGATGCTGGTTGAAGGTGTTTTAGATTACGCAGTAGTCAGTGGTTTAGTAAATCTGGATCAGTCAGGTCAAGGTAGCTCATTTAGTGGTCTTTTGGCGTCCCCCTGTGTTCCTGTTTGGTATCGCAGATTGACTTATGCATTTTTTTTTTTTAAAAGTGCTGTAAACTACTAAATATAATGTAGAAATGTTCATTTTCTGTGATGCTGCTTCGCAACTGTGTATCATGAAAAAAGCTATACAAATAAATGTGAATTGAATTGCAAACAATTAATAATTTATTTATTTTGGCACTATATACATTCACTGCAAATTATGAAAATAAAAAAGTACTTTTTTTAGTACTTTAGTTTGTATTTATTTATTTTTGGGTGGGGGAGTGGGGTTGAGTACCGCCACTTCTTTTTTTTCTACTACAAGCATTGATTGCGTATCATATGCACGCCAAAGTCAATAGGCTTGTTCGAGATGAACTATACCAGAGGTGTCAAGTAACGAAGTACAAATACTTCGTTACCTTACTTAAGTAGAAATTTTGGGTATCTATACTTTACTGGAGTAATTATTTTTCAGCCGACTTTTTACTTCTACTCCTTACATTTTCACGCAATTATCTGTACTTTCTACTCCTTACATTTTAAAAATAGCCTCGTTACTCCTATTTCATTTCGGCTCGTTTTCATTCCGGCTTGTCATCGTCATGGGCGTTGCTAGGCCATTTTTAGGGGGGCTTTAGCACCCCTAAATTTCCCCCTAAAAATCTTGCGATTCTTCCCCTTTAAATTTCAAACGGCAACAGCCTTCTGGCTCCTCCCCATCTTTCTGCGTGTCTTCAATCCACAGACTGCGGTGGCGCAGAGGAGAGGACAAGGTGTGTGTTTATCGATTGATTGTTATAATATCTACATCTGTGCAGTTCTTTGTCTTAAATACAGTTTACAAAAAGTCATGGGAGAGTAATCGGTTTCCAATCTTCTGTAAAGTTTTCGCTGCATTCACCACTCATCACACCACAGCTGTTTGCTTCAGCGAAAGCCCTTAACACATTATACGCATACTTTATAAAACGATCACGTTATTGCTATTTTCATTTGAAAATTTAGCTTTCAATATAGAACTTAATATTACAGTGCATGTGGCATTAACTACCATACAGTTATGCATAGAAGTGATTAAAGACAGTGACAGACAGCACTCAGTCAGTGCACTCATTTTAATTGCATATCAGAGTGATTGACAGAGATTGAAACATTGTGTGTCCTTCTCACAGACTGCTTCAGTTTTGCAGGGTTTTTTTATTTTTTTACTTTTAGAAGTTAATCACAGCACCCACATAGTTTAATCCATTGTCCAGCCTTATAGCTGTGTTGTTTATATTGCTAATATGGATAGTCAGTGTAAGTTTAAAGTGATATGATGTTTTATGTTTACAATTTTCTGTTTGTACTTGAGCATAGAAAAAGATTTGTACTAGTAATGCAAACAGTAACATTTTTGGTTTGTACAGTAAACAGGTGTGTGTGTGTGTGTGAGATCAGGTAGACTTGTATTTGGCTTGTACTCGGATGTTATACCCATCTATGCAATACAGTGGAATACTGCAATAAGTTTAGTATACCATCCTACCCTATTAATACATTTTTTTGTAAATATTTATTTATTTTTTATTATTATACCATCATTGGGGGCTGAGCCCCCCTAAAATGAACATCCTAGCATCGCCCTTGCTCATCGCTCAAAAAAAAATAAAAACCTATCCAGATAAATCGCGCCATCCGGATAGAGTGAATTGTGGTTGGATGAGAATATTCCGACACCCTATTGGTTTGTACGCGATCCATCGCACCTGCACATGACACAAATCACGTCACACTCAAAAAAGATTATTTCTTAAAAGTTATTATTTCTCCACTACTGGCTCATTTATCAAACGGGTGCTTTCTCTTCGTCCGTTGCCCTCACAGATTCCTGCAGCTAAGCTTGGATGTACATTTACATTCCAATAAAGGTTATTGATGACATGCCTCTGAAGTTTGACTTTTTGCACCATTACAATACTTACAGGCAACTAGTCATCATATCTTCCGCTCCATGAAACACGTTAATGCTCAGTAGTACACATATATGGGTTTTTAATGTATTTGCATTGTACTAAAATGCGTTCATTTTCAGTGGGCACATATCCGGCTGAAACAGGTAGCCTAGTGCATCCCACATTTTTCAACATTAACATTTTAATATAACATTATAGTCATTATGGCCTTTAGAAAAATGTTTTTTTGAGGAGGTGGGGTAGTGCACAATAGGCCCCTGTGCCGCGGCCTAAGCTTTTGTCCTTAATGGCATTTTTTTTTCCTTCCATTACTTTTACTTTTATACTTTAAGTAGTTTTGAAACCAGTACTTTTACACTTTTACCTGAGTAAAAAACTTGAGTTGATACTTCAACTTCTACAGAAGTCTTTTTAAACCCTAGTATCTATACTTCTACTTGAGTAATGAATGTGAATACTTTTGACACCACTGACCTATACTAGCCTGCCACTGGCTGGCGAGAGTAGCCGCTTGTAGTCGGGGCGGAATTAAAAGTGGAGACGTCAAGTCGGACACTTTCTGCTCCTGGTAGTGACACCCGGACGGTGTTTGCATACTCTTATCACAGATAATGCGAATTAAATGCAACATATGTGAAATACACAGAAATGTTTTTATGAGCAACAGAAACACTTTTTATATACTGCTTAATACAGCGCAATCTGTTCAAGAATAAAGTTCAGCATAAACATATAGGCTACTAAATACCAATATAGTGTGGGTATATATGCTTTTATCAGTGTTTTTGATAAAAATTACTCAAGATAACAGTGTGACTACACTAAAAAAACTTTACTGTTATAAAAACAGATTATCTTAAAAAGAATCTTATTTGTAAGTCGCTTTGGACAAAAGCGTCTGCTAAATGACAAAAGTAAGTAAGTAAGTAAAAAACAGATTTGTGGAAATTAATTGTTAGAATAAACACATGCAACACACCTTGTGCTTGTCATCACAGAATCTATCTAATGAGAAAAAAGTGTGTCGTCATCAAGGCTCTCACAGCCGATTTTGAGCAACTGCAGCACCTGACCTCGGTGGCTGGTCTCATTTTGCTCTTGCGGTACTTTGATGGCACATGTGATTGTAAGGTGGCTGTAGCGCCGATCAAAGTCGGACAAATGTCCTAACCATTGCATTGCTTTTGTCAGGCGGCAGACAATCTTTGCAGCGCCGCATGAAGTTGAACAAGCCTAATTTCTGCATATAAACTGCATGCTAAATAGAAACAGAACATTGTGCTATACGCACTTTCACGAGACTGGGCTCATTTGTTTTATTAAATGCCATATCTGTCACAATTATTTGGTGTACCATAAATGTTACAAAAAAGTTAACAAAGATAATGTAATGACCTGTGTCTGAGGATACTTGTCTTTATTTACTTTGATTTATGGAGTAATTTGGATTTCTTAACCTGATCATTTAAAACTATTTATGTTCAAATAACACAGAGCAATAACATATATTTTTACATCTGTGCAAATGCATATGCAATATTTGTAACTTGAATAGAGACAGTTATTTAACAATAGTTATTTAACAAAAGTAGTAACATTTGTAGTTTCAACCGGCCCTTTGATGGCAGCCATAATTTTGAAGTGGCCCTCAGTGAAAATGAGTTTGACACCCCTGCACTACATATTAGATACCACATTGTGCTCTATTTCAACAAAATTAATTCCAAACAAAGCACCATTTTGTGTCTCCAAGCAACATTATGGTGTTTCATTTCTGAATGAATCGCCCGTTTAAATGATTTGTTTCAATAACAATATGAGTACTTATTAAGAGTGACTTGCTGCTGTAACGGTTTGGTTTCTGTTTAGTTCCCTGTTTTGCCCATATTTGGTTTTCCCAGTCATTAGTTAATTAATCTATCATCCCCATCACCTGTGTTTGATTAATTATCTTGTTTGTGCCTTTGTCCCAATCCCTTTATAAGTCCTGAGTTTCCCCTTAGTGTTTGTCCGTTCTTAAGTTAGTTAATGTCTTATGTGAGTTGATGCCGTTGAATAAAGAATACTCCTTTTGTTTTAGTCCTTCGTCGAGCGCCTTATTTGCCACAACCACCCGACGCATAACAGAAGAACGGACCACTACCGTAAGATGGAGTTTGCGGATCGCATCATTGCCCTGGCTGGCCGAGATCTACCGCTGGACGAGTTTGCGAGGGAGTTCAGCGGACTCGCTGTTTGGACGGGGCTTGACGACGAGACGCTGAACTCCTTGTTCTGGATCGGGGCGAATTACAATCGCCCCGTTGACCTCCCAGACCTCCCACCATCGGACTCAGCTGGAGGGAGGGGATCCTCCGGTGTCTGGAGAGTGTCCAGCCCCGATCCAGGACCAACCCGCCGTCCGGAGCGATGATGTATCCACTCGCGGCGAAGAGGATACCGCCGAACAAGGCGATGAACGTTCGGCCCGCGGCGAAAAGGATACCGCCGTGTCAGGCGTTGAATGTTCCGCCCGCGGCGAAGAGGATACCGCCGCAGGAGGCAATGAACGTTACGCCGTCCATGGCGAAGATGGTTCCGCCGCCTATTACGGCTCACCCCGAGCCACCGAGGGAGGAAGTTCAGGTGCCGGTGGGAATTCTGATTGCTTATGAGGGAATGTCATGGACTCCAGTGCCTGCTCCTCGCCAGTGCCCTCCAGTGCCTACTCCTCGCCAGTGCCCTCCAGTGCCTGCTCATCGCCAGTGCCCTCCAGTGCCTGCTCCTCGCAAGTGCCCTCCAGTGCCTACTCCTCGCCAGTGCCCTCCAGTGCCTGCTCATCGCCAGTGCCCTCCAGTGCCTGCTCCTCGCAAGTGCCCTCCAGTGCCTGCTCCTCGCCAGTGCCCTCTAGTGCCTGTTCCTCGCAAATACTCTCCTGTATCTCCGCTGGTCCCGTCCAGCTCTCCTGCGTCTCCGCTGGTCCCGTCCAGCTCTCCTTCGTCTCCGCTGGTTCTGTCCAGCTCCGCGCCTCCCGTGCGCCCCCAAGAATCCGCGCCGCAAGAGCGCCCCCAAGAGTCCGTGCTGCAAGAGCGCCCCCAAGAGGCCGCTCCTCCAGAGCGCCCCCAAGTGTCCACTCCTCCAGAGCTTCCCACAGAGCCCGCTCCTCCAGAGCTTCCCACAGAGCCCGCTCCTCCTGAGCTTCTCACAGAGCCTGCTCCTCCAATGTGGCCCCTAGAGGGGAACATCCCCAAAAAAAAATTGGGGGGGGGCCATATAGTCTCTGCCTGTGTGGCCGGGCCAAGGCCACTGAGCTCCCTGATCCACCTTGGGCTCCCAAAAGAATTATACCGCCATGGCCATCCAAGTTACCTGACCTGCCATGGCTCCCCGAGTCTCCAGTCCCGCCATGGCCGTCCAACCTCCCTGATCCGCCATGGCCGTCCAACCTCCCTGATCCGCCATGGCATCCCGTGTCACCGGATCCGCCATGGCCTCCCGAGTCTCCAGGTCTGCCATGGTCTCCTGAGTCTCCTGATCCTTCCCTTGTCTCCTCCCTGTCCTGGTCCAGCTCCAGCCTCCAGGGCGCCCGCCCCCCCCTCCCCGATGTTACTGTTACGGTGCGGGATGCACCTTCCGGGAGGGGGGCGATATCTGTAACGGTTTGGTTTCTGTTTAGTTCCCTGTTTTGCCCATATTTGGTTTTCCCAGTCATTAGTTAATAAATCTATCATCCCCATCACCTGTGTTTGATTAATTATCTCGTTTGTGCTTTTGTCCCAATCCCTTTATAAATCCTGAGTTTCCCCTTAGTGTTTGTCTGTTCTAAAGTTAGTTAATGTCTTATGTGAGTTGATGCTGTTGAATAAAGAATACTCCTTTTGTTTTATTCCTTCGTCGAGCGCCTTATTTGCCACAACCACCCGACGCATAATAGCTGCCACATACTGGCCGTTTTAATTTCACATTTAAAGTCCAGTGGCATGCGTAAGTTTGGGCAACCCTGGTCAAAATTTCTGTTGGTGTGAACAGTTAAGCAAGTGGAAGATGAAATGATCTCCAAAAGGCATAAAGTTATACATGAAACACTCTTTTGCTATTTTTTTAAGTAATATCAGCACAAATATCTGATTTGTGCTGAATCGGATATGTGAAGGACCTGCACAAATATGGCCTTCATGGAAGAGTCATCAGAAGGAAACCTCTCCTGCGTCCTCACCACAAAATTCAGCATCTGAATTTTACAAAAGAACATTTACACAAGCCTGATGCATTTTGGAAAGAAGTCCCGTGGACCGATGAGGTTAAAATAGAACTCTTTGGCCGCAATGAGCTAAGGTATGTTTGGAGAACAAAGGGCACGGAATTTCATGTTCATGTCTCATGTTAAAAGAACACCAGTCCAAAAGAACACATCATGCTTTGGGGTTGTATTGCAGCCAATGGCATGAGGAACATTTCATGGGTAGAGGGAAGAATGGATTCAATTAAATTCCAACTAATTCTGGAAGCAAACATAACACCATCCGTAAAAAAGCTGAAGTTGAAAAGAGGATGGCTTCTACAAACGGATCACGATCCTAAACACACCTCAAAATCCACAATGGACTTCCTCAAGAGGCGCAAGCTGAAGGTTTTGCCATGGTCCTCACAGTCTCCTGACCTAAACATTATTGAAAATCTGTGGATAGACCTCAATAGAGCAGTGCGTGCAAGACGGCCCAGGAATCTCACAGAACTTGAAGACTGTTGTAAGGAAGAATGGGCGAAAATCCCTCAAACAAGAAATGAAAGACTCTTGGTTGTGATACTTGCCAAAGGGGGTGTTACTAGGTACAAACTATGCAGGGTGCCCAAACTTTTGCTGCAGGCCATTTTCCTTTTCTGTTATTTTGAAAATGTAAAAGATGAAAAAATAAAAAGTTTAAAATAGGCTATAATGGGAATGTGTCATCTGTAACTTTATGCCTTTTGGAGATCATTACATCTTCCACTTGCTTAACTGTTTACATTAACACAAATGCCACTGTATCTTCATTTTTTAAATAATATCAAACATTAGCAGTACTTAAACATAAACACTTAAGTTTAATGTTTAAAATATAAAAACATTATTTATGCATTTGTAACTACAGGTTAAAGCATCCAATGTCTCTTTAAGCTGCATTAAACAGAGTGTAAATACATCTAAAGCCACAGCTTCTGTTTCCTTTGCATCCCAGACAGCAAGCAGTGTCGGCCCAGATCCGGCCCACATCTGGCCCGCATGGATTTCACACGGGCCAGATGTGGGCCAAAACTATGTTGCTGTCTGGGTGTAACAGAAGGACCAGGCTCCTCCCAGAGCCAGTTACCCCGATCCACCTCACCTGAATTTTAATCACCGGCACCTGCACCTCATTATCACCAACCACATATAACCACAGTCACCAAAGTCACCAGTTGTCCGATCTCCGGATTACCACATGGACCATCTCTGCTACCTTACGAAGCTGAGTATTACTACCTGCGATTACTTACCTGTCCCTACTTACCTTCTGTCTTCTCCATTCCAGTCCTCTTCCTCGTCTGTTCCGTTGGCTCGATCGGATCCCCGCATCTCTCAGCCGCTCAGCCGCGGCGAACCCCCAGGATCTGTAAGATCAGAAAGACTGATTACTATTGACATCCCGCTCACCTGAAACCTCACGAAGAGACACTCACCACATCTGAAGACTCCTCACGTTTGCTATTCACAATTGCACGCTGTAAATAAACACCTTGTTACTCCACTTACCATCTGTGTCAGACCCGTTCCATTACACTGGGATTGCAAAGATTAATTTTGTTGATACTGATTTCATTTGCTTGGTAACAGCCCAAATGTCTTATTATTCTAATTGACAAATTGTAAGAATTTGACTATAAATATTATGCAAACTTTTAGAAAACAAAATGGCTTTATAAAGGTAAAACTGCCCATAAAAGCTAAAAATCAACTTATTGGAAAATATTAATTTCTATCACTGCTGTGAACTGACCACCACACAGAATACGAAGAACATCAAAACTTCAGGAGTCAGCTGTCCATGGAAGTCCTTAAAGGGCACCTATTATGCCATCTTTTTACAAGATGTAAAATTGGGCTTGGGTGTCCCCAGAATGTATCTATGAAGTTTCAGCCAAAAACACCCAACAGATAATTTATTACAACAGCTGGAAAATGTCATTTTTGGGGTGTGTCTAAAAAAAGAGGTAATTTGGAGTGTATGGCTTTAAATGCAAATGAGCTGCATATTACCGTCCCATCTATTTAAACTGCTTGGCCACTGTTATTCCTTGGGAAAAGTCGATTAGTCACCAGAAGAGACGAACAGCAGCGCGTAAGTGTTTGAATACTTGTTCGTAGATCACTGAGGCGGAAGTATCCAAACTTCTCCTGTCCAGCCATCCTACAACATGTCCTCTTGACCCAATCCCCTAACACCTTCTCCAAGGCAGGGATGGATTATGACTGATTATAGGCCCCCCTCAATTGAAATTGCGGTCATTTTTCTTAAGTTCAAATAGCTATGGATTTTATCTACACTAAGTGCAAATAGCTATAGATTATATTTACACTATGTTAAAATAGCAGGATTTTCTGCTATTTATACTACTTGTTGCAAAATAGTGGCAATTGCACTTAAGTATTGTATTACATTATAAAACAGTATGCAATAATAATATATTGAGTGTAAATTATAATTTTAATTCAGATTATTAAATGGATGTCAGCTTATTGATACAATAAAGCCCTCCCTACACGTACCCTAACCCTACCTGATACTTAATTTTCTACTTTTTGGTTATTTCTTTAATTTTTATTAAAAATAAATGCCTTTACGATGTGATATGAGATTTGAAAAGGGAGAAAAAAAGTTCGGCAAAAGGCGGGTTCGAACTCTAGTTGATCAGTTAAAAATACAACAGTCCATGCTTTACCATCTGTGCCACTGAGGCTGTTGGTTTATAGCAGCTTTTTATAATCTTGACAGTCCCAATCACACTTGGTGGGCGGAATTATTGTAAATAGCCTCTGCCAAAAGGTGGGCTATTTGCACTAAGTACTCCATTTACATTATCAAAGAACATTATCATTGACTTAGCCAGAATTAAAGCACTCTCAAAAACTCCCATTAATCACTGAAGTTGCTTACATTGTGAAATTAATATCTTGCTTACATCGTATGCACTTCTGCACTTTGTTGTTTCTGATGAGAGAAATCGGCAGAGAGCAGAATTCATTCAGGGAGTGCGCGCACTGAACAAAACAGCTGTTTCAGCGATGACTCATCTGGACGCCTCTTAATGGCCATTGTATTCATAAGCTCAACAGAATCACGTGTGATTGGTTATAATGCGCAGTGCTGTAGAAAAACACGGCTGTCTCTGATTCTGCTACCATTGCTACACTGATGACACACAGCTCTATCTGTCTTTTCAACCAGATGATCCAACGGTAGCTGCACGGATCTCAGGCTGCCTGGCGGACATCTCGGCATGGATGAAAGAACGTCACCTACAGCTCAACCTGGCAAAGACTGAGCTTCTTGCCTTCCCTGCCACTCCAACTCTACAGCATGACTTCACGATCCAGTTAGGTTCATCAACAATTACCCCATCAACTTCGGTCAGAAATCTTGGTGTAATCTTTGATGACCAGCTGACCTTCAAAGAGCAATGACTAATGACTAAATGTAAATGTCTCCAGAAGAGGGTGTCGCATATACGTCTCTCTGCATTGCATATCTACAGCAATAAATAGCTGGGAGAAGCAGTATAACTGAGAGCGAGAGAACCGGTGTTTAGCCGTACATATGGGAAGCCAAATGCATTGAAAGTGGGATGAAACAGCACGATGTTACCGAGCTCGTGCTGCGCTGATCTGTCATCGCCATGGATCCATAGACTGAGCCGCGTGACCGCGCTACCGAACGAATCTCGCGCTACGAACGGCGCAAACTAATCTCACAAGCACGGTGCTGATCATTAAAAAATACTTAATGTACTCACACAAATACGGTTAAAACGCTAGGCACTATAACGACATGACATTCACAAATGTGTCTGGAGTGATACACGTATTTAGGTAGATTTTGAGTAGGGGTGTAAGAAAATATCTATACACGCGAGCATCGCAATATTTTATTTGGTGATACTGTATCGATTCTCTAAAACGGAATATCGATATAAAAAAAAAAATCATACAAGATTCATGGCAGTTGTTTCGTTTTGAGTTCATTTCCCGACCGCTAGTCTTTATCTCTGAACTTAAACAGTGACAGAAAATACTAGCATCAGGGCACTCCACTAATGTTAGCGTTAATATAGTTTGCTGCCAGTAATTACTAAGTAATGGATTGAAAGCCACATGTCTCATGAGTTTATATTTCAAATTTGAAGAAGATACCATGAAAAATGAGATTCCTGCAATATTTTTTCTGAAACTATTTATAGTCCTCCCACCCCCCCTGTTTGAGGAAAAATAACCACCAAATGTATTGCAGAATTATACAAACTATTTTAGTCATTATACATATTCCTGCATAGTTTTTCAAATATAAAATAATAGACAGAATTTTAGACATCATATAAGTGATTTATTTGAGCACTAAAAAATACACAAATAATTATTTGAGTAATAAAAAAGGAAAAAAAAAATGGAAAAAAATTGCTTCGTATATAGTATGTATAGTGAAGTATATATTCTGATTGCCAGACATGAAGTGATATTGGCAGACATGGTCATATAGTCAGTAATCACACGCTGATGTCCATACAGATGATAATCAAACAGAAGGGCCATATAATCAATAATAGCTGATCATTGAATCACAATAATAGCCGTCATAGAGTCGGTAATAAACACGCTGATGTGCGTCCATACAGATGATAATCATGCAGATACGGCCACATTCCCCACACAATACACACACACACATATAAAAAATGTTGAAGAAAAAAAAAAGAAGGTTTTTTTATGGAAAAAGCAGATCGCTAAGTTACGCCCCGCTCAGATGACAGCTGCGTCACAGCGTGCGTCACTCAGGAGAGAGCGCCAAATTCAAATAAACTATATTCCGTTTATCTGAGACTTTTTTTTCCGTGGACGGTCTCATTCTGTTTGTAAAACTGTATGCTACAACACTGTGTTGTTTTTTTACCACCAAGACGCTGTTTTTGATCGTAATTTATTCCATAACAGACGCGAGCAATAACTCTCCCGAAGAAATGAAATGTAAACAAAGGAATAGTCATTCTTATTACAACGTTATTGTTTCGCTGGACTAAAAGTGCTCACTGGGATGTTGTTCTGTGGACCCTTACCTCTCTAACTAAACTGGGATTTCAGCAGTGGACGCGTTTGTGGCTCGTTGTTACAATGATAAAGGTACGTACTGCTTTTTTACTCAGCGTGTTTGGATGTGTACTGCTTACACAAATGTAGCAAATACATTCCTTATAAGCTTTCCATCGAAAAACAGTGATCTGTCGTCGATGCTTGAGGCTTAGACCTTCAGAATGATATATAGTTTGTCAAGATTAACTTTGTCCTATTTCATTTATTCTATTAGAAAACAATGACACATGCAAACAAAGAGCGTTCAGTGCGCCGTCGCTCTGGCAAAGGTTAACAGGTTAACTAAAGAATCATGCAAGCACTTGAATATTTCCCCCTTTACTCGTACTGCACAAAAAGTAGTTCAATAATGTTGAATGTTATAGGGACTGATTATTGCAAATGCAGATCCCAGTGCAGTTCTGCAGTGTGTTCTGGTTAAACTATTTTATTTATTTATTTTTTGCTAAGGTTTGCATATGGTGGTGTGTTCTTAATGACAGCTTTCCTAAAAAATATATATCCTATTCCTAAAATAAGAAATACCCCAATATATCGCCTTGCTTGCAGTATTGCAATGTATCACAATATATCGTATTGCAACATCGTATCGCCAGATTCTTGCCAATACACAGCCCTAATTTTGAGGCACATTACCTTGAAAAATTAAAGTAATCCACTGCGGCCTCAGCAGCTCAGATGTTGTGAGAAAATGAAGACTCTTATGTTCAGTCTTACATCCAAACACATAGCACGGGGATTGCTTGCGAGACATTGTTGACGCAACAGCTGCTCGAGCATGGAGAAAATGGAGGACAGCTTACAACCGCTGAGGGCGGAAACTATGGCAATGCAGGTCTATCAATCAACCCCTGTGGCCCGGTCCTACGCAATGTGACGTCACACTGCGTGAGAATCAAAACGGCAGGCCTAGTGACACTGACTTGGTCTAAAGGGGATTGAAAAATGTGTGGGTGGATTTTTATCATAGTAGGGTGGTTGTGTTCACACACTGCCAACACACATTGGATTTTGCATAATAGGTGTTCCTTAAGATATCAGCACAATCAGCAAAATAATGTCTAATTATTGTTATCAATAAAATCACAGAAAATATTGAGATTTCATTTTTTGTCAATATCACATACCCCTACTCTGGATTACAGCAATAATGTCTGTAGGATGAGTGAATGATGAGAGAATAATAAAGTTCATTTTCAGGTGGAAATCGCTCTGGATCTCCTCTAAAGCTGCTCTAATTGAGCCTCAGAACAAAGTCCAACTCATTCATCAGTGAACTGAGGAATCGAAAAGATGGCAGAATACTTACGCAGTTCTCCAACCTGCAGAATATCACACAGCGTGCGTGTCAGCTCAATGGCAGAGCGGCCAAATGGACACTCATGTTTATCTTCTCGACTGCAGTTTTCTAGAACAATCTGCAAAACAAAACCACAGTATGTATAGGCCACTGACATTTGGATCATTTTTATCTTTTGCTATTTTATTATTATATGTTTTTATCAATAGAAAAGGTGAAAGAGGACATAGGAAACAGAAGGGAGAAGAGAAAGGTGGAACACAAAAGACCCAAGCACATGAGCATCACCACACCACATGTTCCACTGAAAAGAAAGGATAAATAATCAATTAACTTTTTTTCTTTGAAAAGTGATGCAAGATATAAAAAGGGTCATCTGGGAGAATAACACAATATTATAATGTAGTATTATTATTGTGTAATTATTATAGTTGACCCTGTTTTGCATAATTACTTTTACTCAACAATTACAAAGAGGACATTGTGCTTGAGAAAATACATAGAAAACAAAAGAGATGAGAGTTATGGATGTGTGTTCTTACTCTGATATATGTGTCCTGATGCACTTTGGCAAGGTAAAGCATGTTGTCTAGTGCCAACATTCCCGGGGGTGTCTGAGTGAAATCCATTGCAGGATTCACAGGATTCTGAGCACAAAACATAATACACACATCAGCACATCGCTATCACCAATTATTATCAAACCATCATATCATATCAGCACATCAACATCACTGATCATCATCAAAGCATCACATCACACACACACCATTACATGACTATTAGCAATCATAATCAAACCATCACATCACACGTCATCACATGACTATCACCAATCATCATCAAACCATCATATCACATTAACACATCACCATCATTGATCATCATGAAAGCATCACACACATCATCTCATCACTATCACCAATGATCATCAAACCATCATTAGCACATCACCATCACAGATCATCATTAAACCATTACATCAAACACATCATCACCGATCATCATAAAACCATCACACACATCAGCACGTCACCATCATTGATCATCATTTCAATCATGACAACTCTCAGAAGATTTTAGCATGGTGATGGATATGACAATGTTGATGTATTTTGCTGCACAAATAGCATATAAAATAACCCCTCAACAAAGAAAAGAAGAAGAAAACAAAACAATTAAATATGAATGCTGCTGCTATACAATAATATGCTTAAAATCATCCCTCCGGATCCTCCCCGTTGACCTGGCTCATCGTCTCTCTGTCTTCGCCTCGGGCTCCTCCACCACCTGCTCAGCCACCGTTGGTCGGCCCCCTGGAGTCGTCGGCCCTTCCTCCTCCATGGCACCTCCCTCCGTCGCCTCCACCGTGGGTCGACATCATGACTGTGGCCTGGGTCCCGCCTGGCTCCTCCTGCTCCAGGTCCCTCCTGTCTTCTCCCTCCTTCGTCACCTCCCTGGTCTCTGTCTGCCGGCCACCTCCCGGGTGTCCGTCCTCCTCCCAAGTTCCCACCCATCCCTCCCTCTGTTGTATCTACAGTGCAAGGATGCACCTTCCGAGAGGGGGCGATATGTCAGGATTATGGACCTGTTTTGCCCCTGTTTCTATTTGGTCATGTTCCTGTCCTCGTTTAGTTTGATTAGAACTCGTTGCGCCTGTGTTTGATTAATTACCCCTTGCATTTAAGTTCCTGTTTGTTCTGTTCTCCCCCCTTCTTCTTTCTTTCTATGTGTGTTTTCTCAAGCTCCTATTATGGATTATCCCTTGTGCTTTTTTCATTAAAGACTGTGAATGCTACTCTGTGTCTTCAACATTCTTCTCGCAGCAGCGTAACATGACAACCCCATGCGTTATCACTGAAATTTCAAGCAACTAAATTACTTTCTGCTGCCGCTGTAATAATTTGCAACAATAATTTGACTTCCTGCTGCTAATATTTTTTCTAGCATTGCAGATGGGGAAGTCGTGGCCTAATGGTTAGAGAGTTGGACTCATAATCAAAAGGTTGCGGGTTCGAGTCTCGGGCCGACAGGGATTGTAGGTGGGGGGAGTGAAAGTCCAGCGCTCTCTCCAACCTCAATACCAAGACTGAGGTGCCCTTGAGCAAGGCACCGAACCCCCAACTGCTCCCCGGGCGTCGCAGCATAAATGGCTATTAAATTCGCTACATGCAATCTGAATAACTATGCATACTGCTGCACAAAGGTACTTAGAATTGCTATAAGCCACTTTTAAATAAACAAAACACAAATGATGCCTATTCGCTTGAAGAGTTCACATACCATCCATTTTTAGATGCAAAAGTACTTAGAATTTCTATAAGTGTCTTTATTAAACAATGAAACGCAAACAAATAATGCCTATTTCACTTTGAAGAGTTCACAAAATCTCTATATGCCCTGTTAAATAAACAAAATGATAAAAGCCTATTTAAATTTTAAAGAGTTACTTACCCCATGTGTTATCACTGAAATTTCATGCAACCAGATACTTTCTGCTGCCGCTGCTATAAACAACGGTAAAATTTGACTTGATTTGCTATGCATACTACTATTAACAATTCGTGTTCTAAATTCCCTATGTATCTTTATAGGGAAGGACCTTTATTAAGGACTTTTATTATGAATGTATGCCGCTAGTTGACGTTGCTTTACTTTCACTTTCCCAGTCGTTTGCTCCGTTATTTCTTTAGGTGTTATTGTGCGTGATTGAATAGAGACCACATTTAACACTTTGTGAACATAAGTTGTACAATATCCGATCCAGTTGCAGCAATGTTGTACCATCTGCTGTGAGCAGTTAAATACAGATAAACAGTTGAAGAGTGCGCTGTCTCCTGTCGCGCTTTTTACACGAGTTCCGTGGTGGATTAGTATCAATACCCCTACCGATCTATTAGTCCCGTACATTTTGGTCCTTCGAGCCGGATACTATATTCACTGCGGTGATATGGAGCAACAGAGCCAGCTTCATTCCCCGGATACTACGCACGCTGTTCGCACACAGACGAGAGCACGCCAGCTTTCCACACGTCTGCAAGCTTATGATGTAGCCTTGCCGAAGTCTCTTATACCAGACCCTGTGCCTCACGACAGTTCGTACTACCTATCAAGGACGGATTCTCCAGCAGCACCGTTGAACCTCAGTGGACAGACCGAGCCAGTCTCGACTGTGGAGCAGCTGCCCATGGATGATCTATCGCTGGTGCAGTATGGAGAAGTTTACGCTGTGGATATTGAGAGATCTGCCAGTCTTTCTAGATTTTCAGTAGCTCCTCCAGGGTATCACAGCCCATCAGAGTGTGATTCATTCAGCAGTGGTGCTGCATCACCCACGTTCCAGGTAGATGTACTAGCCAGAGCTATTTCACCACCTGTGGTCAGACCAAAGGCTACTGCAGTTTCATCTGTAGAGCTTCCGCCTTTAGGCCAGTCATTTCTCGCTCAGACGACCCACATTGATGTTTCTCAGCAGTCAGCTTTGTGGCACGGGACACGAGCTACCACCCCTGCTGCACATTGTTCTATTTCGCCATACCTTGGTGTTTCCCCCCCTTATCTGTTCCACAGGTAACGCGACAACAGGCAGCTCTGTTTAGCACAGCAGATCCTGCATGTCAGGTGATCTCATCACTGCCACATACTGTTACATCAGTGCAGCTGCCTTTGACCACTACGACATACAGGCCCCTAGTGCCCCCTGTATATCAGTTACAGGCTCACGCACCAAGCCAATCTACACGGCAGTCCTTTGCTGCGTCTGACCCGTATCGCCCTCCACTATTGACTGATGGGCATTATCCGGTTCGGCCTCCCGTTCACACTCCTGTGCAGCCTTGGTATCACCCTTTAGTGGTTCACCAGCCACCCCCGCCTCTTCCAGTTTACCAGCCTAGGCCTGCTACACCCCCACTACAACCAGTTCCTATGCCAGCCTTGCCTAAGCTCGTGAACGACAGCGAGAGGGAGTTTACAGACCTGAAGATGGGCTTGGATAATCTTCTCAATCCTCACACAGAGCTCACTGAGCACTATAAGTACAGAGTACTGATGGAGAAGTTGGTTCTGGAGGAAGCTAGATTGATTGCCCAAGCCTGCCGGCATCATCCTGCGCCCTATATGACAGCGATGATAGCGTTGCAATGTCAGTATGGCCAGCCGCATCAACTGGCACAAAGTGAGATCGCAGCCCTGCTGAATTCACCTGATATCAGAGTTGGGGATGCGAAGGCCTTTCAGAGTTTTGCACTCAATGTTGACTTGCTAGTTGTTATGCTGATGTCACTCGAGGGTCCACGGGGGCGAGAGCTCTCCTGTACGGGGCATGTTGACAGATTACTCAGTAAATTGCCCAAACACTACCGAGACAGCTTTATAGAGCACTTACAGTTGCGAGGCCGATTGCACACTGACAGCCTTAACCCATATAACCTGCATGATCTTGCTGACTGGTTGAAGTTTAAGGCGGAAGCGCAGCGTTTATCGACCAAGATGGTGCAGCGCTATCAGACTGAGAGAGTACAGATCTCACGGAAGGATCGCCAACCTGTTCCTAAGCCGCAGATTCGATCCACTGCCGTCTATAATGGCAGTGATCAGCCCACAGAAGCTAGCACAGGGCAGTCTGTCCGTATCAGTGCAACTCATGCTCAGTCATCAGCTGGGAGACTGAAACGTTTGTGTCTGTTCTGTAAGAGTCAGGAGCATTACTTGTCACAGTGTAACAAAATCACTGAGTGCTTACCTGATCAGATTCTAAAGTGGGTAAAGGATGGCAAAAGATGCTGGGCGCAGAAATGTGGGCGCACAAGTCATAAATGGGAGGAATGTACGTTGAGGCAGCCCTGCAAGGACTGTGGTAACATACATCTCGGAGTCCTGCATTCCATTGCCCAGGATGGTCCTAACAGTGTGCTGCTGACAACATCTCATGAGCGAGCATATCTTACTTCTCCTAGTTTGACGGGACGTGTGTACCTGAAAGTAGTTCCAGTGCTGCTATGGAGAGGCAAGAGGTCGGTTTCGACCTACGCTATCCTGGACGATGGAGCTCAGCAGAGTATCATCCTTCCTGCAGCAGTCCAGCAGCTAGGAATTCAGGGAAGGGAGGAGATTATGGCCCTTCGCACCATCCGACATGACATCACAGAGCTGAAGGGGCAGTCAATTGACCTGCTGCTTTCCCCGCAGTCAAGGCCAGAGGAGAAGCACAGTCTTACGGGTGTTTTCACCGCTCCTCTCCTCACGTTAACTGAGCAAACCTACCCCGTCAAGAGGCTCCAGCGATGTTATCACCATCTCAGAGGGATCCCCATTCCATCTTTCGATAGGGTCCAACCCCTAATTTTAATCGGGTCCGATTATCCGACTCTGATTACCCCTAAGGAGCCCATCAGATTGGGACCAGCGGGCTGACCCGTCGCTGTACGCACGCAGCTTGGTTGGGTCCTCCAGGGACCAGATGGATTGCTCCCACATCAGGTATCCTCCCCACAGTGTTTGTTCACTTCTCTTACACCACTACGAGACCCCATTTATCAACATGTCGAGCGACTCTGGCAGCTTGATGCCCTTCCATTTCGCAGCGAGAAAGTGATAATTCGGTCTAAACAGGATCAGATGGCTGCAGACATGTTGGAGACCAGGACGCGACGAGTAGACGTTGACGGAGTCTGGCGCTACGCTACTCCACTCCTTCGTGCTCCAGACGCTCCACCGCTGAAGGGGGCGATGGAATCCGTTCTGTCCAGCCTCAGGAATACTGAGAAGCGCCTGAGCAGAGACCCTGAGAGGGCTAAGGTGTACGACGCTGAAATACAGAAGCTCCTTGATTCAGGGTATGTTGTCAAGGTACTACCAGAAGGCCAGCACGTAGACGAGGAGTCGTGGTTCATACCACACCATCTCGTGCAGCATAACGGCAAATACAGGCTTGTTTTCAATTGTTCCTTCGCATACCAAGGTGTCTCCCTTAACCAGCAGTTGCTACCAGGTCCTACCCTCGGTGCCTCACTGCTAGGAGTCCTCCTCCGGTTCCGGCAGTACGCAGTCGCCATTAGTGGGGATATACATGGTATGTTCCACCAAGTGAGACTCCTACCCGAGGACAGACCCCTTCTGAGGTTCATTTGGAGGAGCATGCGCCGCCAGGACCCATCAGACATCTACGAATGGCAAGTCTTGCCTTTCGGCATGACCTGCAGCCCCTGCTGCGCTACCTTTGCACTGCAGATGCATGTTTGCTGCCATTTCGGTCGGGAATGAGGATGTGTTGCAGTCCATAGAGCGAAGCTTCTACGTGGACAACTGCCTACAGAGCCTACCCACTGTTGAGGAGGCCAAGCAACTAATCGACAAGATAAGGCATCTCTTAGCCTCTGGGGGCTTCGAGATCAGGCAGTGGGCCACGAATGTCCCCTCCGTTGTCCAGCACCTGCCAATTAAGGCCCGTTCAGAGAATATCGAACTGTGGTTACAGCAAAACCATTCGGACCCGCTGGAGCCGGCTCTTGGCTTAATGTGGCACTGCCTAGAAGACAGCCTGGGCTACAGAAATCGTGCATTAGCAGAGCATCACCCGACCATGAGGTATATCTATAAGGTCTTAGCAACGCAATATGATCCCTTAAGGTTCTCCATTCCCTTCACCACCCGAGCCAAGGTTCTTGTCCAGAGGCTCTGGACCAGACCGAGGGATTGCGACGATCCGAATCTTCCTGCAGACCTGCTGGAGAAATGGAATACGTGGGAGAAGGAGTTACCTGGTCTCTGTAAGCTCCGACTTCCTAGGTGCTATCTTCCTGTCGACTTTGATGTGGAGGAATCAAGATTCAGCCTACATGTTTTCGGTGATGCTTCGGAGGTTGCTTATGGATCAGTGGCTTACCTCCGTGCCGAGAAGCAGGGTAAGATCCACACTGCCTTCGTTATGGCTCGCTCTAGGGTGGCCCCCAAGCGGCAGCTGTCGATGCCACGCCTCGAGCTGTGTGCAGCACTGACCAGCGCCCAGCTTGCACAGTTCCTCAAACAGGAATTGACCATTGCCATAGAGACAGTGACGTTATGGACCGACTCGACTACAGTACTCACCTGGATCCAGTCCGAGTCCTGTAGGTACAAGGTGTTCGTCGGGACGAGGGTGGCGGAAATACAAGAGTTGACCGAGCTCCACTCTTGGCGGTATGTTGATTCTTCGAATAACCCGGCGGACGACATTACCAGAGGGAGGACGCTCATGGAGCTGGCGAACTCTGACATGTGGATTCGAGGCCCAGGATTCCTCCGCGAACCACCAGACCGATGGCCAGCCAAACCCCTTGTAGAGGCCCAAGAGGATACCTCAGAGACAAGGAAAGCTGTCTTCTGTGGATTAGTTGCAGATCATCGCAATCTAGACATGCTTGATTCAGCTCAGTACGCTTCTTGGAGTGCCTTGGTCGATGCGACCAACCAGTCTCTCTATGGGATGGCCGCCCAAGATCTGAATAAAGAATCCTTAGATTACAAGCATGCGGAAGCGCTCATCTTGAGCCAATGTCAAAAGGATTCCTTCCCAGAGGAGTTCAAGGCTTTAAAGTCAGGGAACCAGGTGCCCACAGCCAGCCGTCTAAACACGCTTGCGCCTGAGTTCGACCCCGAGTTTAGCCTGATTCGTGTGGGAGGTAGGCTACGGCAATTGGATAGCTTCAGCGAAGCCGAGATACATCCAGTGGTTCTAGATTCCCACCATCAGGTGACCAGACTCATTATAAAGCGCTTTGACGAGCGTCTACTCCATCCACGACCTGATAGGGTCTTCGCAGAGCTACGTCGCCATTTCTGGGTTCTAAAGGGCAGGCAGGCCATCAAACGACACCAGAGAGAGTGCGTAGAGTGCCAAAAGTGGAGAGCTAAGCCGACTCTACCTATTATGGCTGACTTACCCTCAGCTCGTCTGCGAATATATAAACCCCCCTTCTTCTCCACCGGAGTTGATTGCTTCGGGCCCTTCATGGTCAAGATTGGCTGTCGCCAGGAGAAACGATGGGGTGTCATCTTCAAGTGCCTGACGAGCAGATGTGTTCACCTCGACTTGCTCAACAGCATCGACACCGATGCATTCTTACTGGCATTAAGACGCTTCATAGCACGTAGAGGAACCCCGTCTGAGATCTTTTCAGATCAGGGGACTAACTTTCGGGGAGCCGAGACAGAACTGAGAGAAGCTTTCAAGGAGATGGAGCCCAGACTGCAGGAGCAGCTGGCTAGCTACCAGATCACCTTTAAGATGAATCCTCCCGCCGCACCCCACTTCGGAGGCGCATGGGAAAGGGAGATCCGATCAGTAAAGTCTGCACTGCGAGTAGTAATTGGGAGCCAGTCTGTGCCTGAGGATGTCCTGCAGACTGTACTGATCGAAGTAGAAGGTATCCTGAACAGCAAGCCCTTAGGATACGCTTCATCCGACGTGGCGAACTTAGATCCGGTTACCCCCAATCATGGGGCGGCGAGACGCCTCACTTCCCCAGGTGATATACACCCCTGAGCCCTTGTCCAGGCGTCGTTGGCGTCATTCCCAGACTATCGTTGATCACTTCTGGTCTTACTTCACAAGACATTACCTCCCAGATCTTCAGACTCACCAGAAGTGGCAGCGGGTAACGCCAGATCTAACTGAAAACACAGTGGTCATGATAATCGACCCGCAGCTTCCCAGAGCCCAATGGCCAGTTGGTCGAGTTGTCAAACTGGTCCCCAGAGCTGACGGACACATTAGGTCAGCTCAAGTACAGATCAATGATCACCTATACTTACGACCTGTGGCCAAAACTTGTCAGACTTCCGGCACTTCCGGATGGAGGTGACACTGACCCCAACGACTAGGGAATTTACTTTTAGACATATTAGCTATGCTAATCTGGGGGCGGCTGTTCTAAATTCCCTATGTATCTTTATAGGGAAGGACCTTTATTAAGGACTTTTATTATGAATGTATGCCGCTAGTTGACGTTGGTTTCCGCTAATCCGCTTTACTTTCACTTTCCCAGTCGTTTGCTCCGTTATTTCTTTAAGTGTTAAATGTGGTCTCTATTCAATCACGCACAATAACACTTTTTACACGAGTCCCGTGGTGGACTAGTATCAATACCCCTACCGATCTATTAGTCCCGTACAATTCGATAATAACACAATCTGAATTCTATGATACTGCTTCTACACTCAATTAAAGTACTATAACTGCTATAAACCCAACTGAATACACAAATAGTAAATTCCAGTCTAAGCGTGTCCTACTATTAGCTACATTGTACATGGGCTACTGATTGGAAATTATTTATTACAAGTAGTATTTTTATATTTTAAACAAATTCATGAATAATTATCTTTAAACTATCACTAAACATGAATTTCATAATAAACTCTTCAAACACTGAACCAAGGTAACCAGTGAAATAAAGATGTGGCCCCTTTAAGAATGAGCGCTTCCTCTTCTGAAGTGCATTGCAATGTGGCACAAGTACACGTATGAGCAGGTAGATAATTTTCTGTTGCTCATTAACTTGTTATGGTTAAATGGGTAAGGCTGTTGACAGTATGACGTTTATGAAAAACAGTTAAGGGTTCACCTTGACTTTAAACAACTGTGAAACGCCACTACAAACTGACCCCACTAGTGAGGTGTGCATCTCAAGTCAAAGTCACCTTTATTTATATAGCGCCTTTAACAATACAGATTGTGTCAAAGCACTTAACAGTATCAAATTGGAGGATAGAGTGTCAGTAATGTGCGCATCTGAAAGCGATCCGCTCGCGGTTAATGTAGAAATGAATGCCCACAGAAGATATTAAAAGCATTGGAGATTTCGGGCAAATAAGGTAATCCCCAATTCACTTAACTGTTCTAAAATCCGCAATGCTTCACGTGAATGCTAACCAGCTATGTAAATGCAAGGCAATAAACACATTGGCTGCATCTGCAGCATGAACCAATCAGCTTGTGGCAAGTCGTTTAACTCTCTGAATACCATCAGTTACGTTAACAACCCGTCAGTCTGCGCCATCTAGAGTTTCATGACTGAACTACATATATATAATCACATCACAGGACAAGCATCAGCACATCACCATCACTGATCATCATTAAACCACCACATCATCACATCACTATCACTAATCATCATCAAACCATCATCACACACATCAGTACATCACTATCACTGATTCATCATTTAATCATTTTGAAAAAATCACAGGTTATTACATAAGCAAACACCCATCACTCACAGTGAAGCCCAGCATCTTGTAGTCTTTAGTGTAGATGGCTTTCCTCTTTTCTGTTCCACTGGGATCATTGTCTCCATCAAACGCGATTCTTCTGAGTTCAAATATGATATCTCTTTGTGTCTAAATATAAGAGAGGTAAGAATATAACAAGAATATAATTTTAAGCACATAATTCAAGCTGTCTGAATTAGTTAAAAGAAGACAATTTTCCTGTGCATCTTGGTAAATGTTGCAGACAATTCAGCAATGTTTTACATTTTATGCCATGAGTATGCTGGTCAAACAGTGGCTATGAATATATCTGAAATTTCATGTAAGGGATATTCTACAGTCAGTCAGTTAGTCAATTTCCATCAATACAATTTCCCAAAATTGTAGTTCTAACAACTACTCACAAACAGCATCAACATGTTGGAGATGGAACTTCAGCTCTCCAAATGTAAGGCGCTTTCTCACCAGAGAAACATTTTCATAGTTCCTAGAACAATTGGCGGAGGTTCCCGCTTTTTGGCGTGTTTGCACCACAGGAACTGGGAATGGATTTAGTTCTAGGAACTCTGTTTGGGAAAACTAAATTAGCTCCTGCTTCAGAGTAGGGTCTAAAACAGTTCTATAGGAACTATCAGTGACGCAGTGTACACTGATTGGCCAAACGCATACGAAACACCGGCTACTTTTATTTACTTATTTATCTATTTTTAAAAAGCCATGTAAACACATTTACTCCACGACCATGGAAAACAGCGATAACAGCATTTACCTGTTGATTGCAGCGTTGTGATCTTTTCTCAGCCTCGATGATAACACTGCAAGTTGTCATAAGAGATTTAGTCAGATTTTCGTGCTCTTTTAATCGCGTAAATTGTGCGTTTACATTCCATCTCTGTTATAACAAAACCCACGACAAACATCAAAAACAGCTCCGAACGTGGCATTCTCCATTTACCGGTTGTTGTTTTTGTTTGTAAATGCCGCAAATAAAGACATCACTATCTGACATTCCTTCCTGCTTCAGAGTTCCTGCTGCTGGTGCAAATGCAACCAGGAAAACAGCCCAGGGTGAAATTGGTTCTCTAGTACCCACCCTGCTGGTTAGTTCCTAGAAGTAAATTCCTAGAACTACGCAGTGCGAAAGCGCCTTACATGTAGTTAGAAGCATATTACTTTTTAGTATTACATGTAGACACAAGCTCTCACAATTGTTGCAGATACCGTTTTTTCAACTGCTTACACACATTTTCAAAACTTTGCCTCTTTTTTCAAAATTGTACACACAAATTCAAGTGCACACACAAAAAGCAAATGCCTCACATCTCTTGCAAAATGAAGCACTGCATTCAAAATATCACAAACACATTTCAAAAACAAACATTTGCAAACAGCTTTGCCATAATATTAATTCCTGTTAGATTTGTGTGTTACATAGAGAATTGTGTTGTATTTTGCAAAAAGTGTTATTGGAATTTAAAAACTGAGTCAAAGGCTGAGAATTAGTGTACGGTTTTGCAGATTTTTTTATTGTTGTTGTGAGAATCAAAACTCATCACCAAACACCAATGACTTGTATAGACACAATAAGGACAAAAGTGTTGGGACGCCCCCTTCTTTAGAACAGAAGAAGGCACTAACAAAACTGCGGCAACAAAAATGGAAACATAATTCATGTATTTAAAAATTGTATTTCAATCTCTGTTGAAACAGGTTTGGACGTGTCTAAAATGTCAGTACCCTTATGTACAAGTCATTGGTGTTTGGTGATGAGTTTTTGGCACAAGCTCTGCATATAAAGTCACACCAGAGGAGTTCAGCTGGGATCAGGACTTGTCTTTCTGCAGACCAGTCAAGTTCTTCCACACTGACTCAATCAATCATGTCTTTTTGAACCGTGTCTTATACACAGAGACACTGTCATGTTAGAATAGAAAAGGGTTCTGTCCAAACTGTTGCTATAACATTAGAAGCACATTCCTAGAATATCACTATATGCTTAAACATTAAGATTTATACTCATAGAAATTACTAAAGTAGTCAAACCTGTTTGTTAGAAGCAGGTAACCCAATACTTTTGGCAATATAGTATATGTTAATACCTTCTTCCTGCATGTCATGTGCAGGGCTCTATATTACACATTTTCAAGGTTTACATACAGTCTGGGGAGAGTTGTACTTCCTAATTATTGCAGGTTTGCATATAAAGTTCAGTGTTTGTTGTCCCTTGACAGTATGAATCTTACCACTTACAGTGCCCAGCTCTCCCAGACTAGTCTACTAAAAGTTTAAATGTCCTTGTTTCATCTTTGTTTTATGTGGCCGGCTGCATTTACTGATATAGATAGGTTTCACTCTGCAAACACTTAACTCTTCTGGTCTGCACTACTTAAACTGTCAACCCAATAAATACATTTATTCACTTGAACCATACATTCTGTTCCCTCTCTAAATGTCAAGTCAAACATTTTCAGACTTTAAACAATTGTCAATCACTTGCCTGGTCATTTGGGTCCATTTTGGTCATCATGCGTTCCTCCAGAAGGTTGAAGGTCAAAACCTGAAGCACGTACAGCTGATGTGCCATTTCAGCTTTGACTGGTCGATTACCTCGGATGATGTGCTAGAAGGCAAGTTTAAAAGGACAGACCATCAATGCTGTTACTCGCAGAGGTGTTTCCTAAAACAACACTCTCAATATCGCTATTATCAAAACTATAAACTGGTATTTCTATACACACATCAGTTCTGGCATACGTTCTGTGGATAAGACAGATCTGATCTGTATTCCATCAAAAGATGCTTATTGAATATTGATGAAAAAAAAAAAAAAAAATGTACTAAAAAAACATGCAGTGAAACATTAGCCATGAAAAGCTGTGGCCATAATTTTTGCTGCTGACCTTGCTGTGCATGCATTTGCAGGAGTTTCCACATCACACATAACATTTACATGAGAGCATTTAAATGAATCATGAAAGGTGATTTACTAAGGTTTGCACTGGTCAATTTACTGGTATTTGTGTCATTATTTAAAACCCAAAAAAGCATGTCTTGACCTATTCTGCACCACTATTGTTAGTCAGCCACCTGCACTTGATTATCATCTGCTCTGCTCAGTTGCGACCCCAAGCTAATTAGCGCTGCTCTTGGTAGATTGTGTTGGTCATTATGGAAATGATCTGAGTCCGTGTTCTTTAATTTGCTCATTGTCAGTATATCAGAACTTTCCACTTTCATCCAAGTTTATATGGGATTATAGCACTTTCGCACTAATATGCCCTGTTTAGTAAATCTGGCTCAATAGACAGTTGTCATTACTTAGTCAACTCAGTTTGGTTACACTTTTTTTAAGTGTCGGTTACTGTGTAATTTTACTATTATGTATAGAATTTACAACATGTGCTTCCTATAGGGTTAGGATTAGCATTAGTGTTAGCTGCTTGTAATTATGTATTATTTATTGTTACTGCTATATTAAGTACATGTAACATGTAACAAGGATATTGTAAAATAAAGCGTTTTCAATTACTGCACTGTTCATTTACTTTTACAAAAGAATTGCAACAATTACAAAAATGTGTGAAAGGCCAACTTTTAACTTTTGACATTGGTGTAAGGCAAATGAATCATCATCACTTGTGATATACATTGCGATTAATAGAGACTATTATGATTTGTCTGTCTGTGGTGGTGCGTGATCTCTATAATGACAATAAATCAACTAATAAACAATCCTATTTCTTGACAGGGTTAGCAGAATATGAAAAAATGCATGCTGTTTGCTGGATTTATCACAGGTGAAATCACAGCTGATTTACACCATCGCTTTTGCATCTGTGTGCTCAGAATCTGCAGTTCCTCATTAGCAGAAACATTTAGCAACTCTGTCTAGAATACCAGTAACAAAGGCAATCTGATGGCATTATGTATGGATTTACACTTACATTGAGTATGATGCCACGGAGGTGTTTCTGAGCCAGTGTACTCGCCATCTCCTGCCATAAACACACACATAGATCACACACATCAACTGCTCTGTGAATGTCTGAGCCAGACTATCACCACAAACACACAGCACAGACAGAACCACAGCAACAAATACACAACAAACTATTGAGAGTTTTTAGAGCATCCAACAAATTGATTAATGCAGAAAGTCACATTGTTTAATTCCTGAATGAACCTCAATTTTGAACAAATATGGACTGTATGTAACATGGGGTTTGGGTGTTGTTTGTGTTTCTTGTTTATTGCTCTTATGACTTTTATTTTGGAGTTTAGTAATGGTTCCTGTCTAGTCCTGTGGTTCCTTTGCCCTCTTGTATTCCTGCTATTGGGTACTTTGTTCATTGTGTAAACATATGAATAAACGTATCCCTCACAGACTCACTGAATGCTACAGATGTATGTTACGTTTATATGTTATTAGATCTGTTACACTTGTGAATGACGGTCTGGGAACACATCGCTCAGGTTTGTGTCATTCCTGATGTGATTGGACCTTTCAAGCACCAGTGAGTTGGTTTGTGTGTGTGTTCACCTGGCGTCTGTCCTCTGGGGTTTTGAGGAACAGGGCGTTGATGAGGGCTATGGCATACGTCTGGATCTCCTGATTGGACCTGCAGGGATGATCGTACACACACACAGTTAGAGGTATCTTGCTCTTGAATTCCAACACTTCTGGACTCTAGACCATATGTCACTCTGTCATGTCTCCAGCTGACTGGAGCTCGACCTCAGGAGACGAGAGGGCCACGTTCAACTGGCATCACCACCACCATCGTTGAAGGTACAATACAATTACGCAGTTTTGAGTAATGAGCTCTTGAGCAAAATAATTAAAAAGGGTCATGAAATAGAGAATCAATGTTCAATGTTATTTACCCATAAGAATTTACTTTACAACTCCCAGGTTAAAATATGAATGAGTGCTTTCTACCCTTCTGAAATGTCCAGATTTGAAATCAAGTACTTAACAAGTGTCATTGTCTTATGTAATTAAGCAGGAATGTTCTGAACAACTCCTGGCTGTTTATCAATCACAGGAGTGATACTGCTGTTGGATAAAAATGTTGAGTAAGACCGTCAAACTCTAATGTGCAGGGACCTGATGAAGACAGACAGAGACGTAATGAAAGAAACAAAATGACAACCAGGAATACAGAGAACAAGAACAAAGCGAACAGGATCAACAGCAACCTTTACATACAACAACTGACAAAGCAACAAAGGCTATACATGCATATAAATAATCTAACAAGACCCACCTCGGTGTTTGGTAAATTACTCAAAAAAGTAATCAAATTACTAATTACTACTTTAAAACTGTAATTTTATTACATTACTGATTACTACATTTAAAAAGTAATCAGATTACTAATTACTTTACTGTCAAGTTACTTTCAAGTTTACTTTTCAAATGATCAAACCTAAAAAAATACACTGCAAAGTGACACTCGTGGTTCTTTAATTAATTTAATATTGACTGAAAAATTACATAAGTATTATTTGTATATGCTCGCAGTATCAACAAAACTTAAAAACAAAGCAATAACAACAAAGAATGCGATGCGACATGGCTTAATCCAGCGGAGGATATCATTCTTTTCAGGATTGTGGACTGTTTTGTGTGTGTTTTGCTCCCCGTGTGACCCAGTTTCCCCATGTTAATTGTGTTAATTTGATCCCAGGTGTGTCTCCTTAGTTCCCTGATTATCCTGTGTTTAAAAGCCCCAGTCCTTCTATGAATGTTTGTCGGTCATTGAATTGTCCGCCTTGGTCGGGCGTCGACCCGCCATCGCCTCTGGACTCCTCTGTCTGCGCCTCGTCGCTCCGTCCCACCGGCTCCGTTGGGCTCCTTCCTCCCTCCAGCTCCACCTTGGTCCTCAGTCGCTCCGACTCCGCCGCGGATCTCCGGGTCTCCGCCTCCACCTCGGTCGCCAGAGCCCTCAGCTCCAACCTGTCTCCCCGGATCCTCGGCATCCCCCTGGCTCGTTGGCTCTCCGTCTCCGCCTCGGGCTCCTCCACCACCTGCTCCGCCGCCGTTGATCGGCCCCCTGGAGTCGGCGGCCATCGCTCCTCCATGGCTCCTCCCTCCGTCGGCTCCACCGTGGGCCAACTTCACGGCTGTGGCCTGGGTCCAGCTGAGCGTCTCCTGCTCCGGGTCCCTCCTGTCTCTTCCCTGGCTCCTCCCTCCTTCGTCACCGCCTTGGTCTCTGTCTGCTGGCCCCCTCCCGGGTATCCGTCCTCCTCCTGAGCCGCCTCCCTAGTTCCCACCCTCCCCTCCACTTTGGATGTTTCTACGGTGCGAGGACGCACCTTCCGGGAGGGGGGCGATATGTCAGGATTGTGGACTGTTTTGTGTGTGTTTTGCTCCCCATGTGACCCAGTTTCCCCATTTTAATTGTGTTAATTTGATCCCAGGTGTGTCTCCTTAGTTCCCTGATTATCCTATGTTTAAAAGCCCCAGTCCTTCTATGAATGTTTGTCGGTCGTTGAATTGTCTTCCCTGCCTGTGATGTGTTTCCTGTGCTTCCCATGCTCCCAGTTGGATTAAAGACTCTCGTGTTTGTGAACTCCTCGTCTCCTGGTCTCCGTGCTCCCGGGCAGAGTGTGACAATTCTGACTTGTCATTTATTTTTTACTTATATTAGTGCTGTTGTGACAAGAACTTGTACACCTTCACTTGTTGAATTTTCCCAAACTATAATGCCAGACTAAGATATATGTGCAATCGAGTGCAACATTTTGAAATACCTTTCATTGCATCTAAACGTTGTAGGACTCGTCTGCATTTTATCTCGCATTCTCCGGTGATTTATTAAAGGGCATACTGACGCGCATTTTTACTTATTTTTTAACACTGCATTTGTAACTTAAGTAACGTAATTTTATTGACTTTAGTAACTTTAATCAAATTACATAAATGTAAAATGTAACGCATTACATTACTGTGTTACCAGAAAAAGTCATTAGAATACAGTAACGTTACTGTGTAACACATTATACCCAACTCTGACCCACCTGATAATCAAAATTACAAAGACTACAAACAAAACAGCAAACAGGAAGTATCCCTTTTGAAAATGAACCATGATTTTGCTACACTAACCATAGTTTAACCATGGTATTTGTAGTGGAACTGTGGTTATACAAATGGTAATCAATATGCCAAAATTTAAAGATACGGCAGTGCCATGCATTTTGTCCTCAGAGGCAATGCAGGTCAGTACATTTAACACCATTAAGACACCAAGCGTATCACTGTATGAGTGCTGCTAATAAATTCAGTACATACCAACATATGAGAAGTAATAAAAGCACTTTTAAAATAATATGCTAAAAGTTAAGCAATTAAGCAAGCAAAAGCAATTACAAAGCAAACTGTTGCAGACGTTTTTCTTCTGTCTCGGGCACAGCTCACACAGTGCTTGCCATCTCAAGTATCAAAACAAACGACGCTGTAAAACAGAGCGTGGATGTGGTGTGATGAGGTTAGCCAATCATAGCAGTGGTCGTTTACTTCCGTTTCTGAAAGAGCCGCTTCAAATGGAGTCCTTTCCACGTGAAAGTGAAAATGAGGATGGAATTTTGTCATTTATCAATATTAGATATATATATACTAACTTTGAGAAACTAATCTGAAAGTCTGAAACTGCATGTCATGACCCCTTTAACAGTCCTGTGATGTTTCACTCTAGGTGTCCAGTCAGACGCGGCCCCGTCCACCTGTCAGTTCGTGAGTGTGTGTGTGTGTATGTGCGTGCAGGAGAGAGGCACGTGACCTGCGCTGTGGTGAGTGTGTGCGTGTGTGTATGTGCTCACACTTGCAGGTGTGCGATGAGCTGCGCCACAGTGGTCTCCTGCGCCACCCGCTGGTATAGGCTGTGGCTGTTCAGCACCATGCTCTCCAGGATGGCCAGTGAGCGCTGCAGAATGGACACGTCCACCATGGGCTGGTTCACGTATCCCGCGATCTGTCACACACCACACGTCAATCACATCACTGACATCATCATTTACCACATCAGCTGCAATCTTCCAGACAATCTAACTGAACACTGACAACAAATTCATTTCCTTTTGGGGGTCAGTTTTTTTTTTTTTTTTTCTCTTCAGTCACTCACTACATTTGAATTTATTTAATCAAAAATACATTGAAAATAGTGAAATATTATTCAAATGTAAAACTGCTGTTTTCTATGTGAATACTGTATCTGTTAAACTTAAAATCAGTGCTATCAATCGATTAATCGCATCCAAAATAAAAGTTTGTTTACATAATATATGCGTGTGTACTGTATATATTTATGTATATATATAAATACACAAATATTTACATGTATTTAAATGTATATATTTATATTCATATAATTTATATAATATAAATATATTTAATATATAAACATAGATTTTTTCAGAAATATATACATACATTTGTGTGTATTTATATATACATAATAAATATGCACAGTACACACACCTATATTATGTAAACAAAAGCATTTATTTTGGATGCGATCACTCCCGATTAATCGTTTGACAGCACTACTTGAAATTGATTGCTGTGATGCGCAGCTGAATTTTCAGCATCATTACTCCAGTCTTCAGAGTCACATAATCTTCAGAAATCATTATAATATGCTGATTTACTGCTCAAGAAACATTTCTGATTATTATCAATGTTGAATAACAGTTGTGCTGCTCAATATTTTTGTGGAAACTGTGATACATTTTATTTTTCAGGATTCACAGATGAATAGAAAGTTCAAAAGGGCCGTATTTATTTGAAATATAAATCTAACTGTAACATCATAAATGTCTTTACTGGCCCATTAGATCAATTAGTGTAGCCTTGCTGAATAAAATTATTAATGGCTATAAAATTATTGTACTGACCCCAAATTTGAATGCCAGTATATGTGCAAATTATTAGTTGAACTGACTTATTAAACTAGATTCAAATTACATAGTGATTGTGAACTTTAAATACAGTAGCAGCACTTATCCATGAACCCCCATTATGCATCAGACAATCATCTAGAAAATACTTTTTCCAATGCAAAAGCTCAATTAAAACACTAAGGCCCGGTTTCACAGACAGGGCTTAGACTAAGCCAGGATTAGATCATAGTTCAATTAGGACATTTAAGTAATTTTTATAAACATGCCTAGAAACAAACACTACTGGGGTGCATCTTGAGACAAAACAAAGGCCCTGATATATTTTAAGATCAGTCAGTGCAAGTTTATTTCAGTTGAAACAGCTCAGACTTGCATTTTTGTCTAAGACTAGGCTTAAACCTTGTCTGTGAAACCGGGGGTGAATGTATTCAATTAAATCCTGAAATAATGCATGTACTGAAGAGAAACACATATGAGACCAGTTTCCCATTTTCAGAGATTTTCAAGATCGAATTCCAGTAAAAGTCAAATGTTTTTTTAATCAAAGCAGTTGAGAAAGGCTGCTTTAGAAAGAGACATACATGTTAAATTTGTTTTACTTGCCTGTTTGATAAAGGACACAGAAATCAGATCCCAGGACACGATGCCATGATCCATGAGCTCCAGAAACGCTGTGAGAGTGAAAGCCAACATCTCTCCAAAACTGCAGACATAAAAGACAAATCACTCTGCAGCAGCACCCAACACACGTCTGAAAACACAGACTGCAACAGATTACAGCACTGCCAAAACAGGGTATGCAACATATGCCACGGGTCCCAAATTGATACTTTTTACATAAGGTTACTAATAACTACAAGCAAAATTTTTAACAATAAAGAAAGGATTTTTTTCAATTAGATACAGTATGCAAACAAGTAATGGAGTAATGATGCTGAAAATTCAGCTTTGATTTACAGGAATAAGTGACATTTTACCAAAAATTCACATTGCTTATTTTTAAATTCAATATGACTGTTTTAACTGTATTTTTGATCAATTAAATGCAGCTTTGGTGAGCAGAAGAGAAAAACACTCTTAGTGCCCACAAACTTGTGAACGGTAGGTAGTGTACATATTCATCAGGAGGCAAGTGCTGTAGTATTTTTGTGATTGGTCTGTTACGTATGAGCTGAGCCTCAATCAAGCCAAATATGGACAGTCGCAAACCCCTCACAACTGTGTGTAGGACTCGTACTGCGTGCCGCTCTCCACCAGCCGTGCCAGCGTCGCCAGGCCTTCCATGTTGATGAACTCTGTGGCGAACGTGGGGTCAGCAGAGAGTTTGGCCAGCTCTTTCAGAGCCTCCAGACGCGCGTCAATCCCATGAGACTGGATGCGCTCCAGCAGCTGTCGAGCCGCTCGCATCTAACACCACAAAACACCAGTTAGGCTGGTTAGCATCAGGTCTACAGTGAGTCTACACTGCTGATCTTCATCTCAATCCAGCAGAGGGTTTTGTGATTGCGGTCAGACTTACAGGAGAGATGGCCAGTCTTAGGATGGTGCCGTTTTTCATTTCACCGCGGCTCTGAAACACACAGACACATGGAGATCAATCAAACAACCGCAACACCTCACTAGAGCTTTGTGTGTCTGTACACAGTATATCTGGCTTCATGAACACAGCCAAAAAAACCTTCCCCAGTTATAATATTTATATGATATGATATAAATATTGAGAAAGCGTGTAATGTTTTTATTGTTGTAGTTACCAATGTGAAAATAAACAATGATCAAAAGTCAGTTCTGCAAATCAGACACTAAAGCATAAGCATAATCTGTACTGGTTATTAAAGACGAGTATCAGTGGAGCTCCGGTAGATGAGGATCTCTGTGAGTGAGAGTCTGACCTGTTCAGTGATGTAGAGCTGTGGCCCGTCAGCGTAACGCAGAGCGAACTGCTCTGAACCCGACAGAGACCATCTACAACAAACATAACACTCACAGCATGAGCCCATAAAACCCACACAGACTGAAGTACTACAGACGGCTCAACTTTCTAATGATGATATAACAATCACCCTTGTGAGAAAATCAACTCTAAAGATGTGAAAAGTCTTAAACCACACATTATAGGACAGCGTTAGAAGATTTATTTAAACGCACATTCAACCATTAAGAAATTACAGTCATGTTAAGTATATTATTGTCATCACAATTGACATTCAAAAGCTGGGATTTAGTTTTATATAAACAATCATTGGAAAACTTATATTTAAAACTCATATTAATTATTTATAAGCTTAACTATAAACAAAAAAATGACAGAATTGTGAGATGAAATGTCAATGACCTTTTTTATTGTTTAGTTTGTGGAAGAAACAAAAAAATAGAGTTGCAAGATATAAATTCAGAGAAAATAAATAAAATTTTGCTTTTTATCTCATAATTTTAAGGGGGAAAAAAGTCACAAATGCCTCTTTTATTCCGTGATGGAAATGGGTTCTCATCATTGTGATTTCTGAAGTAAAATGAACAGAACGCTTCACATACTCGCACGTCTATCTGAGGGCAGGACTGCTTTACGATGAACAGGACGTGTGCCACACAAGTCCGTTTGTCATTTGTCAGCTAAGTTCTGATTTGTGATTTCTGATCTGTACATCTGATTTGTGTACAGTCAAGTTACAAATAAACAGAGAAAATAATCACTTGAGATTAAGCTTCATTCATTTACTGCATTATAAACGTATTCATTACTAAAATATAAACCGTACTTTAAAATGTGATAACCTGCAAAACGTTAACTTAAAGAGCTATTTCTAGCTGATTTAACCCATTAGGTTGATTTGGTGATATTAAATAATATTTATATTTATATAGTATATATAATATATTACTGGGACACAAAATAATTTCATGAGTATGCAAATCTAGTCCCAGGGTGATGTCCCAGAAGATGAAGGCTGACAGTGCACAATGAGTGAAATAACACTAGAGTTATAAAGAGAGAGAGCGAGTGAGTTGAGGTCAGGTCGGCTCATCTGTCTTGGCTTCAGGTTGTTCAGAGCTCTGTATGTTCAGATGGATGCCAGGGTGAATTCAGTGTAGAGATAGACTTACCCATCACACACTTCCCTAATGATGGACGCCAGCGGCTTCTTCTGAAACACACACACATTACACACTCTGTCCTGTGAATCTCCAACTGCACATAGTTTCTCCTCAAATGCTACAGCAATCACAGTTACTATTTTTACCTATAAACTCCCACAAATAAATGTCCTTCAAACAGGTTTCACAATCTCTCAGTCATTTATTCTATATCAGTATCTGTCCATGACACATTTTCGAAAGTATGTGCTGTGAGAGGAGAAAAAATCTCAGCAGGGCAAACAAAAGCGCCAGTTCAACAGCATATGTGTGTTAGTAACACTAGTAAACAGTACCTGGTCAAATTCAATGAGTTGAGCATTTGCACCGGGCCACTCGATGGCCACCTTCACGATGTCTGACGGAGGCGGCATGGCAGGCATCGGCCCTGAGGGGGAAAACACAAGCCATCAGCTCACATATCAGAAACCACACATTTAGAGCGCATGTTACACCTCTCTTCATCTCCTTGCACTGGCTACCAGTGGCAGCTCGCATCCAGTTCAAGACAATGATGCTTGCGTACAGAACTACTACAGGCTCAGCACCCTCCAACTTCCACTCACTATTACGAACCTACATCCCCTCCAGAAGTTTGAGATCTGCTAGTGAGCGACGCCTTGTGGTACCATCACAGAGAGGCTCAAAATCACTCTCCAGATCATTCTCGTTCACCATTCCTGGCTGGTGGAATAACCTTCCCACCCCTATAATGCTGGATCCCTGTCAATCTTCAAGCAACAACTGAAAACTCATCTCTTTCGGCTGTCGCTCTCTGCTATCCCATTGGTAGTCAATGCATCACTTCCCTGCTTATTTGCATATCTGTCACTTCTCCAGCGGGCCCCGAGTCTCACAGAAACTGAATGACTTCGGGTGGCTTTGTGGCTGTGAATCGCTGTCAGTGTGAACGCTGCTCGTATCAGTATGCCACACACTCGCTCCAGAAGTCAATGACTTTGACGTGTTTTCTTACAGCAAAGATGAATCTTTATCTATCTTTACTTAAACACTGTTTGTCATGAGCTGACAAAATTCAATATCATTTTTAATTGCAGGTGTGTCAAAAAAAGGATTATAATTACAGAAAGAGCACTTGTATTTCAACTCAATATGTTGATTTAATGTTTTAACCGACAGAAAAACATTTAGCTTTTAACTGCCAAGGAAAATATGCATATGAGTTTGCATATGGTTTATGAACCTCTCAAGCCAGTTTAATTGTCAGACTCTAGTAAAAGAATGTCTTTGTAGGGTTTCTCAGACAGCAATGATTTGATAGTGACTGTCAGACAGCAGCAGCAGCATTCGAATGCATCTTTAAATGACAGAAACGAAGACATGCATTTGCTGTGATTGGTTTTCAACTATTCACCACAGAGGAATTTTAGGAGAAACATCTGAGATAAACTGATATTAGCGAAACAGCTGTAAATTGCATCTTCATAAATTCATCCACTTGGTATTTCAATTCTTGAGTTAACATTTGAGTTCTTTTACCAAATTACCATGGTCACTAAACACGAAACATGTTTCTGTCATCGATGTCACGGCTTCTAATATCACAACTAGCCTGACAACTAACTAACCTGACTAGTACAGTGTGTTTTATTCTTGTAGAGGTCAATGCAATGTTATCTTTAGCGCTGTAGGTGTCGTGTAGATGAGTTCAGTTCAGCACAGATCCAGATCATGTCAAGTAACGATGAAAGATTGTTTAAACGACAAACAATGACACTGGCACACATGAACGTTACTTAATAATGGGCGTCGATACAATGCGAATTAAAATTGCACCGCTTTTGGTCGCGATTACACGCGTTTAACTCCGCAATCATCGCAAATCACAAAATGTCAAACTGAGAAATCCGCACAGAATCGACTGCTGAAATGCACGCAAATGGCGCACATCTAACCGAGACACCGCTGTCATGCAGCATCTGAGTGTGTTTATCGTGTTTATGATGAGATGTGTCGTTTTCATCAGCGCGATGTTCTTACCCAAGACGAGCGATGAAACAGCGATGGTGTGAGCTGCTGTTCAGATGGAGGCTGATGGGCGGAGTTTACGCCATCACATCTTCTTCTTCATCACCACCACACTCTTCTTCATTCTGATGCGCACATTCACCTGTTATAAAACTGATCGGGGATCCGCGCCAAATAATATAATCCAGTACAGAGAATCAGAGATCGCTTTAATCCGTCTGATCCCGCCCACACCTCGCACCAGCCAATCAGCACTCGAGCTGCAGTGGCCGACGCGATCAAGCCCCGCCCTATGATTCACTGCAGCAGCAGCATCAGCATCACTCCAGGACTAGATCTAGTTATGACTGGTTAACTCGAGACAGGTGGGTAGAGTAGCTGTAAAAGTACTGGAAGTATCAGCACTAATGTTAATAGTGACACTTCAGCTACTGATGACACGAAAAACCATAAACTACTGCTGAGATTAAAAAATATGCCATATGAAGAATGAGTGTAGTGTATTAAAATAAAAATGCAAATGTTGACCTACACAGAATTAAGTATCAGCTATCATGTTAATGATGAAAGTAATTCAATCACTGGATAAAGCCAGTCTATCAGTGAAAGAATAAGAATCAGTTATAAACCACAGCAGAGAGGAGACATCATTAGCACACACGTCAGATCTCTCTTATAGGAGGTAAAATGGCATTTTGGGGTGCATGTGAGGAGTCATGTTTCAATCACTCTGTAACTTATAGGGTACGACAACGGGGCTAAAGGCACACCTTAAGAAAAGAAGTGCTTTTCCCTGCACCTAAGTGCATAATTGCAGAAAAAATATATTGATATATTGAATTGAACATTAATGGAGCAACAGATTTTGTGTGAAAATAAATCATACAAGTCGTTTGTTTTGTTTAGAAATCGTATGAGGTGGCAAGGGGGGCCTTTTACTCCACACACAGGGTAAAAGGCCCACAGTATTGATACAAATACTTCAGCTATTTTTATTATTTTTTAATAATGTCTAAGTTAATACTTGTTCAAAACAATCACGTTAGCAAAGTGTGTACTATTTTCTGCTTATTTTGAAAAATAAAATAATTATTTGTCATTAAAATATGTTAATATATATATATATATTAAAATACAGAAACAATCATTTTTAAAAGTAAAGATTCTGAAACCATTGAAGGAGATCCCACAATAATTGAATATTTACAGTAGTAACAGCAAATTATATTTTATTATATGATATGATTAATATCATGTTTTTAAACATGATGGTTTCATTTTAATCATGGTGATTATCTCTAATATGGACACCCAACATAATATAATATATGATATTTACCATCTCACTCTAACCATGTCATGTCAACAAATGGAAAAGTCAGCCATCTATTAATTATCATGTTAATTACTGTGCGCTTTTAGCCCCATTTTTACATATTATTTCGTTATTTAAAAACTGTTGCTTAATCATTTTAAACAAAACTGAAAATCGTTAAGAAGACCTTTGTCTCAAAATGTATGCATTCATTTTCGGGGTTCTTATTTGCTACTTAAATCTACAACATTTTAAAAAACATGAAATATTAGATCAGGTAAGCTCAGAATCAACTTTGCTGCGCCGCGACTGCGTCAAAAATCAGACAAATATACACGTGCATCTTCAAAAGCGGATGTTTTGGAAAGTGCTACGCCACGTTTTTGTGCCATCTAGTGGTCTAGAGGACAATAATATCAAAGGTGCATTTTACCCCGTTGTACCCTACATTTAATTTAAAATACGTAGCCATCATACACAGATACATGCATGAAGTCTGGTTCATTGGGTTTGTAGGATGACATCATGACAGTTCAGCAGCTGTCTTAGCATAGACCAGCTGAACTGTTCTCTTATGTCACCCCTATTTCTTCATTGTTTTTATAGCCTTTCTACCAGAGGGGAGCAGAGATGGTGAAGGTTTTGGAAGAAACAAGGTGTCACTCATTCAGTGACCTTAGTTGGCTCATATACTTGTACGAATGTATTGAAGTGGTGTTCTTCCAGCGGAAGTCCTGCAAGTCAGCATCAAAACCTAAAATCTGAAGCCACTGGAGTGAGTTTAGTCCATGTTGGCTAGTTGAGGACCAGACATGTTTCCACATTCTGGATCATCTGCAGAGGTTCAAGTTGTATTCAGGCTGTCATAATTATTTCAAGATAATGTGACACTCGACACGGAGCTGTCCGCGTCCTTAGACTTGGAATTATGCATTTCTATGGCAACACTATCATCAACAAAGGCTTGCAAAACTCGTAATTACAACTTTAAAGTTGGGAATGTTCTGAGAGCCACAACTTGGACCATGTGACAGTGGTACCACCTGACCACCACAGCTTCATTTAGGTGCTACTTAGCCATTGATGGTGCCATAGAAATGCACAATTCAGAGTCTGACAAGTAGAAAGTCACGTTATTTCGAAAGTACAGCAATTAAAATATGGTATGAACACAGCTTTAGTAGTGCTAGTTGGCTAACGCAACATTTCAGTAGTGCAATCTTGAAATGGATAAAGAGCTGAACTGCTTATCCTGACAGCAACCCAAGTAACCTTATGATCATGCACCAGCGAGGCTGTTTATGGAGAACAGGAGGGGACCAAACACTGATCCTTGAGGCACCCCATGTGACTCCTACATTCCTCTTCTTCAGTAGATCTGCCCGTGAGCAGACCATCATGATAACAGCCAAAGCATTTGTTTATGGTCCTTTTGAAAGTGTTTTATTGAAGAGACTCCTGATTCCTTACTTTCCTCAAACCTTCACTCACAGATGAATATCATACAGCCACAGGACAGCCCGACCATCACATCACATCTGTCGTCCACACCATCTGTGAAGAACCCAGCATAACGACAGCATGTTTGCTTGCTGAGCTCTTGATGTCATTAAACACTGCACAGGAAACATCTTCAGATAGAAAGTCCAGCTGCCAATTCATGACCTTCTCATCAACATCAGGTTCAAGTTACATATGAGACCAAGTTCAGAAGTCAGGTGGTGTTTAAAGCTTTATTAACTATACTATTTAACTAGCAGAATATAGTGTAGCTCACCCATGTTCCTCAGACACAGCAGGCATTGTTACAATTCATACATACATAGCAGAAATGTGCTAGTCAGGAACATCCATGGAGCAGTAGATGTCAACGAATTCATGAACACATGATGTGTGGATAACAGCAATATTCAATATCATAAGAGATTCGGGGTGAACCTGACAATAATACAGAAAACAAACACCTTATTACTGAGGTAAGGAGAAACACCCCCTTTAGCCGAAATCACAAATAAAAGACCAAAATAAATGAAAAACATGAATAATGATGTTTGATGTCCAAGTCTTGAGTTTTTCATGAAATCTTAGAGATAATTATCATGTAGTCCAAGAGCTGATGTGCAGTACATGTCACATCTGGAATGACAATATGGACAACACGGAGCGGATATTACAGGAGGAAACAAACAAACAAACCAAATACATAACATGATTACAAATGCCCAACTTTTTTTTTTTTTTATAGGAATCTGTGTGACAGCTCATCATATATACACATATATAATGAACATACATATAAAATAAAAAAACATGAACAGACAGGAGTCTGTCATGACACAGGAAAGCCACTGCGATCTGAAGGTTTATGATCTACGGACCACAAACAGCAGATGACATGCAGATTTCTGCTGGTGTCATATAATATCAAACATTATACTGTAATATTAAATATCTCCATCATGGACAGAGACATCAAAAAGATCTTTATCGACTTATTCTCAACAGAAACGAACAACAACAGGCGAGACGAGGGACACGTCCAGTCAGATGTGTGTTTGTGATGCGTGTTGTACAGGACAGACTGATGAAAGCAAACACACAAACCCTCTGCAGGTCTACCAGCCGCTGTTGTCCCAAGAGTCCTCAGCCACTTTCGACGTGCTCTTCTTGTCCTTGTCATCTCCAGCTTTCTCCCAGTCATTGTTCCAGGTGTCCCAGTTGTCTGCAGCACTATTCTTGTTGTTGGACTGAGCTTCTGAGCCCCTCTCTACAGAGCTGCTGCTGAGAGCTGAGTTACTACCGAAGGTTTCCCAGAAATCACGCTTAGGCCCCTGGTTCTGATATCCTTCTTCGTAAGCAGAACTGAAATCAAACCAGCAAAACAAACAACAGTGTCTTTTTTTTTTTTTTTTTTGATTGACGAGTGCATGAAATGCGTTCAGAAATCTATAATAAGGACTTTTGCATTTTGGTTCACAACTCTGCAATCGTAATCAAAATTATGTGTTTCCTCTGAATCCTTAACCCTCAAACAACAAAATCTATATCTCAAATCTATATCCAATTGCATTATAAAAATACATTATATAAAAAAAAAAACCTAGGGCTGTCAGTTTAACACGTTAACTTTATTTTTTCATAACTAATTACGCGATTAAAATATTTTATTGCAGTTAACGCATTGGCCCCGCCCCCAGGCCTGTACGTCATCTTACATTTCATATAGTTGACGGTTGACAAATATGATGAAAGGCAACAACTCCCGATGCCCTAAAATTCAAGATATTGGGGCAAAAATGCTCCTGTATGAGTTTTTGTCTCATATATCACATGATAAGCGATATCACATGAGCAGCGAGAGCAATATCACACAAATGCTGCTTATGTCTGAATACCACGAGTGCAAATGTGATTTTACACAACAGTTCAGTAAATAAGAAGTTAATATTGTGTTATATTTTAAACACAATATTGTCTGTTTTTGCTAACAAAAATATTACTAATATTAGTGAAAGACTAATGTTGTCCACAGGATAACAAATCTTTATAGATCTCACAGTTGAACTCGGTGTCAATGATTCCATAGATTGACTTGCTGTGAATTAATTGCAGAAATATCATTGTAACTGCGTGAAGTTTAGTAGTGAAACCTAAGTTTAATCAGTTTGCAAAGAAATCTGTAATATCCAAAAACCCTTTATTTTCATATATCCTAATAATACTGACATTTGTCAAGTCGCCAGACATGACTGAATGTACTGATGTCCAGTTAAAATGGAGAGACAATATTATTTGTCTGTTATATACAGATCATAGAACAATACTTCCATACAAAGATGCTTAAAGAATCATATTACATTTGAAGAGCGACATGGCCATCATATTGTCTGCATGAGCCATTTGTGCTGGGACCTGATAATTACTGCTCGCAGATATATTTCAAAATTGAAAATATAACATTTGAAATGTTTTGCAGTCAGTTTTGTTTAGCTTGCTTGCTGAATAAAAGTATAATTTTTTTAGATGCTGTATTGTACTTTTCCCCATAATTGTATGTTCAAAAATCATGAAAATTCTCTTCATATAATTAATGCTACTGAATAAATCTGTAATTACCCATCATCAGAGGCCTCTTGTTTCCCACCAAAGAAAGATGTCATGTCCTTCCAGCCTTTAGCGCCTGCACCCTGAACCTGCACAAACACACAGAGTCTCAACACCACTGACCCCGAACAGTTCAACCACAGAAAACCAGCTGAAAATGATTTTAGACCCCTTCACCCATATAAACTACCAATAATGGCACAGTAAAAACATGTGACTTCATGGATTTAATCTCACTGTAGTTCCCAGTGTTGGTGCTGCTGACCTTGACTCACTTCAGTTCAACATAAGGAGCGTGTGTCATTAGTTTATGACTGAAATGAGAGCCTGGAGCAGCAGCAGATGTGTTCACATGTATGAACCGTGCTGGCGAAAGGAGTTGGAATGTGCACGGTCTAATTTTGAGCTGCAGGCAAAAGTAGTGTAAAATGTCTGTTTTGGTCGAATTTGAGGTTCTCACAAAACTGAGTTCCTTAAGCCCTCTTCTAGCAATCCCAAAGCTCCAAATAGCAATTAAACAGCTAAAATGATCTTTATTTGTACATTTCCCGAGAAGTACCTATTTCTCTGCTCACTGCTGCTGCTTCTCAACACAAGCTGTAGGTCTATTGTTGCAAAGCGCAGCATTCCAGTTTTGTGACTATTCATACTGATTTGTCAATGACATGAGTACAAAGTGAAATATGATTTTCAAACCCATGCTGATGAAAACAAAACAATTGCAAAGCGCGTGCATAAGACGCACCTTTCCAAGAACGTGCGATCTCCCTATAAAGTACATTATTGCGAAATGGGTCTTGGCGAGATTCACACAAACATAATCTGTTATGTCTTACATTAACTTTTAATTAATGACTGGGGAAAACTCTGATGTGTAACATTCTATTAGATTCATGCATTACAGTAGGTCTTAATATAGAGCTGTCTCAATGTTAATCAAACAATAAAAAAAGACAGAATCACTCGCTGCTCTTGATTAAACTACTGTTTACTTGCATCTTTGCTCTGTTGCTTGGTGATTTTGCTTTATCGCCTTCAAATGGCTGTAGCTCAGTCATTTTTGTACGATTCCAACTAGTCATAAATCATTGAAGGTATTTGAATGGAGAAAATGAAAATAAATCAAAACAGCTTTTGAAAATTTGCTAATTCCAACTCATTTTGCCAGCACGGGCCACATTTGCATTTCGTTCAACTCAACAAACCAATGGTTTTGGTGAGAAAGGGTCTTTCCAAGTTATTTTGTTAAAAAGCAGTGATGTATTACTGTAAACATGACATGATTTTATTTTTAAAGACCCCATGAAACAGATTGCTTTCTTAAGTTCTCGTCTTTCCTATTAAACAGTAAGTTTGGGCGGCTCATTCTTCAACTCATGAGACAAAAAAAACGAATTTGAGCCAGCAATATTTCAGTCTGTTACTCCAGAAGACAGATACTGTACATATGAAAATGGTTTTATCTGCTACAACTAGGAGCACAGAGAGCTGTAATCTGGATTGTTTGTTTGTGTAACACCATTCCAGCTTCTATGGCTATTTTCATGGGGAGAAATGTTATGGCTGAATTATATCATGTTTTTATCTTTTTTTTCTGCTAAAACTCCAAATAATCTGGATTGTCATGGGGTCCTTAATACAAACATCCATGGCTGCTGACTGATTTCCACAGAGAGTCTTCTCATGATTACATAAGATCTTTTATGGCTAAATCATCGTACTCACCACCATAATCACAATGGCAGCAGAAAGAGAGAAAGAAAAGTGAGTTGAGACACAGAAAGAGCACAAGGGTTTCTCTCTGCTCCCGATCAGCTGACGTGTGTCACTGCATCACATCAGATGATCGTGAGCAGCCGGCAGGCTCGTACCTTTGTGGCCAGACCTGTGATGCCGACGGCCATTTCATCAAACAACTTTCCATCTTTCACCTACATGAGTCAGAGCAGTGTTAGAGAGCAGTGGACATCAGACTGAAACACGCTTCAGACTCGCCTCTATGTCGTCTAACATTTGCACTGATCAGCTACAGAAGAACTAGCTCCATGATGGCATCTGTAGAGTTCATTCAGTGAGATCCACGGCTGATGCTGAACCTCACATAGAAACATTTCACCACAAAAAAATCAGATAAACATACGTATAAAGCTACAATTTTTGACAGTTTATGCAAAATATCACTGTCGTGATTGCAATGCCATAACAGAATGAGATGGAGGTCAAACTAACACTGCTGATGATAGTACTTGTTAGTGTATTTGGATGCATATGATATACTCTACCATCCAAAAGCTTACCATCAGTAAGATTCATTTTAAAAGCAATTCAGCAAGACTGCATGCAGTTGATCAAAAATTACAGTTAATACATTTATAATGTTACAAAAAGATTTATATTTCAAGTAAATGCTGTTTTTTTTTTAAAACATTCTAATAATCAAAGAAACCCTAAAAACAAAATGTATGACAATTTCCACAAAAATTTCGGGCAGCACAGCTGTTCAACATTGATAATAATCAGAAATGTTTCTTGAGCAGCAAATCAGTATATTAGAATGATTTCTGAAGATCATGTGACACTGAAGACGGGTAATTATGCTGAAAATACAGATTTGATCACAGCAAGCAATTACGGTTTAAAAGATATTCACATAGAAAACATTTATCTGAATTATATATTTTATCATCAACTAAATGCAGCTTTGGTGAAAAGAGACTTCTTTCAAAAACATTTATAAAAATCTTTCCTGCCCTAAACTTCTGAACGTTGCCATGAATATTTTTAAAACCTGGATAAATTTACTCGTATACAACATTAGTTTTATCTAAATGTAGAAAATGTACTTTGGCATGAAAATCTTTCTGCGTCTCATTTACCGGCAGCGCTGTGAGAAACACACTCGCTCCTAACTAGACTAGTTACATGCTAGTAACAAACATGCAGGTTACCTTCTCCTGCGTGGGCTTGATCACACTGTCATTTAACGTCTGTCCCAATTCAGCAGCCTGAGAGAGAAACACATGGGTGAACACACACTCACACAAAATGGTGCATTTCACACACACAAACAAAACCTGATGAGTCACAGCACATACATGACAGACCATCAACACTGTGAGGAGGCATGATCTGTCACATGACCTTCAAATGGGAGTTTTTATTAGCTGCAGTGAATGGGGGGAATCAAGTGAAGTAATGATCTGCATACTGAATGCTTGTCACATGTCGAGCATCTGACTCAGTGTTCTCACACACACAGAAACACACATGCGTGCAGCATGCGGTGAGTGTTACCGGCTCAGGCGGTGGTTTATAGCCCCGTAACTTCATCCACAGCAGCGGCGGCAGAGACAGAATAAAGCAGCGTATATAAACTACGGCTGGCAGAGGTCTTACTGCTGGACTTTAGGGAATAGTTCTGCCAAAAATTAAAACTTACTGAAAATGTGCTTCCCCTCTGGCCATCCAAGATCAGGATGAGTTTGTTTCTTCATGAGATTTGGAGAAATGTGCCATGTGAGAAATGGGTGCTGTCAGAATGAGAGTCCAAACAACTGATTAAAACATTTAATTGGAGGAAGTGTTATGATGTGTTATGGACTCATTTTAGTTAGAGGTCATGGTTTGAAGTTAAAAACGTCTTGATGGATTTGTGTCAGCTTTTGTCTTCTCCAGATGTTAACTGATGGACTGGAGTGGTGTGGATTATTGTGATGTTTTTATCAGCTGTTTGGACTCTCATTCTGACGGCACCCATTCACTGCAGAGGATCCATTGATGAGCAAGTGATGGAATACTGAATTTCTCCAAATCTGATGTGAAGAAACAAATACATCCTAATATTGCATGACCTGAGGGTGAGCACAATTTCATTTTTGAGTGAACTATACCTTTAACATGGTCTTCTGTGATCAGCGTTCCTCACATCACAATCACCACTTTTCATTTAGATTATGATGGTTTAGTTCAGTATTTTCTAGAGGTGCAGCCCATGTGTTTGTTGTATATCAGCCCATGTGTGCCTGCATTCACACACACTAGTTCTTTATCTCACAATTGGAGAGTGTGTGTGTTTATTTTAATAAGATTCAGTAATCAATATCAGTTTGTTAAAGTGAAGATGGATCAAATAGCAGACCTGCCAACCTTGGAAAAATGTATTGAGTACCATCAGTGTGACGGGACAGGACAAGGTTCGGGGGGAGGGGGGCTAATGTCAATGTCTAATGTCAAAATTATAATTGCACAATGAAAGTAAATGTTAAACATTTTCCAAAGGTTAGAACTCAGGGTCTGCACTCCGTCACACACATCTTTGTGCTATTCCTGGTATACAGTATTTTAGAGTAAGCAGTTGGGATGCAACAATACAGTTAGCCCACGGTTCAACAAATACCTCCGTTTTTTTTGGCACAACTCCAGTACGCTTATATACACTGTAGAAAAACATTAGGGGTGCTCCGATCAGGATTTTTGAGGCCGATCACAGAAAGCAGTATCTGCCGATACCGATCTTTTTAAAGCTGTCTTTTTATCATGTAGAATTATGTTGATACTCCGATCAGTATTTTTAGACATTTATGCAGTGCCTGAATTTCATTATTGAAAATGGAGGGAATTCCACGAGTGCCATCTATTATTGCCTTGTTTATCTAAATGTGCTTTTTTCCTTTAAACCTAGCAAAAAAGCCATATGTGTTGACTGTGAAACACAGTACACTTTAATTATATGACATTTTCATGTCAATCCATGTTCATATTTACCACAAACAATGTGCTGTCGCTTTAATTCGGCGCGTGCAGTACAGCAAAGATAGCCTCGGTGCGGAAACCATCTCGGCACTGCTGCAGACGCACCGCTCATGGAACGCACTACCGGACCACAACCGTGTGCTCTGATCCTTTAACAAGAGCGCGGAAAAAATACACACCGCATATGCACTGCAAACGGAATATAATAATAATGTGAACCTGGTGTCATGCGTGTGTGCTTCGAGCTTACAGTCTCCAGGAGAGCGCACGAGTGCTGATTGGTTAAACACTGGCAAGAATTAACACTAAAAGCAATTTATATACTTTAATAACAATGCAACACTGCCTCTATAGTGTAAGTGACAATTCCTGTGTCAACTATGCAGCGTGCAGCTAGCTTATAGCGCAGAAGCGATGCGGTTTGAAGCCATTTGGACATTTTGAGAGAGAAAGAGAGAGCTTGCGTGGTGATTCACACAGGCTGGTTATGAAATTATGTCTCACAGAAAGTTTCAAATGACTTCATATGTTATTTAATGAATATGAATTGTACCTCACCTTCAGCATTATAATTATTTTACCTGCGCCGGACAGAGATTGAGATCAGTTTTTGAGATCTGCCTTTTTTTGAGACCGCCGATCAAACATCCCAAAGCGATTATAGGCCGATAATGATCGGTACCCGATCAATCGGAGTACCCCTAAAAAATTTAAAATTTATTTTGAGAGAAGTATTATTTTTATGGACTGGCCATTATTTAGTGCTATAAACATGTAATGTCCGTTTCATTCATATTGAAAGCCGGAGGGCGCCCTCGTGCAGAAAATCCACATATGCATCACAGAAGTACTAGAACTGATGACGCTCCAGGAAATCCCTAATATGGACAAAGGCATTGCTGTAGCTGAACAAAAACAATATAGAAACACTTAAACTGATCAAACAAAGACAATAAGCACTCGACTACAACAATGTATAGTTTATCTGGGTTCTTTAAGCCATCTCCGGTATTTTCATAACATATTTATACTCATTGCCAATCGACATAGCTTATATTACGGTAGAGATTATTTTGCGTCATTCTGTGATAAGAAGCCACATCAGATCACAAAAGGAAATTATTACTAACATTCAACTGATGTTGTGGAGTATGTTATAATATTTGTAATTTTTGTTGGACAACAGGTTTAGAAACGCTTCTCCTTACAAGTCATCACAAGGATAGATGTTTGGCGTGTATTGTTTTGTCAAATGCTCATTATAGCGGGGAGGCGTTTCCTCATCTCAGCGCGCAGACTCACGGACACGCACAAACAGAGCCAGTATGGAAAGAAATAAAATGCACCAAAATTATTTAAACGCAAAACCGAAAAAACACTTTGACTGGTCGATCACTTCTTTTGCGGTTGCTTGATTTGAGTACCACTACAGAGGCGTCACCAGGTTTTGACGTAGTTTAGAGTGACAATCGTACCAGCGTACTTTGAGGTCAAAATGCGTATCCGCTACACAAAATGCGCAGGTTGGCAGGTCTGAAATAGGTCAATTGATATTTTAAATCAGTCCTCGTATAAAACAGACTCGAGTGATCAGATTGGAGCGTTTCACGTCACACTGATGAGACGTACCTTCAGAGTTGCTTGGCTGGCCAATTTTGTGGTCTGTTAAGGACAGAAGATGAAAAAGTGTCTTTATAATCACAATCCCATTAGTTATTATACATGAGCAGCTGACACACACAAAGTCACAAAAATCATTCATCACAATTAATCATTAAACGGTTCAGCTTGAAGAGGTCATGCTGGTTTTTCCTGGCTCAAAATGAGGCAGAGGTGGTATCCGGATTATGTGCACACATTGTACCCACCCTTTAACTGGCGGTAACAAACACTTTTTACATGCAACGTATTTTAGGTGTTCTAATAATTACATAATTGAAGAAAATTATAATTATCAAGTTACATTTTACAAAAACAAACCTGTTGAACATTAAATTAAATACAGCATAACACCTAAAAGTTATGACCTCCTTGATCCACGATTTAAAGGGTTAGTTCACCCAAAAAATAACATTAGCCCATGCTTTACTCACCCTCAAGGCATCCTAGGTGTATATTACTTTCTTCTTTCAGACAAATACAATTGGAGTTATATTAAAAATTGTCCTTTCTCTACAAAGCTTTATAATGGCAGTGGGTGGGTGTTTCTGTTCAACATTCCAAAAGAAGTCAAATAAAGTGCATCCATCCATAAAAAACCGTGCCTTACACGGCTCCGGGGGTGAATAAAGGCCTCCTGTAGCGAATCGATGCATTTTTGTAAGAAAATATTCACCCCCGGAGCCGTGTGATGCATGCTTTATTATGGATGGATGTGCTTTATTTCACTAATTTTGGACAAAAAATTTTTTTTTATATCATTTTGACTGGATTCGTCTGAAAGAAGAAAGTCATATACACCTAGGATGCCTTGAGGGTGAGCAAAGGATGGGCTAATTTTCATTTTTGGTTGAACTAACCCTTTAAGAGAGAGATTTAAGAAAGTATATATAAAAAGGTGTCCTTTTATTATTACTTAGACAAAATGCTGCCCAATTCTTTGAGAAACTGAAATATGTCAAATAACAAAACTAAATTTAAATTTTATAACAAAAAATAAAAATAAAACCATTTTATTTTTTTATTAAGATTTTAATCGCGATGTAAACAAAAATGCTGCAATACATGCAGCATGAGCAGTTTTTAATCTAAATTACTTTGTATAATTTCGAAATTTCAAGCAAAAACAGGATGGTTAGACTGTAGTTTTGTGAACCTATACTACATAAAACATATCTGAATGAAACAAACTGCAGACAGGCTGAATGAGAATTTACTCTCTGCCAGCAGGTGGCGCTTATGAAACAGCAGCTTTTCCTTGGTTACTGCTGTAAACAAAACAGCACTCCAGTTATGAACACTTCCCCCAGTTGTATCGCAATTTGTTTAACATCTCAACCGATTTGAATTGTCACATTGTTATTGGTTTTCAACCTAGTAATGGTAAGCTCATCATCAGAATGAGAGTGCAGGTTATGATCGCACAATATGAGTGACATATGAGCATCGAATGAGCTTCCTCTGAGTCAGAGCAGCGATCGCGAAAGAGAAAACACTGAGACAGTGCTGGAAGCTACTAATGCTCATCACATTGCATAATTCAGTGGAAAATGCACAGAAATTATGATTCTGTCATAGAATTATGTCATCTGTCATAGATTCAGAAATGTAAAGTGAATGTGTAAAGATATCAGTATTTCTTCAAATGTGAACACTTTTGGACTAAAAGCCCTAATGGATGCTGTTCAGTGGTGTTTGCACGTGACTGTCTGCCTGAGTTTCACTACAACCAGAGGCGGCACAAAATTTGACGGCCGCCTCATAATTCTCTATGCAGGAAGAACCCAGCTGTACACCGTTTGACAGACACAACACACAGAGGAGCCACATTATTAACACCAGCTTTGGTGTCTCACTGCTTCATAAAACATATTCAAGGCACAAATATTCCTGATCTAGCAACTCAGATTGGCTGATGTCCTTCACTAGAAGGTTTAGTGGTGTGATGAAAGTTAGGTGAACAGTCGGTCTCATGTGTGTGTGTGAGCAGCAATGTACTTACACTGTCTTTAGCGACCGACGCAAATTTACTGGCTCCAACGGTGAAGCTGCTCCAGCCCTGAAACACACACAACACAGGCAATGGTAACGATGGATGATGGACAGACCTTTGTCAAAGCTGCTGCTGCTGCTGTTTTACCGAGTAGATGGAAGACATGGCATTGTTCATGAAGTCTTCATCTTTACTGGGCAGGTTGGGAGTGTTTCCAAATCCCACATATCGATTCTCCTGCGCACCAGATGCTCCAGTACTGAAACACCACAAAATCACAACCATATTCACACATAATAACAGACCACAGATCACAGCTGTTCACACATATGAAATAATATGATCGTACAGATGCGTGATATGGACACTTGCTGGGGTGAGGGGCAATTCCCATCCCCATCTAGAGCTTTCTGTTTATTTGACTGTCAACATAGAAGAATGTTGAGATACATACACGTATACAAATGTATACAACAGTTCTTTGTGGTCCTCGAATCTGATTGGCTGATAAGAGTGCGATACTAGAGTGATAACAGAGCTCGTCCAACAGCGTCACCATTTGTATCGCTCCGCTTGCCGTAATTCTCACAGCGAGTGTCGTGGCAGATGCCCAAATCCACTATAAGGTTTTGGCAAAATCTCATCGTTTATGTAACTTCAGTGCTGTATATCAGAGCGCTGCTTTTGTACTTTTGACTGAATTGTCTTGCAACTTTTACGATGGCTGTTGTTTATTAAATATTATTATTTATTGGTAAACGGTGTGTAGGTTTGTAATGGTGATTTTAGTTTCATTGTTCTGCCATTAGATGGTGACTTAAGTTGTTAAGACTGTTGAGACTTTTAAATTTAAAAAAATACTGAACTGCAGTTTTGAACAAGGAGGTTGTTTTTTTCTTTCAAAAAGTCGTATGCAGCCAACAAATGCACCGAGCAGCGTTGTCATCAGGAATAACCCCTAACAGATGAAAGGATAGTACGAGCCTATCGGACATTCAAACTAATTGTGAATATGAGTCTGAGCTGAAGAATAAAAGCTGGATCAGATGCAGGTAATCACGATTGCTCAGTCAATCTTTCTCTCATTATACTCTACTATACACAATACGCCGCTTTTAATACAGTAACGCAATAAGCTTTTAATGAATCAACTCAACGTTCCTTTGTTATTAGTTCTAAAGTGATGTTTTGGAATTGGTAACAGAGACTTGGGCTCAGCTGTTAAACTGTCAAACTGTGATTTGAATCCATGGCGGAAGGAAGTAGTTCTGCACAAAAGAGTGTTTTTAAAGACACCGTTGTTATTTTGTTTATGTATTTACACACTCGTGCCATCAAACTGTTGTATAAATGCAATATCACACTCGTAGACGTGAGATATGGCTATATATCGGCAAGCTATATTACCTACGGCCGAATCACAGCTGTGCCGATATACAGCCATATCTCACGTCTACTCAGGTGATATTGCTTATGTGACAATTTTTCACTGGTGAAAAATCATGCATTTACTAAACTTTTAAAGCAAGCTTGCTGTTTTAAGCATATAGTTTTGTTGATTAGATTTTTAAACCACAATTTATTTTGTGAATAAATGTCTCATTTTCGCATTTAGTGTCATGAATGTGACACACACGTTTTGGAAAGTTCAGGGACAAAATGATGCCCATTAGCTTCCATGCAATTCACCAAAAATCAACACTTAGGGGGGACTTTTTTATGCTTACCTTAATTTCTCATGTTTTGTGTGTGTTTTTTTTTTTGTTAATGCAAAAAGATGAACAACTACTTTTGTCATTTCCATGAGTACAAATCTTAATGTTTAAGCATATAATGATATTCTAGGGAGTTGTGTGCTTCTAATGTTATAGCAACAGTTTGGACAGAACCCTTTTCTATTCTAACATGACAGTGTCTCTGTGTATAAGACACGGTTCAAAAATAAATGATTGATTGAGTCAGTGTGGAAGAACTTTACTGGTCTGCAGAAACCTCTGCTTTGACTTTAAATGCAGACCTTGAGCCAAAAACTCATAATCAAACACCAACGATTTGTCTTGTACATATATGTGTGCAGTCATTTTAGACACTTCCAAAACTGTTGCAACAGAGATGGAAAGACAATTTTAAATACATGAATTATGTTTCCATCTTTAATGCCACAGTTTTGGAAGTGCCTTTTTCTGTTCTAAAGAGGGGGGTGTGCCAATACTTTTGTCCATATAGTGTATGTACAAGTCATTGGTGTATGGTGATGAGTTTTTGGCTCAAGGTCTGCATTTAAAGTCACAGCAGAGGTTTCTGCAGACCAGTCAAGTTCTTCCACACTGACTCAATCAATCATTTATTTTTGAACCGTGTCTTATACACAGAGACACTGTCATGTTAGAATAGAAAAGGGTTCTGTCCAAACTGTTGCTATAAAATTAGAAGCACACAATTCCCTAGAATATCATAATATGCTTAAACATTAAGATTTGTACTCATAGAAATTACTAAAGTAGTCAAACCTGTTCATTAGAAGGGGTGTCCAAATACTTTTGGCAATATAGTGTATATACACACACACAAACTTAAATAATATTTAAAAAAGAGGTAAAAATAAGTGTTGCAGTGCACTTCCACAACTTCCCGAAAACTACAAAGCATTTATTATAATATAAAAATAACACAGAAAAAAAATATTAGACTAAAGAATTGTTAAAAACACACTGCTGAATATATAACAAAAAAAACTGAAAATAAAATTAAGTCAATCATCCAGCCCTAGTCTAGAACTAGTATCTCTCAAAGTACTAGAAATCGATAAGATCAAAATCCCCTAGCAACAATTATCCTTGTTTTCAATATTTTCGCATTTAATAAATGTTTTTTTTTGGCTAACGATATAATCAAATATGACAATGACTGAAGTCATCTCAGCGTTTAGTACGTCTCTTTGAATCAAAACTCTGCTTGGTCAGTGGAGGCCTTCTGTCTTCAAACATCTGAATGTAATGATGGATGAGGGAAACACAAAACTCACTTCTGATAGGAGTTGACATCATCAGTCAGCCAGTCCTCAAACGCCTTATCAGAGAAGTGAGTGTGATTCTGTCCCGCAGCGGCACTGGACCTACAACGACAGCATTGCACGTGTCACCAACAGCATCATCATTCATCGTGTGCTCTTTCAGATGCAGTGAAGGGAAGGCTGGTACCGGTGGGCAGCGCTCAAGCCGCTCTTGGCCTGTGGAGGAGTCCAGTTCCTGGCAGACGAGTTCTCGATCGTCCACTCCTTCCCTTCAGCCAGCGTCGCCACCTTCAACACACAGAACACCAAACTACTGCAGAATACTGTCATGTGTACAAGCAGCCAGCAATCAAACAGACCTTCAGCACACAAAATCCGTTCGCAACAATCACAACTTCAGTCCAGTTAGAGAGGCAGATCTTATACCCTTACGATATCTTGAAAAAGGAAGTTATTAACAAGGGTCTAAAAGGTACTACAGCATAATGTGTTGCACGATATACTGGTACTAAAAAGGTATTGCGATACCCTGCTTTTAAATACGGTGCGATTCAATAAGAGCCGTATTTCCTGGGTTGCATCGTCATGTGACAGCAGGACAGTGTGTGTGTAGCACTCTGCTTCCACTCCCTGCATACACACTAGCTGTACCAAACTTTATATATATATATATGCGCAGACTGCTTGAACTTATTGACAATTTAAGAGTGAATAAACATGCATGAATGAGAAAATATAGCATGGGACGTTTTTTGTGGGCGGAGTCTATCTGGTGGCAGAAAATGACAGTTTTAAAACAGCAGTCTATGGAAGCCATGGGAAAAAAAAGAACAAAAAAAGGAAATTTGAGTTTATATTTTCTGACTTTCTGACTCGCAGTTCCAATATTATATCTCACAGTTCTGATAAGGAAAACAACTCGTCATTCTCTCTTTTCCTCTCGGCTCAGAAACATGAGTTTATATCCCTGACTTCTGGCATTTTTCCTCAGAATTGACAAACTCGCTTTTGCGGAGTTAAATCGAGTTATAAAGTCCGATCTAGGAGTTATAAACTTGCATTTGCAAGAAAAAAAAATCAATTGTGAAATGTTACGTAAAATGTTACTAGTAATAGGTTTATTATTTCATGCTGTAGGGCTAATACAATACGTCCCCTATGAACTGCATATGTGATTATGTATTATGTAAATCAATTTATGTATTCACTTTTTAATGTCATGCCAGCATCAAGGCTTTTTTTCATGGCGATTTCTGAATAAATTATACAAGGTATTCAATTAACAAAAGCTTATAAAAGACATTTCAGATCTACACTACACAAAAATTCTAAAATACATTTAAATAAATCAATTAGACACACCTCTGAATAAAACCGTTGTCTATTTACATTAAAAACAGTACAATCCAATGTTTCACAATCATTTTATTTTTTAAATCAAATTTATGCTTTAAAAGTAGAGTAATCATAGTAGTTTTCATCGAAGTGACGTAAGAGACATCTACTCCAAATTGGTCTGTTCAGATCTCGTTCAGGAGTTATTGTGCTTCAATTGCCAAATACAGTTGGGATATTCAAATTCAAAACTCTTTTCAGATCATATGTTTATTGTCAGTAGTAATTTTACCTCATGTGTCACCCAGATTATTTGAAGGCTTAAAAGACGGAGGGTCCCATTTTAACGATCTAAGAGCATGGTCTAAAGCGCAAGGCGCACTTAGGGCATGTCTGAATCTAAAAGGGTTGTCCCTATTCTCTTAATGAGTAATGGGTGTGTTTTGGGCATAATCTGCAATAAACCAATCAGAGTCTCATCTCCCATTCCCTTTAAGAGGCAGTTGTGCTCGCACCATGGCGGATTCGCTATTTTCATGGCAAGCGCAAAAGACTGAATGCGTCTCCAGAGAAGAACGGATCTGCTCGTGCGAGAGGAAACAGGTAGGTTAATACATGCAATGACTATCCATTGTGACATGTAGGCATTGTTATATTACATGTAGCCTACACAATAATAATCTTTTACATTGTAATCCTTTAGTTTTTAATATTTGGCATGCATGTGTGCTGCTGCGCGTCCCTGTGTGTGTAATAAGCTGAGTGTACACGTGTTGTAGACTCGCCTATAGGCGCATATTACTAACGTGCTCTTTAAATAACAAAAAAATACTGCACCATTGACTTCAGACCAGGTTTTAGTTGGTCAATGGCACGGCCTATTTCAGTTGCCGCAGACATCTCCCTCTCTAGTCCTGGACTGTTTTCTTTCTTCATACTTAAATGTTTATATTATTTTTATTTATTTTTAAATAATTGTTTATTTTTTAAATTTAGTGTGGCCTCCCCTTTTTTGTAATGTTACTTCACCCAGAGCCAGGTGGTTGTTACACTTGGTTAAATGAAGATACACACGATTTGAGACTAGCTTGTAGGAAAGCAGAGCGTAGGTGGAAGAAGGATAAGTTACAGGATAAAATATTACAGGAGGCTTTAGTTACTTATCAGAATGCAGTAAAAACTGCCAAAACAAACTATTTTACTGAGTTAATCACAAGGTATAATGGGAATTCAAAAGTGTTGTTTAATATGATAAATTCTGTTCTTAATCCTTCTGCCACCTGTTCTGCTCTTCCTGCTACGGTGTGCAATGATTTGTTACATTTTTTTTTTTTTCTTCAGAACATTAACAATATTAGAATGCAGATTGTGCCTGGTTCTTTTGACTCTTCAGCTACTAATTGCACATCTGTGATATTTAATCAATCAGTCTTGTATCAGAGCAAATTGGTCAGCTGAAACCTACAAATTGCTGCCGTGATATCATTGCATTAAAAAGTATTAAACAGACCTTTCAGATTATCGGCCCAAGCCTATTGACATTAGTTAATAAATGTCTTACATCAGCAGTAGTTCCTGCAAGTTTTAAACATGCTATTGTAGAGCCCCTCTTGAAAAGATCAACCATGGATCGGAGTGTATTATCAAATTATCGTTCCATTTCAAAATGACCATTTTTATCTAAAGTTTTAGAAAAGTCCGTTTTAAATCAAGTACAGGCTTTTCTAGCTCAAAATGACATTTCAAATGTTTCAATCTGGATTTTAAGTAAACCACAGCACAGAGACGGCCCTGCTCAAAGTATTAAATTATATTTTTATTGACTCTAGACTCTAGTCCTTATTTCTCACCTAGAAAAGGTATTCGAGGCATGGCTTTTGAGTGGTTCAGATCATTTATTTCTAATAGAACATTTTGTGTTAATATCGGTCAATTTTATTCCAAATCCGCTCCATTGAGTTATGGTGTTCTACATGGTTCTATTCTTGGTCCAATCTTGTTCTTTTAAATAGAACCCAATGGTGTATGCTGCCATTGGGTTCTATTTTTCAAAGGGTCTCTTTTTGTTGTTTTGCTGAAGACACTCAGGTGTATCTACCTTTACGGAAAACAGGAGACTATCTATTTGAGACAAAAAAAAAAATCATGATTCTCAATTTATCCAGAATCGTGCAGCTCTACAGAAGAGGGGTGTAATAAATGTGACTGAAAAACTTTTTTTCTAAAATGTTTCTTGTTAGTCATTGAAAGGAGAACTTTACAACCATTTCTTCTCACTACATTAACAATAAACACCATTGTGTAAATAATGGTTTCAAATAAAGAAATGTTGCAGTAAAGTAATTGATCATTAATTGAAAAAATTATTTCTGGATTAGAGTAGTTAAGAGTTTTTCAACAGAGGAATGAATGAAAGAGTCATCAGATCAATGGATGATGAAAATAATGTGTTCCTGGTGTCGGCACGGCTCACCTTGTCTCTGAAGAGCGCAGCGGCTTTGCTGTTGTATTTCTCCTGCAGGCTCCAGCTGGGGTCATAGTCACCCTGCAGATCCAGGAACATACGGAACTTACTGTTTCCTCCCGCCTTCATCTTCTCCAGCTCCAAGTCCTTCCACTTGTCCATCGAAACAGACCGTACAAAGCTATGAAGAGAAAACTCTCAAATGAATGAATCACACTTGAGATATACTTCAGACCTAAATCAACCGCTGCAGAGAGACAAACGGAGTCTGACCTGAGGTGGACGCCGAGGCCTCTGTGCTTGCCCGAACACTCCAGACAGATCCAGATCCCATACGTCACGCTGACCCACTGCGGGTTAAAGGCGCCGCACTCGAAACACACCTGACACACAAACACGCCATGCTTTAAACACACCGCATGAGAGAGAGAGAGGATGAGGAGCTGATGAAGACACTCACATTGTTCTCGTCTTCAGACCGGACCTCCTTCAGCACACGTCTGGTTCTGGGACTCGCCATCTGCCCTGAAACACACGGAGGACAACAGCACACGCTTTTATTCAATTAACAGATAGCAACTGATTAAGATTCATCATGCCTTCAACACATATTTTTCAAATATGTTTTATGCAATGACCTTGAGACTTTTACATATTATGAAAAAGAAAATTATATAGAATTTATAAAAAAATATTTTTTGAACTTAGTTAAATTTAAATATTTCAGTTACAAAAACGTATCCATTTTTAAAAAATATAGAATGTATTGCCGTCCCTAATGAAACTACTACAGCATCTGCGAAGAGCTTGAGCAACAAGATGTGTGACGACACAGAAAACTCAAATTGGACTTCTTTGGGAACAGAATATTTTTATTATAATGCGTAATTCTCTGTCATGCTTTAATTTAGTAAAAAAAAAATATTATGCAAAAAGTGTTTGTCTGTATTTAGGACAAATAAACTGCTATCTGTAAAAAAGTCTGCCATTTTAAACCAAAATTAATGTTTCAAATGTCATTTCCATCACAGAATGTGACTAATCCGAGCATCTGAGGTGTGCTGGAAATGTTAGCGTATATCTGTGGTTAAATATATTAGGAAGTAAATGAAATGAACACTTCTCACACTCTCACTTTAACCCATTTAATCCAACTGGTCACTTTTGAGGGTTTTCATTTATAAAGCTCTAAAAAATGTTACTGGCTGGAGTTTTAGTGGACTTCCTGTAAATATGTACAAAATAAAGGGTCTCAGTTAAATATGTGCAGTGTCACATGATTAGTGCAAATTGTCACATGACCAGAGCAGTTCACCGCTTGAAAATGATGGCTGCATCAAAGTTTATTAATATAAAGATGACAAAGATTTTTGGTACATGTCATCTTTAAGGTGTCTAGCATTAACATACAAATTCAGAATTGTTGAGTATGGTCACAGAATGAGTTGATTACAACAATAGTGACCGGTGCATGTAGGTCAATTACAGATATTAGTGAAGGATACACTAAAATGTTGCACTGACAAAGTTACAGTGAATATTGCACTGAATTCAAAGTTCAAATTAAGTTACAAAACTGATGTTGTGATACTGGTAGCACTAATATTATTATATGTTACAATGAAGTAACAATTTTGAAATACCTTGATGGTTGTATTTGTTTGTTTTCCTTGTCTTTTATCTCAGTGTTGTACAAGGGGTTTTATGCATAATAGTAACCCTAGAATATGACCAAACTGTTTAAAATAGCTGGGCCTCGTGAGATATATAACTATTTTGATGACTGCAGAAATATGTTAATTCGGTACTCAACTTACCGACCATAAAGCACACTTTAAAAATAATAATTAATTACATTGCAAAAACCTAACGATGGCACATAATTTGGATATTTTCGTATCTAGGAAAAAATAGTGATTAAACGTAAACACACTCTTCTATAGAGATTATTCCTCAAATACTGAATGATCAACACAGACGTCTATCACAGAGCTTTAGAGAAGTATCAATAAGATGATCGATCACCGACGCGTCTCTTACCTGCTGGGTTTGTCCTCGGCTCTGAGGATGATTAGGAGGAGGATGGTCTCATTTACTCATGAAAAGTCACGTCAAGCGATTTCCATCCGAGACGAAGCGTTTCTTAACGTTTAACGCGTGAAATCACCGGTTCATCCGACTCGACTGACCATCGAACACTGCTGCGCTGGCAGACAGCGGCATTCTGGGACATCCGCGCTGCGTCATCGACGTGCGTCGTGACGCTAGCGTCTGTGAGCCCCTGCCGGAAGAGAAGCGGAGTAGCATAATAATTTTGGTTTGTTTTTGAAATATGTATTATTTCGTATTTTGGAGAACAGCAAAGAAAAACACAGTCACGTCTACATGACAAATATATATATATATTGATTTTTTTATGCAAAATGTCGTATTCACAAATGTAAGTTCTCCGGCAAAATAAATAAATAAAAATAAAAACTTTTTTTTTTTTTCTTTTAGGAAGGAAATTGAGCATTATATTGATACTATAAGATTTTATATTAAACAAAAAGCAATTAAAACGGTGAAAGTTTGTAAACGCTTTAATATTTTTGTATTTAAAAAAAAAAAAATAGTATTTGTATACAGCCCCCCCACCCAGCACCAGACGTCATTTGGACGTCGTTTTTGGGGCTAAATCAAGTCGGCCCGTCATGGCCTTATTTAGACCAAAAATCGACGTTGAAATTTGGTCTTTGTTTGGTCCGTCGGATTTGGTCCAAATTTAGCCCAAAAATCGACGTTGAAAATTGGTCTTTGTTTTGTACGTCGGATTTGGTCCGGATTTAGGCCAAAAATCGACGTTTAAAATTGGGTTTTGTTTGGTCTGTCTAATTTAGTCCAAATTTAGCAGAAGCACATTTATTTCGAACTGTATAGCCCTAAAATAGCCATGCACATGTAGCAAGTGAAGAATGATCTGACGTATATCTGAAGCACTGTTAAATATATTGAAATATATTTTAAAAGTAACGTTACATTAAACAAAGCTTAAAAATTGTTCCTCGGGATACATGTTTACGAATTAATGCATTTTTAATCAATGTTTTTTTTTTCAGTGTTATTTCTATACCACGTTTACCGTTTCTAACGCTATTATATAATATAACGTATTATATTATATTATATTTACGTACATTCTGCGTGACTTCTACGTGCTTTAATGTGCGCGCGCTGAGCTGGAGCAGAGGAAGTCACCATGGAAACGAGGTGGCAGCTCAACTGTCAAACAGCTAAACGCAGTCTCTCACTGTTGTTTTCACTAATTTCAGGTAAGTTTAGTCTCTAAAATTACACAAATAGTACATGCCATAATTAGTGTCTTCGGAAAAGTCCGTTAGCATCAGGCTAACTATAAGAGCTAACTATAGACGAGCAATTTGTCAACTGATGAATGGAAGTAAGCTAATTAATTTAACCTAAAAGTATGCACTGTACAGTTAATTGGATAAATCACTCACACAGAGCGTGAAAATGGGCTGAAACTTAAAACAGGTTTTGATCTTTAAACACATATTGATACCACTTGTTCTGTGATTTCAGAAGTGTCAGAAAAAACCCTCTACAACACAGAAGTTCCTGATTTAAACATTTATGAAGGGAGCTGCTCATAGAGAAATAGAAAACACAGGTGATCTGAGCAAGATTATTAAATAACTTTATATGCATCTTTCACAATATATTTCGCCTATATCACAATGGATCTGTAATTTTATTTTGCAAGATTTATATGTTTGTTTGTGTGTATGTGTGTATATATATGTATATGTGTGTGTTTGTTTGCTTGTTAGTTATTTCAATGTCCAAACATAAGTAACATAAGTAAGAGCATTACTAAATAAGTAAATGTAAAAATGTACATTGTTGTTTATTTTTTATTTTTATATTGTATATTCTGTAAATTATTCTTGTTCTTTTCTGTCACCTCTGCTATAGTTTATATATAATAAACCTGGCATTGTATAATAAATATTGTTGGCTCTGTGACAGATTGTTTATGTTCCTAGATTCTTCCACGCTGATGGCCGTGCACTAGAGTATCTCCTGTCGAAGAGCATCTCTAGACATTATGAAGCATATGACTAGTAAGTAATACCTCAAACATACACTGCCTGAAGTTTAAGTGCCAGATTTGTCATGTATTTGAAAGAAGTATTTTATGCTCACCACTGCTGCATTTATTTGATTAAAATACAGTAAAACAGTAATATTGTGAAATTACCATTTTTAATAACTATTTCCTATTTCAGTATGTTTTAAAAAGTGATCAAAACTGAATTTTCAGCATCATTATGCCTGTCTTCAGTGTCACATGATCCTTCAGAAATCATGCTTAGCGAAAACGAATAAATTTTTACATTATATTCACATAGAAAACAGTTATTTTAAATTGTAATAATATTTTACAACATTACTGTTTTTATTTATGATCAAATAAATGCAGTTTTCTTGGTGAACATGAGACTTATTTCAAAAACATAAACAACTGACCACAAACTTTAATAACACAAGAGATTCGAATATTAGTCCATTTATTCGAATAAAGTGCAAGAAGCTCTTAAAAATATTAACAAAATAGTAATGTTTTCCTCTGGTGATTTGTATTGTATACCCAGAATGCAATGCACAGTGACGTAGATTCCCATTCTCTATACCCAAGCTACACACTCTCAAACCGTGCCTACACTGGACGCGACAAAGCAGCCATTGAAAATTATTTGAACTTTGTGCAGAGGTGGAAAGACTAAACTAAACTCGGCAGGGCTGCGGCTTCATCAATCTAGAAGTCATCCTGCCTCTCTGAATTGTCATGTTCAGAATATATTGCAGGAGATCTCAACATTGTCTCTCAAGGTCCACTTACATGCGGAGTTTTGCTCCAACCTAGTGTGCACATGAACAAACTAAATCCCAAAGTATACTTCGTTTTTGTACGCATACGCTAGCATATGTGTACAGTCGAACGCATAGCCTTTCAAAGTATACTCCATTTGATGTTGTGCGCGAACGCGGGGGTCGACACATGTGCTCTAGAAAGCTTCATCCATGTCTAGTGTCTGCTCAAGTTATGACCGATAACAAATATTTTTGAACTCTTTTAAACGCCTATAAGTGTTCGTCTGCTGCCATCTACTGTGTTAGTTTGATGCCCCTTTTTTTAATTTTACAAAAGCGTTTGTTTACCACAAAGTATATTTTGGTCATCCCTTTAAAAGTAACTTTTAAATTATATCCTTTATAGAGTTTTAAAGTGCTGTAAATAATTGTGTGAAATACTTTAAAGTGCTGTAAATAATTGTGTGAAATACTTTAAAGTGCTAGAATTTCTCTCTCAAAAGGTTGTACAAACCCTGAAATGCATAATGTAATGAAATTCAACTATTTCTGCCACAACAACATGGTTATAGTTAGTGTAACTACTTCTGGTTATATGTCAGCACTGTTTTACTTGTTTATAACAGATTTCTGTGCAGAATTCGAATGCTTCTCACTAGAGCTCACGGCAACATTATTCATTCTGCAGCGAATTCAAGAGCTTCTCACTGGATCTCGCAGCACTGTACAGTAACCGTGTCACGAAATCAACACTGCTTCCTTAGTAAACCTGTTCTGAGCTCAGAGAAGTTTGTTTGTGCTGCGTTGATCCGAACTGATAAACGGTCCGCGCTGCACAGCTCAAACGAGTAGCGCGGTTTCACTAGCTTTTGTTTCGCTTGCTGTTTAATGATTCTCATATGCAACAGAAATAGCAGCGCTTATGAGGTGGGGCAATGTGGTGGTCGTGCTAGTGCGATCGCTCACAAAATTTACACGCACTGGCAGAACATTTTTTCACAAAACGGTCTGGAGCCCTGTATAGGAAGTGACAAAAAACTGTGCTGAAAATTCTAGAAAATTGTTCTCAAAAAAGGAAATGCCCTAGGTGGAAATGCCCTAACAGTAGGGAAAACTCAAGTGTATACTTTACATTTTGGACAACCATTGCTTTTTATTATTATTTATTTATTATTGTTTTTATTGTTACATTTATATTTTGGTTATTGTTTTCTTTCTCACTTCAGATGCTGGAGAAAAAACAGCCAGGCTGTAGCATTCAAAGTGGAAACTTCTGTCGTGGCTCAATAATCCAGGATTGGAATGGTGGAAGGAGCAGAAGAACTAGAAGATCAGAGATCAGGCAGAGATCTACTGGTGCCACTGAATGAACAGATGTACCTAATGTGTTAGTTAAACCAAAAATTTTCATCACTCACCTTCATGTCGTTCCAAACCTCTGAGACATTTGTTCATCTTTGAAAGATAAATGTTGATCTTTTTAGATAAATTTCTGCCCCTCCATTTCACAGTTTATGTAACTACCACTTTCAAGACTCAGAAAGGTAGTAAAGGTATCATTAAATTAAACTGCGACTCCAGTTGTTTAACCCCAATTTTATGAAGTGATGTGAATGTTTTGTGTGCACAAAAAAACATTGCATTTTTATTTACAAAATAACACGTTCACGAGAGCACCATGATGCATCAGTGTGGGGTTGCACTGTTGCACTTTTTTTGTTGTTGGGGTTTTTTGCGTACACAAGGTATCTGTTAAAAATATCTTCATGTTCTGCACAAAAGGGTCTTATGGGTTTGGAGTGACATGAGGGTAAGTAATTAATGACAGATTTTACATTTTTGGGTGAAATATGTTATAATGTGGTTATAATTAGTCATTGTTCTGTTTTATAAACATTTTAGATATTTTAAAGATTTTGAAAAATTGTTTATATAGAAAATATGGATTCATTTGATGAAAAGTTACAGTAAAGACTTTTAAATTGTTTGAAAAATATATTTGAAATTGTTTCAAATAAATACTGCTCTTTTGAAAGTTCTATCCAAAGAATACTGAAAAATCTCACGGTTTCCACAAAAATATTGTGCAGCACAACTGTGTTCAACATTGATAATAATCAGAAATGTTTCATGAGCAGTAAATCAGCATATTAGAATACTTTCTGAAGATCATGTGACACTGAAGACTGGAGTAATGATGCTGAATTTTGTTCACAGGAATGCATTACATTTTTACAATGCATTCATATAGAAAACAATTATTTGTAGTTATATTTCACAAAATTGCTGTTTTTATGGTATGTTTGATTGATCAAATTCACTTAAGATGTGATCAGGTATGTGTTTCTTTTATGTGAAAGATGTATTTAATGTGTCAATAAATGTTTTGGTACTCTTTTGTGAATTGTCTTGTCATATATAATTATAATAATGAATTCACGGTTGGAATTAGGCATGAAAAGACGTCTTTTCAACTTCAAATTTTCAACCACATTTAGACGTAATTTGGACGTCTTTTTATAGACGTCTTTTCGACGACCCGAAAAAGACGTCTTTTCACCTTTCACTTTTCTACCACATTTTGACGTTGTTTAGACGTCTGGCATTGTCGTCTTTTCCACGTCTTTTCAACGTGTTTTTGCTGGGTGTATGTTTATTGTTTATATCATGTATGATGTTTGTCATATACATGTAATTTCATCTTGTTAATAATAATTTAATAAAGAGAGAGAAGCAACACCACATCTCACAGGTAAAAACATTAAACAAACAAACAAACAAAAAAAAAAAACAATTATTATATGTATTTTGTTTTGCCTTCGCCTTACTTAGATCTTTAGTGTAATAAGTTAACCAGCAGGGGGTTGTGGGTCATTTGGACCTAGGCCTGATCTCTACACACACTTTTGAGTGACTTCATTGCATAAAAACTCTGAAATCATTGGTGATTTCAGGCAAAGACTGTACCATCTGCGACAGCTGAGGAAATTCAGGGTCTCACCAGCAATCCTGAAAACTTTCTATTCAGGGACCATATAAAGTGTGTTGACTCAGTGCATCTCAGTGTGGTATGGAAACAGCTCCAATCAGGACTGCAAAGCACTACAGAGAGTTGTGCGCTTAGCTGAGCACATCTCAGGGTCTGCTCTCCCCTCTCTGCAGGACATCTACCTCAAACGCTGCAAAAGTAGAGCTGTTAAAATAATCAAGGACTCTAATCACCCTGGTAACCATCTATTCACTTTGCTTCCATAGCCTGATGGCAAAAACTGAGAGACTTAGGAGGAGCTTCTTCCCCCAGGCCATCAGGCTCCTAAACTCTAACTCCGTGTCATAACATCACTTGACTCCATTGCTGCTATTTAAATACCCTGGACAACTTTTTGCACATTCCTCTTATTACTAAGTCAACAACATACTGACCTGCACATTTATATTTATATTTTTTATCTTTTATTTTATTCTCTTATTTTTTCTACTTTTCTTTTTCTTAATATTTGTATACTTTATAATTGCACTGTCCTTGGAGCGGACCTGACCTACATTTCACTGCTGGTTATACCCTGTATAATTGTGTATGTGACTAATACAAATCTTGAATCTTGATGTGGAATAACTGACTTGATTTACATAAATATATTAATTTAGCATACAACAAAGCGATTCACCCTAAATACAGTGTACGGCGCTAGGGAAGAAACATGACTAGGGTGATGGCGCAGTGGATAAGACACATGCCTTTGGTGTGAGAGACCCGGGTTCGAATCCACTGTGAGACACCAATGTGTCCCTGAGCAAGACACTTAACCCCTAGTTGCTCCAGAGGCGTGCGACCTCTGACATATATAGCAATTGTAAGTCGCTTTGGATAAAAGCGTCAGCTAAATGAATAAATGTAAATGACATCATTAAATGATCTTGCATCTTGACTTTGCAAATCATATATTGTGTTAATGCATATTTTAATGTTTCATCAAAGAATTGTTTAAAACAAGACATGGTTTGTCTTATTATCTGATTAAACGTTGGTTACAGAAAGGCTCCTGCAATTTAAAAGTTAATTAAATGTTAGGTGAACGTTGTCCAAACCATCACGCACAATGTTTAAAAAAAAAAAAAAAAAAGTTAACTCATTCCCAGAATGAGCCCATTAAAAAAAAAAAAATTAAATGATACAAGAAGATTATACATAAATCACATTTTACAACATAAGTACAATAAACAGTACTGCAGTGGTTCATGTTAAATAATATACCACGTCAACAAACATTAATAAATTCAGAAATGCTTATCACTCAATCTGTAGTTATACACAGAGATTCACACCTGAATGTAACGTCCACTGCTTCCAAACACTACTAAAGCAACATGCCTTTACCACTGCAGAAACTTCTCCTGGTTCCTGGGAGTATGCTTCAAGAAGCTTTACCAGCACATGAACTATAGCCTGAAGCTGTTTTAAATGACCGGTCAGTAGGCTTAGTGCAAACCTGCTGAGCTGATGCTTTCAGTTTGAGTAGCTGAAATGGATAGTTGAATATGTTGCTGTTTATGCAGAGAAAATTCAGCTTGACTATTAGACAATGACCAGAAACCAGAATGATTTAAAGGTATTAAGGATATATCCTAGACTAGAGAAAGATCTTATAGATAGCTAGAACATTCCTCCAGAAGCAGCATACAGTGCATTCAGAAAGTATTCAGACCCCCTTCATTATATATTTATTTTTATTTTTAACTTTGTGCTTCTGTGAGCGGAGAAAAACATCATAAAGCTAGACGCTATATATTTTATATATGAGGGGCCGTACAAGCCATACTATAACACACATACATTCTCCTTACATATACATACATATATTTCTGCTTTCACACATATACATTCTCCATTCTCATACATACATCTCTAAAAAAATGTTGTATCCATTACTTTGTTTAAACAGGAAGTCACTCTCAGTCAGACCAGGAATTACATGTGCAGACTTGCTCAGCTCATCCTAACACAACTATGCTATTCAAAGTCATCCTGTTTGCTTTTCAAGTACATTTTTTATTTATCTTAATTTTAAAATATCGTTATGTAACCCACTTGTTCTACAGATCTATGCACAAAGGATGCACTGATCAGGATGTTTCGTGACAAACTCCAATTGGTGATTTTTTATATTTCAACATGACATGTTGTCAAATATTATGATTTTTTTCATTGATGTCAATTTTATTTTATTCTAAAATTATTTTAATCAGTTCGATGATAGATCTGTACTAAAAATGTGTTAACTGTCAGAAATGATTTTGCTTAATATATGGGTGTAGGAGCGCATGATCGTCACAAGAAGGCGCACTTCCGACCAAAAGAAAAAAAACTTTTGTGCGGCACCCCGGTCATTTTACCCACAGCATATGAAATTCAGATTCAAATGGAGTTAACAAGGTTTTTGACCAGCGAATGCTGGAGATAGAGTGTTTTGTCTGTCATTAGAACGGCTGTAACTGTTATCTGAGGCAGCAAGTGCATTGCATTATGTTTTCATACATTTTTACAGGTTATCTAATGTTTATTGTAGCTGTATGGGCGCTTAGCTTTTCTTGTTGTTTAATACCCTTGGCCAAAATCTCAAATTAAGCGTTTATGCACAGGATATTTAAAGAGTGTATAAATATCTCTTATACCAATTCTTGACAAACACAATATTACACACACACACAAATAAGCATCTTCCTGAAGACAAAGAATCTGAGGATAGAGATGGCCTTTCATGGTCTTGTTTTGAAGTTCTTGTAGTATTGAAGTTCCTACAAACGGGGACTCAAGAACACCTTCAACCATCTGCCTAATATTGTGTAGATGCCCCTTGTGCTGCCAAAACAGCTCTGCTGTGTCAAGGCATGGACCCCACAAGACCTCTGTGGTATCTGGAACCAAGACAAAGTAGCATTCAAATTAACATATCAAAATGGCATCCACATGAATGCCAGGACCCAAGGTTTCCCAGCAGAACACTGCCTCTGCCTTCCTCCCATAGTTCATCCTGCTGCCATCTCTTCCTCAGGTAAAGGACACACACTGATCTAAAAGAAAACTTGATTCATTAGACCAACCTTCTTCCACTGCTCCGTTGTCCAGCTGTGAACTTTCTATCATGGCCAGCATAAAGCTTTCAAAATTTGAACTACAGTAGTTCTTCTGTGTGATCAAGTGAGACTTGGGCGTCCATGATCCTGATGTCAATGTACTGGTTGCCCTTCCTTGCACCACTTTTGGTTTTTAGGTACAAACACCATTACATACTGGGAACACCCCACAAGACTTGCTGTTTTGGAGATTGTCTAGCCATCACTATTTGGCTCTTATCAAAGTCACTCAGATTTATTCACTTGCTCATATTTCCTGCTTCCAACACAGTGATACAATGCAGAGTCACCTGACCTGCCAATGAAAATGAGTGTGTGTTATGGTGGAGTTTATGCCAGGAGCGTAGCACCAAATGTTGGGCCCCAGTCACACAACCAAGGGGGTGGGCCCCTCATAACAATACAAGTCTTGTGGTTTTGGAATGACAGGAGGGTGACTAAATGATGACAGAACAATATCAGAGAATAGAGTATCAACAAGCAAAGACAGAACTTCATAGAAAGGCTGTGACGGGACTACAAAAGGACTTCAATACAAAAATATTCCTTATTCTGTATGAAAAAAAAACATTGCATATAAAGAGATGTAACATGTATGCAACATAAAAACCTTTTAATCAAATTTAAACCTTTAGGAACAGCCAAGAACAACATATTGAATTTCTTGCAATAGACTAATTACAGTGACTTAACAGTGATAGGTTTTCTGCTGGGACTGTCGCCAGCACTGTTAAAGACATTATATCAGTAAAGGTAAGTCTGGCCAGAAACGCTTCCTCTGCGGGAGTCTGTCTGTTTGCCATCAGCAGCATCATGGCAATAGTAACGCCTATGTCATGGGTTTGCAAGAACTTATTAGATCCAATCCTTGAATACACTACAAGTGGCTTTGGATGAAAGCATCTACCAAATTCAGAAATGTAAATGTAAACACAGGACAGGAGAGCAGGCAGCTCACATTAATCAATATGATACAGGTCTGTTAAGACAGTTTTCTGTGATGATCTGGGAGTCATGATTAGACTTTCAGCAGCACAACACTCCAAAACAAGAAAACATGATGGTGTAAAACACATCAGCAGACAGCAGTGCCCACACAGAGACTGAGAGCAATATAGGACATGACACGACAGAAACATGACGTCACTTACATAACCTACCCACAAACAAACACGCCACATTACAACCTATTCCATTAAATTCAGCAGCTTTATTTCATCACCATATCTCATGTAACAGATGTTATTTCATGTATGATGATTAAACTAAAAAATTTAAATCCACACATTTATAAACAATATTTTTTTTTCAGTTGAATGGGAAAAGTCATGAATGGCTTCTCCGACTAAAAAGGCAGTTTTATTTTGTGTCTTTGCAGACTTTACGCAGTGAGGACATGATCCTGATCACCAATCAGTTAGTTTTAGAGGCAGTTTATCTATTTTGTCTGGTGAAAACATACAGAGCGGCAGTGAAATCAGCACATTGATACTGGACACGAGATAACAGACTTACACTCTCTCACACATACACACACACACACACACACAGAGAGAGTGCTCTCCCACCAGAAATGAAATGCAGCGTCATAGCACCTGCAAGTGATAATGTTACAATGACTTTAAGTTTAAGGCAGAGAAATGTGACACTTAAAAGTTCAAGTCTATCATCACGCCTGCTCATCCTTTACAACACTGAAAACACTCACAGACACACACATTTAAACACACAGACAAGTATGGTTGAATGTTCAGTCCTTAAGTATGTGATGGAAAAAAGCTCTTCATGGTCCAGGCTGCATTTGTGACCTCAAACTGCAGTGAATAATGGGAATAAAGCGCTCATTCGGTAAAGAATGGATGCTCCAAAGCATTCAGTGCAGAGATTCGTTTCAACGGGTCGAACGTCAGCATTTCCTGTTCAGACAGAGGAAGATGAGAGTCAACAAAATAGTGTTGATTTAGTTCATTTATTTGTTTAGCTATTTTGGGTAGAAACCAGTCAAAACAAACATTTAAATTAGTGTAATATAGTATTGCTATTTATATACTACTCCGAGGTCATGTTAACCGAAAATTTTCCATCCTTTACGAAAATTTTTTAGCAGTGACTGAAAAAACTGAAGGCTGTCCGTTACTTTGACAGATTACTCTGAGGGTGATCTATTGTAATTTATAACTGTAATTCCCACACCTGTCCAGTTGGTGGCGAGTGCGCTCCAGTGTGGTAGCAGAGCACGGGATCATCAGCTCCAGAGCAAAAATAAAACCGTCAGAAGTCTTTTGCTATGCGTTTATCCGCTAGTAAAGCGAAAGAGATCAGTTCACATGCGCTGCCGCTTCGCTTGATCTGAGGTGTCTACAGCGATCTATCACGCCACATTAAAAAGTGCCAAAACTGTATTTATTGCTTGAATTTCCTAATAAAATGGACAGAATTTGAAATCTGAGACTTTATTTCATATCAAAAGTAACAATGCACAAAGCTTAGCCTATTGTGATTTATTGGATGGGAGGCGCACTATATGTACGGTTCATTCATCAACAATCAAATGGGATTTATGAATCGACATTGGTTCATAAAATTGAGAATATTAAAATCGAGAAAACTTTTGTTTGTTTGTTTTATCCAGCCCTAACATATTTTGTTGTTTTTAGTGGCCTCCACTGTCACTGCGGGGTGTGATGTTGAACATGAAAAGTGATGCAGTCTGTTCATCTGTTCTCTTCATAAATAAATGCATAAGCCTATATGCTGGTCATGTAGGTTCATTATTAAAAATGAAAATGTGAATAAAAATACAAGCAATTAAATGTGTTATTAAAATTAAAATATGAAAATTAAGATGATGTGTAATAATAGAATATGACGGAATTTGTACAACCCCGTCCGTCAAAATGATGGACAATGTTAACAATGTTAATGTTAAATGTTTAATGTTAAAGTCTAACGCAACCTCTGATACTACTATAGTTTTTAACTATTATATTTTTACATTTTAAACTTAATTTTAATGTTTTAGTCATTTTGTTGTTTTTATTATTTGTATTTGGTTTTAGTATTTCAAATAAAATTGGCAACTAGCTGAATTATATATATATTCTTTTTTTCTAGTTCAGTTCATTTAAGTTCATTTATTTTAAGTAATAAAAACATTTTATGGATGATAATAATAACATTATTAACCCTGATACAAAAGTGATTTTTAAGTGAGAATCTGAGAATATATGCGATTTCTTTGCCCCATAAAAATAATATTTTTTTTTTACAGTTTTACAGCTCCTTTAGAACATTGATGTTTTGTTTGTAGCTGTATGTGAAGTGACAGCGAATGTAAACGCACCAATAAGAGCTCCGCCCCCTTCTCACTGATCTCAGGAACGCAGTCTGTGATTGGCTGAGGGGTTTGAGGGCTGAAGTTCTGCCGGGACAGAGTGACATCAGTGGGCCACTCATCTTCATCCGGCAGGCCGATCACCCTGTCAATCAACACCAGTGTTAATCACATGTTGATTTAATAAAGCAATGAAATACGCAAAGTCACTGGACAAGAATCTCATGTGAAATGTTGACCGTCTCTCTGTCAAAGAGCTTTATGTTGAGTCAGAGGTTCAGGTTCATCAAGTGCTCTGACATGTAAGCCATTGCTGCTGTCGCTCATGTAATGAGAGATGTCTGCTGTTGATGATCTGCCATGACGTACTGCGCTTGTCTCTCCAGCATCAGCCTCTCAAACATGAGCATGTGTGTTTTTTTTTTTTACATACGCAAAAATCTTGCCCAGCTGGTCCACCTCTGAATCTCCACAGAAGATAGGTCTGAAAGATGAGATGTCACATTACGAATCATTAATGTCCAATGAATTAATGAGCTAATCAACAGACCTGATGGGAAAATAGAGCCATTAATCAATGGTTTATAAAAATTTTCATAAGCATAGTTCTGAGTGGATGAGCCACATTCAAAGCTGCTGAGTAGTATATAATCTGCCATTGTATATTACAAATATTGTTGGCTCAATGATGAATGATATCGCTTTGGATAAAGGCATCTGGTAAATGTAGCTGCGCAAGTCCAAACAGAACAAACCCATAAAATCTCAAAATAAAATCATGTATTTCAGATTCTTTTACTTAATTAAACAGGCTGCATTCAACTGCAAAACAGAGTAACTGCACGTTTCAAATACTCAAGGCATGTTTTATCCAATATGAAATTGGTTTGTACTTATTAATATACCTATAAGAATTAGAGGTCTATTGATACTGAATTTAGCTGATACAATGAATCAATAACCAGATTATTGTGTCGATATTTGTAAAGTCGATATACTGAATGTTCTAAATCAGTGGTTCTCAAAGTGTGGTAGGAGTACCACTAGTGGTCCGCAGAGGAATCACTAAATTAAATATAAATTGATGTTAAAACACAATACATTTCAATTCAATCTTTGAGTAAAGTTGTTTTTTACATTTAAGTACAGTAAAGTTATTTAACTTTTAGATACAACACATTAATTTAAACATTGTTTTTTTATTTACCTGTTTGTTAGCACTGTGCAGTGTTAATGTTCAAACTGTATTTACAATGTTAAAGTGGCTGACAACAATAAATATTCTTTTTAGGAATAAAACTGCCTCATTTTTGAACTGTGCAGAGCTGTAGCTGAATAGTTAGGCCTACTACACTACTGTATTTTAATGTTGGTCATTATGGTGGTACTTGGAGAGCTAAATATTTTCTGAGGTGGTACTTGGTTTAAAAAGTTTGAGAACCACTGTTCTAAATAAATGTTCTTTCCTGTGAATTTGGTTCATTAATCAAGCTAATTCTTATGAAATAACCTACCAGCATCAGCATCTTTGAGGGCTTTAAAAAAAACAGCATAATTTTGATGAGACACTAATAAGGCACTCAATAGTTGCACATGTGCATTTACAGCCACCCAGAAGATGCTTTCAGCCTGATTAACTATTAAACTGCACAAACAGTGCTTTATGAGCATCACAGTCAGACTCACTTGCGTCTGAACATCTCAGCGAAGATGCAGCCGGTGCTCCAGATGTCCACCGGTGTGGCGTAAGTGGTCTGGAGCAGCACCTCAGGAGAGCGATACCACAGCGTCACCACCTGAGCGGCAAGAGAAAACAGCATCAGCTGTGTTGGCTCTGCAGTGCGATCGGCGCTCAAGACGCGAGAGCAAGCGTTTCAGTCTCACCACCGGTGTGAGCGCCATGTGGCAGCTGTAGATCCGTGCCAGACCGAAGTCAGCCAGCTTCACCTGCCCTCTGCTGGTCACCAGTATGTTCTCTGGCTTCAGGTCCCGATGGAGAACTCTATTCGAGTGCAAGAACGCCAGACCACACAGCAACTGCTGCATCAAATCCTGCATCACACACAAACACAATGCATCTGGGTTATGTTTTATTCGTGTTTTTGTTACAGTGTAATTAGTGAGTACTGAGTAATATTAGTAACTGCATGTATGTACTACAGGGTGAGGGTTTGGTTGAAATAAAAACATACGTGTACTTACAGTGTACTGGGTAACAAGGAAACTAAAAGACTTTCAAATCACATGAACTAATATTTTATTCACAATAGAACATAGATAACGTAAGAGAACGTTTTTAAACTGAGAAATTTTACAATTTTATGCACAAAATGAGCTCATTTCAAATTTGATGCCTGCTACAGTTCTCAAAATAGTTGGGTCGTGTTTACCATGGTGTAGCAGCTCCTCTTCTTTTCAAAACAGTTTGAAGACATCTGGGCATCGAGGTTATGGGTTTCTGGAGTTTTGGTGTTGGAATTTGGTCCCATTCTTGCCTGATATAGGTTTCCAGCTGCTGAAGAGTTTGTGGTTGTCTTTGACGTATTTCTGGTTTAATGATGCACCAAATGTTCTCTATAGGTGAAAGATCTGGACTGCACGTAGGCCAATTCAGCACTCTGAGTTTTCTACTACGAAGCCATGCTGTTGCAATAGCGGCAGTATGTGGTTTTGCATTGTCCTGCTGAAATACATGTCGTCTGGAGGGGAGCATATGTTGCACTAAAACCTTATACACCTTTCAACATTCCGTGATTTCCAACAAGAATGTCAAATTTGGACTCATCTGACCATAGAACACTTTTCCACTTTGAAACAGTCTATTTTAAATGAGCCTTGGCCCAAAGGACATGACGGCGCTCCTGGACCATGTTCACATATGGCTTCCTTTTTTCATGATAGAGCTTTAGTTGGCATCTGTAGATGGCACGGTGGATTGTGTTTAACGGCAGTGGTTTCTGGAAGTATTACTGGGCCCATTTAGTAATTTCAATGACAGAATCATGCCGATGAGTGATGCCGTGTCGTCTGAGGGCCCGAAGACCACAGGAATCCAATAAAGGTCTTCAGTCTTGTCCCTTACGCACATAGATTTCTCCAGTTTCTCTGAATTATTTGATGATGTTATGCACTGTAGATTATGAGATTTTCAAAGCCTTTGCAATTTGATATTGAAGGTACCTTGTTTTTTTAAAGTATTCCACAATCTTTTTACACACTCTTTCACAGATTGGACAGCCTCTGCCCATCTTTACTTCTGAGAGACTCTGCCTCTCTAAGGCCCCGTCCACACGAAGACACGTTTCTCTGTATACGCATACATTTTTTACCGTATAGGCGTTTCGTCCACACGAAACCGGCGTTTTCGAAGAGTGAAACCGATCATTTTTGAAACCGGGTCCCAGGGTGGATAAATTGAAAACGCCGGTTTCATGTTTTCGTGTGGACGGCGAATCCGTATATTTTCTGAAACGATGACGTCATCAGCCCACGTCTCGCCCCTAATCAGACATCGCTACGTCACATAACAGCGACAACAACAATGTCAGACTACGTGCCTGTGTTCGTGCTGCAGAACCTACTGAGCTCATTAGTTTTATTAAAGCAAAATCTTCTGCTTTGTGTGTAAGTTTATATGCAGCGCGCAAGGTTTACGCACATGGTCCAAGTCTTCTTCTCTGTTTTTTTGTGTATCTCTGTGGCAGAATTACAGCGCCACATATTGGTCTGGCATGTGTACTACATCGTTTTCAGTCGGTTTCAGTGATTCCGTGTGGACGCAGATATTTCCTGAGACGACTCCGTGTTTACGGAATTTGAGGCAAAAAAAAAAAATCGGATACGGAGAAATCCGTCTTCGTGTGGACGTAGCCGGAGACATCCCTTTTATAGCTAATCATGTTACAGACCTGATGTCAATTAACTTAGTTGCTAGATGTTCTCCCATCTGAATCTTTTCAAAATGTCTTGCCTTTTCAGCCCTTTGTTGCCCCCGTGCCAACTTTTTTGAGACCTGTAGCATTATGTTCTTTATGTTCTACTGTGAATAAAATAGGGCTCATGTGATTTGAAAGTCTTTTAGTTTTCACTGTATTCAAATTTAAAACCCGTCCCAACATTTCCGTAATTCGGGTTGTATGTACATGTGGAATAGGACTGTAAAATTAAGTGCTAATAAAGTGACACTTAAATGAAATGTGTTACCTACATCTGTCTCGGGTGATTGGAACATGGGTGGCTCGTTTAATTTTAAAGCATGTCAAACCTTTCTGTTCACATAGGTGAGCTTTCGCTGCTGCCCATCAGGACATGTTAGTGTTTGCATTACATATGTAATGATGGCACATGCGTTTCTAATCACTGTCCAAAAATACAGCAAAAACAGTAATATTGTGAAATATTTTTTTCCATTTAAAATGTTAAATATCTTTAAAATGTAGTTTATTCCAGTGATGCAAAGCTGGTTATTATGCTGATTCGCTGCTCAAGAAACATTACTTAAAGGGGTCATCGGATGCCCATTTTCCACAAGTTGATATGATTCTTTAGGGTCTTAATGAAAAGTCTTTAATATAGTTGTGTTAAAATTCCTCAATGGTAGTGTAAAACAACAGCGTTTCTACCGTGTCAAAAACAGCAAGCTGTTTTATTGCATATCGCGTTATATGCAAATGAGCTCTGCTTACCCTGCCTCTCTCTTCCGAGCCACTCTCTGAGAGACAATAAACTTTAGCCGCATTCATCGTGCAACTTGCTAACTAGCACATTATTAGGAAAGGCGATTTGCAAACATTCATTAACAAAAACCTTACACTCATTTCTTCTGGAGATGAAGCTGGATCACGAATGATTCGTGCGAAGATAGATGCATTTAGGTAAATTAGGGGTGCATTCCCTTTAGAAACAAATGCAATCCACTGCGTCTTCAGTGCCTCAGATGCCGGGAGTAAATGATGACTGCTATGTTCATTAATACATCCAACAACAGAACACCTCAATCTCTTAGGAGTCATTCTTGTCTACATCTGCTTCTGCGTCGGAGCAATGGCAGACTGATGACCGCTCACTCGGGTGCGTCTAAGGTAAGACACCAGTTAGGGCTGGGCGATAATTCAATAACGATAATTATCGCGATATAACTTTCCTCGATAAAACTATATGAAGAGTCCAATAAATGGTCGATATAATGTTTATGCGCCAAAAGCGCCTCATTTGAAGCGCGCCACACAGACCGTTTATCCGCTCAGATCAAAGTTCAAACTGCTGCGCGGCATGAGCTCACTAGAGCAAATGCGTTGACTCGGTCATGCGAGCACTAAACAGCACTGTGAGATCCAGTGTGAAGCGCTTGAATTCAGCAATGAACACAAATGACTCCGTGATTTAAACTAGTTTAGAGCCAAACAGGAGAAACACTGTGTGCAACAAGACAGTCAGAAGGCTTTTCAATCTACACCTCGCCATCATTTACCATGGATTTTCTGTAGTAACCCTCACTGCACCATGGTATTATGACAGAAATGTGGGATATTCACAATGAATTTTATTACAGGAGTAATGGTGTATAATTATAGTGTATGTATTTGTGATTAAGCTATAGCATGTGTGCATTTATACAATGTTTTTAGACTACTGTTTTTCATACAAATAGGCTACCTAAAAACCATATAGTTATATTTTTACCATGTACTGAGGTGCTATGTGTGTGGTTTTAATTGTGTGTATCATGATTTAAATGTATGGGAGATCATAAGCTTAATTAAAAAAAAAAAAAAAAAAGGGTCAGAATAAATTTAACCATATAAAACTGAGGTTGGTACAATTTTTACAGATGTTACGGATTTTAAAAATGAACAAAAATTTGCCTCTGCATCCTAACTCAAGCCACTATCAAATGTGCATTTCTAAGAGACAAAAAAGGGATATTGTTAATATTATCAGGCAACCCAAACCAGTTTCTTGATTTGAAACAATATCACTCATTAGAACATGCAGAAACTAAGAAATTAATTGTTCTATTTAGATATATATTTTATTAAGGAAAATTTGCAAATGGAGCAAAATTCTGGCTTTAAACTTGAAAAAAATAAAGATTTTACATTTATTGTGATAATTATCGATATCGACTGATATGAAAAAAACTTATCGTGTTCATTTTTTTTGCCATATCGCCCAGCCCTAACACCAGTCCAGTTTGTGCTGAAACGCTATTGTCAATCAAACAATCATGGGAGGGCCTGGGTCTGTGTGACGTCAGAGGGTCGATTTGAGAAAGGGGAAATGATTTAACGAGATTAAAAAAAAAACCACTGGGTGTATCTTAATCATTATAGGGTGGTTGTGTATACACACTGCCAACACATATTTCAGTTCAAACAGCTTGTAAAAATGCATGTCGCATTCGATGACCCCTTTAATATCGATGTTAAAAACAGATCATTATTTTTTATTTTATTTTTTTGTGGAAACTGTGATGCATTTTATTTATCAGGATTCTTGAATAGGTGAATAAAAAAAAATTATAATTAGCATTTATTTGAAACAAATCTTTTGTAACATTATAAATGTCTTTACCGTGACTTTTGATTAATTTAATGTGTCCATGCCAAATAGAAGTATTTCTCTTTATTTTTCTTAACGACTCTACAGTCTTAGTGCAGTGCTTTCATGCCAAAGCTGAATTCAATAATGAATTTAAAAACAAAATTTAAAACATAGTAAAAACATCTTTCTGGAGTCATTTTCCCAAATGCAACTATGGTTGCGAAGTCTGTCGTTACTAACAGAGTTCAAGGACAATTGAGACCATAGTTAGCTAGTCTCAGACGTCACGCCCACGGAACGTTGGCTGAACGTCTGATGCATATGGCACACTTATCTGGAAACACTTGGCTTCTTGGGCAGGTCTTAGCCATTTAAAGCAGACAAAGTTCCCAGACCTTCAGCCGTCAGTCTGAACGCGAGACTAATAGTTAGCTAATGATGCTTTTGGGAAATGCACCCCTGAACAGTTAGAACATGAAAATTTCAAGAGGTTCGGAGCGTCTGAACTAGTGGACGGAAGTCTTGTCTCAGTCGGGAAACTCTTTTGAAAGCATTCAGTTTGAGCCTGAACTTCCTTCACTGTATATTTACTTAATTTAATCATTGAACCGCAAACAAACATTTGGACTTGATCTATTTTTATTCCAATGTGTTACTACATGAAGCTTCAGATGAAGTCTGACACAATAAACATCCGAATCAGCACAGAATTCCTTTTTCCTCCTCACATAGTTCTCATTGCTCAGTCAAACGACACAAATCCTCTGAAAATCGCCACAGGAATGAACCTACAGAGCTGGATATGCAAGTCTTGTACAGGCTTCTGCAGCGTGTGAGCGAGTGAACGTGTTGGTGATCTTACTCTGATCTGGTCGATGGGCAGTCCGGGTGCTGTCACTTTCTCCAGATACGTCCTGAGGTCCTGATCCACGTGTTCAAACACTAGAGTCACTTTAGTTTCCTGGTCTGTTCTCAGTGTGGCGCACACGTCCATCAGCCTGAACACACACACACACACAAATCAAATGTGCCTATTTGTATGCAGCTAATAACCTGCTAAGAAATTTATTTTATATTTAAAGTATATTTTCCTTTTTTTCCCCAAAAAATCTTTTCAAATATCAGTATTTAACATCTTGTTTAAAACATCAAAACATAATTTATGCATTTGTAACTGCAGGTTAATAGCATTCACGTCCAGTGTAGTGAGCGGGGCGGGGGCGAGAGCCATGGGAGTGGAGCGACACCTGCGCCACTCACCGGTCTCGAGTCCCACGGAGGAGCTCCGGAAAGATAAGAGGAGGAGCAACGACAGTGCAAGACGAGAGAGGACCAGGCCTGGACTTTATTTTGTGTTTTGTGTGCGGCAGTCATCCACGAGGGGCTGCCGCATTACTTTGTGTTTATTTTATTTATTAAAGTCTTTAAATGTTTACCGGTTCCTGCCTCCTCCTTCACGAACCGCGTTACATGCTGCATTAAACAGCCTATATAAATGCCACTTCAGATGCAGCTTCTGTGCCACCTGTGCATTGCAAAGAAAGATTGTGAGGATATGGATTTAATTTGATTGGTAACAGCCCTATAGTGTCTTACTATTTGAATTGAATTTATTGATTAAATGCAAGAATTCAACAAAAAAGATGCATACATTTAATTAGGTTAGAAGAAATGTGTCTTATAAAAGGTAAAAATACACAAATTATAAAAATAATTGTAAACAAATTGGAAAAGTTCACTTCTGTTACTTTTGCAAGCTAACCACCTCACGCTATGAAGAATATCAAATCCTTCATCACACACCCCTATTTTAGACACAGTATTGTCTGTTTTTGCTCATTTGCCAACGAAAATATTACCTATAAAGCTACAGCAGAACTGTTGCGTGTCTCAGAGCACAGCAGTAATTTGTTTCCAAATTAATGATTCAAAGGCCCATTCATAAAGAAATTATTTTACTTCATTCCCAAAGGAGGAATCAGCCATGTGAACAAATCAAATGAATGGATCAATGAATCACTGACTTAAGACATTAACCACCACCTCCTGGCAGTCTTTGATTATTACTTGTAGTATAATTTTATTGAAAAATAATTTCATATTTCCATATTAGTAAAAAAGTGAAAAATTTGTAATTTATTACCTGTAGGACAATTTTTTGGTCTTTAAATAAAACTAACCCGTTTTGGTTACCTGACCTCCATTGTATGGAGAAGGGGGAAAAAACTATTACTAAATATATTTACCAAATAGCCTAAAAGTTTGAGTAATACATTCAGTGTTGAACCATATTAAAATCTTTTGTAAAGTTTTTTAACCTTTCCTCATTTATCAAAATATTGGCTTTAAATTATATTTTCGGGTAACTTCTCAGCCAAATCGGATGTGCGTTAGTTAGATTAATTAATCACCACACCATGTAATTAGATTCAAAATTTTAACCACTTGACAGATCTATTTTTGAACAAGACTAGTACAGACAGTGTTTAATAACATACACTGTTAAGAATGTTTGTAATTTTTACAGAAAAATACTGGGAAAAAAAATACTGCAATATATACCGGTTAAAGGGATAGTTCATCCTAAAATGAAAATTCTGTCATTTACTCACCCTCAAGCAGTTTCTAACCTGTATGAATGTCTTTGTTCTGCCGAACACAAAGGAAGATATTCTGAAGAAAGTTTGTAACCAGGCTGTTTTGGGGCACCATTGACTTCCATAGCAGGAAAAAAAAAATACTATGGAAGTCAAGTTCAGTTCAAGTCGAGCTTTATTGTCATTCCGCTACATGTGGGGACATACAGTGGAACGAAATGTCGTGACTCGCAGGACCACGGTGCTACATAAATACAGACATACAACAATGAAGTAAAAAAAAAAAAAAAAAAAAAGAAGAAAAAACTAATATATATATATATATATATATATACACACATACACACACACACACATACATATACACACATACATAAGTATTTACCCTATACAAACAAAAAAATAGAAGATAAAAAATACAAACTATACGAATGCTTCACAAATACTGTACATGTGCAAAGAGAGACATTTTGAGTCAAGCAGCTGGTTGGGGAACAGAGCAGGATGATTTGTAGTGCATGAGCATGTAAACATACATATATTGCTGAGTCTCTTTTGGGAATGTGTACCCGCAGCAGTGTGTGTAAAGTGTCTAGTGCACATGGAGGAGAGTGTGTTACTACAGGTGGTTTTGTACAGGCCCACTCACCTGTGTTTAGCACACTTCGAATTGCACAAAAAAAAGGTTCCATACAGCTTTTTCTTTGGTGTGGTAAGGTTGGGGGGTCCATGTTTCAGGAGGTAGGGGTTTGCATGGGGTTTCAGAGGGGGGCGGGTGGTTTGAGTTCAGGGCTCTCACAGCCTGCGGGAAAAAGCTGTTGAGCAGTCTGGCGGAGCGGGCTCTGATGCTCCGGTACCGTCTTCCTGATGGTAGGAGCTGGAAGAGACAGTGGGAGGGATGGGTGGAGTCCTTTACGATGCTGTTGGTTTTGCTGGAGCATCGTGTAAGGAAAATGTCCAGGATGGAGGGGAGAGGGTCACCGATGATCTTTGCAGCCGTGTTCGCTGTCCGCTGGAGGGTCTTACGGTCAGCAGCACTGCAGTTCCCGTACCAGACAGTGATGCAGCTGGTCAGCACACTCTCAATGGTGCCTCTGTAGAATGTGGTGAGGATGGGTGGAGGGAGACTTGCTCTTTTCAGCCGGCGGAGAAAGTGTAGCCGCTGTTGTGCCTTTTTGGAGAGTGACATGGTGTTGGTGGTCCAGGTGAGATCCTCTGTGATGATGAAGGTGCCACTTCCTCTCTGTAGTGCGTTTCATCGTTGTTGCTGATGAGACCTACCACTGTTGTGTCATCAGCAAACTTGATGATGTGGTTGGAGCTGAACTTGGCAGTGCAGTCGTGGGTCAGCAGTGTGAAGAGCAGCGGGCTGAGCACACAGCCTTGTGGGGCCCCTGTGCTCAGTGTGGTAGAGCTCGAGGTGTTGTGGCCGACACGGACTGACTGAGGGGTCTTCCGGTTAGAAAGTCCAGGATCCAGTTACAAAGGGAATTGTTAAGGCCCAGCAGGTTTAGTTTATTTATGAGCTGTTGTGGGATTATTGTGTTGAATGCCGAGCTGAAGTCAATGAACAGCATTCTAACATAGGAGTCTTTATTTTCTAGGTGGGTAAGAGCCAGGTGGAGGGTGGAGGAAATTACATCGTCCGTAGAGCGGTTTGGACGGTATGCAAACTGGAGCGGGTCGAGTGTGTTGGGGAGGCTGGTTTTGATGTTGTGCATGACTAACCTCTCAAAGCACTTCATCATGATTGGAGTCAGTGCTATGGGACGGTAGTCATTTAGACAGGACACAGGTGATTTATTTGGTACCGGTATGATTGTTGTGGATTTGAAACACGTGGGGACGACTGCCTGGCTCAGCGAGGTGTTGAAGATATCTGTTAGGACATCTGTCTCATCTGTCAGCTGTGCAGCACAGTCTCTCAGAACACGGCCAGGTATGTTGTCAGGTCCCGCAGCCTTGCGTGGGTTAATCCTAGATAGGGTCTTCCTTATGTCGGCTGGAGACAAACAGAGCGCCCGGTCGTTGGGAGGTGTGGGCAGTTTTTGTGCAGGTGTGTCATTCTGCATTTCAAACCGTGAATAAAAGTGGTTGAGTGCATCGGGGAGGGATGTATCATCATCACAGGCCTGTGGCAGGGGCTTGTAGTCAGAGGCTCCGTGTGTCTCTGCTGTCTGTGAAGTGATTGTTGATTTTGAGCGTATGACCGTTTTACATTTTTGATGCCACAGGACAGACTGCCTCTTGCTGTTTTGAGGGCTGCTTTATCTCCTGATCTGAATGCTTCTTCTCTGGTCTTTAGCAGCCCACGAACCTCTGCTGTCATCCATGGCTTCTGGTTTGCACGTGTGGTGATGGTCTTGGTGACTGTCACATCATCAGTGCACTTTTTGATGTAAGCAGTCACAGTTTCAGTGTACTCATGCAGGTCTGTGTGGTTGTTGTAGGTGGCTGCCTCTTTAAACATGTTCCAGTCTGTGTCCTGGAAGCAGTCCTGAAGTGCTGAGGTGGCATTGTCTGGCCATACTGTGATCTGCTTTTGAACCAGTTTGGCGAGTTTGAGAAGTGGTCTATATGCTGGGTTTAGCATAACAGTGATGTGGTCCGAGTACCCGAGGTGGGGGCGGGGTACAGCCTTGTAAGCGTTCTTTACTGTCGTGTAAACAAAGTCCAGTGTGTCGTTTCCCCTTGTTGCAAAGTTCACATGTTGGTAGAACTTTGGCAAAACTGTCTTTAAGTTTGCGTGGTTGAAGTCACCGACTATGATGAAAAAGCCGTCAGGGTTATTTGTTTGTTGTTCGCTGATGGCGCTATACAGTTCACGAAGCGCGTCCTTAGCGTTTGCACACCGGGGGGGGGGGGGGGGTGTAAACTGCTACAATAACAATGACCGTGAACTCCCGCGGCAGATAGAACGGTCGACACTTCACAAACAAACTCCACCAGCGATGAAAAGTGTTTTGATAATACCGCAGCAGTTACACCAGTCTTTGTTGATATACACACACAAGCCATCTCCTCAGGTCTTACCAGACAGTGATGAATCTCTATCCGCTCGGAAGGTGGTTAGCCCGTGCTGCTGAGTGGCGGAGTCCGGGATGTTGTCGTTTAGCCATGTTTCAGTGAAAACAAACACGCAACAATCCCTTGCCTCATGCTGTGTAGACCGACTGAGTTGAATTAAGTCCAGTTTGTTTTCCAGAGAGCGAACGTTTGAGAGCATGAGTGTTGGAAGAGCTGGTCTTGTGGGGTTAGCTCTTAGCCTAGCTCGTATACCTCCGCGCTTACCTGCCAAAATCGTCAGTAGGCGAGGCCGCGGTCTCGAGGTCCGGCTCCAGCAGTAAACAAAGGCCTCGTAGCTTCTCAGTAGCCGCCGGCGAGAGTTGATGTTTGTATGCGTTGCCGATATCCAAAAGACTTTGGCGATCATAGATGAGTTTTGGGGTGATTTCCTTATGAGTTAGCGGTAAACTGACACTATTTGGAGATGAACAGACGACATTAAAAGACGTAAACGCACCGTCTTTGGGACCCAGAGTAGCCGCCGCGTCTGATCGCGCCGCCATCTTGGATTTTGTCAATGGTGCCCCAGAACTGCTCTGTTTCCCACATTCTTCATAATAACTTCCTTTGTGCTCAGCAGAACAAAGACATTCATACATTCATTTTTGGCTAAACTAGCCCTTTAACTCTGCACTACACACATATCTGCACAGTTTTGTTTTATTTAACTGGTTTGCACTCTATCTGCCATGTGCCTTATGCCACTTTATCTCTTTATTATTCTACAAATGTCCTCATTTGTATATCTGTATAGTTGTATGTACATATGTTTAAACTGTATTTATCCGTATTTGAACGTCTACTGTCAGTGTTTAATGTTAACTGTATGCACCAAGGGTCTGAGAGTAACGCAATTTCAGTTCTCTGTATGTATGTGCCGTACATGTGGAAGAATTGACAATAAAGCAGACTTGACTAACTGGTTAACTAAGCTAGAGTGAAAAAAAAAAAAACTATATGCTTTAACATCACATTGTGATTTTATTGTAAAATACTGTTAGTTTTATAGTTTTTGCAAGTAAAAATTGTCAATTTAAATATACAGTGAAAACCAGTAGTTACAGCACCTGCATTATCAGTGGTTATCAACGCATTTAAAGGTAAAAAGGAGATATCAGTACTTCAAGTAATTTGGTAAATTAACATATCACTTACTTTACGCTTATAAGCTGTAAAATATACAGGTACCAATATGCCATCCTGATACTTTTGAAACATTGTCACTGTACTTTTCACAGTCAATTCTTCTGGCAACAATAGCGGATTTTAACCATAAATTTAACAGGATATGTTCAACAGTGTAAGAGACCCTCTAAAAACATTAATCTAGTATTTGAATAGCTGAAACTGATGCTAAAGATGGGTGGGTGGGGGGGGTTATGTTTTAACCTAACCTTCATATTTGATTTTGCAATTATCATCATTACATGGTCCATAAAGTTCTTTTCATTCTTTTCCCTCTCTGATACACTGTAATGTGCTACTTTCCAAACAAAGTAAATATGTAACATAATTAGTTGATTTATCAGTAACAGCTGACAAATCTGTGCTGTGTGAATGAATAAACAGAAGACCCGTTTCTCCAGACTCTCTCACTTTCAGTGTTTTAAATCTTTGTTAATGTGCAGGTCATTGCAGAGCTGAACACAGACCACCACTGGAAAGAATCACACAGGCCTAAACTATCAAATAATGAAGGAATAATGTGTCATTTTTATTTCACATCAGGTCTTGCTTCTGCCTCAGACAAGCACTGCATTGCTTGTCTGAGGCAGAAGCAAGACCTGATGTGAAATAAAAATGACATCCGCTCTGGATTTATCGTTTTAAAAATGAACATGACAGTAATTTCACTGAAGCCGCAGTAAAAGGTGATGCAAAACCCAAATGTGTAAACGAATGTTTGAATGAGGTTCCTGTTGAAGTTGGTGCACAGAACATTTGTGAGCATGTGTGTGTTTCGGTACCTGACGATGTTGGGATGGTCAAAGTGCTCAAGTCGTTTGAGCAGCGCCACCTCTCGCACCGTGGACAGAGGAAGGCCGTCCTGATTGGTCTGCACTCTCACACTCTTCAGAGCCACAAACTGTCCGCTGTCTCTATCTCGAGCCTTGTAGACGGTCCCGTAAGCGCCGCCGCCGATCTCCGCCACTGGCTCGTACTGCACCGCGCTCTCCTGCGCCATGACCTGCAGCAAACAGCTGGACCAGCCCATAACACCTCATGACACGCTGTGACTGCTGTATGACACCAAACTCTGCCATTTAGGGGTTTCTTAAACTGGAGTCTAGGAAACCCCAACAAAGTTTATCATTACATTTATGCATTTAGCAGACGCTTTTATCCAAAGCGACTTACATTGCATTCAAGTTACAGTTTTTACATTTTATAAACTCTTGCTTTCCCTGGGAATCGAACCCATGATCTTAGCGTTGCTAGCACCATGCTCTACCATTTGAGCTACAGGAAAGCCCTGTATATCTTATATATCATATAATAATAAATTCAATTTTACATTATTTTCATTATGCTTTCTAAACACTGTTGTGAAAATATCTGTAATTCTATCGAGAGAAAACAAACAAACAAAAAAATTTGGTAACACTTTATTTTAAGGTTTCCTTACACACGTTCAGAGTTTGGTATAACACATTACACAGTAAATTTATGTAATTTGATTACAGTTGCGTATGTCAATAAAATTGTTACTTAAGTTACAAATGCAGTGTAATAAAAAACATGAAGTAAATATATTTTGCGCGTCAGTATGCCGTTTAATAAATCACCAGAGAATGTGAGCTAAAAAGCAGACGAGTCCTACAACATTTAAATACAATGAAAGGTTGCCTATCATATTTCAAAATGTTGCACTCGACATATTTTAGTCTGGCATTATTGTTTGGGAAAAGTTCCACAAGTGAATGTGTACCTTATTTTTAAATGCAGTAATCAGTAATGTAATCAAATTACAATTTTAAAAAAGTAATTAGTAATTTGTAATGGATTACTTTTGAGTAACTATCATAATAACAATAAATCATGCATAATTGCATGCAAGTAACCCTAAGCTAAACCCTAATTAATATTACTCGGTACTAAATGTAACAAGTACACCTTAAAATAAAGTGTAATCAAAGTTTTCACTTAATATAAAAAAAACGTTAAAACATTTTACAGTATAAATTGGGGTTTAGAGAGTACAGAATAAGAATATAGAGCTGCCATTGTATTTGAGGAAGGGGAACAGTGGCTTTAAAAGTTTGGGAACTTGTTGTATAACTGACCATTGTCTCAGACAGCTGGTTGGATACTTGTTGGACTGTCCAAAAATGTATCATGGTGTTTTATATTAGTGAATCTTTCAAGAAAAAAGGGTATACTGTTAGTATTGCAGTCTGAAGTACAGATTATACATGGGTTTGGCCTGTAACTGTCCCACACTCGCAGGATGAGAGTCTCATCAGTTACAATATGACTCTCACTAAACTTACAGAGTCAATAAATCACATCCGCCGAACAATGCATCAGCGCTTCTGAACACGACATCAAACGACCCGCGATTGGTGCAATATAACAAACACTCAATGAGAGACACTCACCACGTTTCTCCTCGCGTGTAGAGCTAGTCAAACTAGTTTAGAAGAGTAAAGCGCGCATCTCATCTCTTCCGAGCAGTTTCAGCGGCGCTGTGCTGTGTTCTGTGGTGTGTGTTGTTGGGTGGCGTGCTCAGCTGATATTTCATGAGTTTATTTCATGAAAGAGTGTGAGTGAAACTCTGGCCTGTTCTCAGTCTGTCTCCATTCACTTCCTGTCTGATCTCAGGGCGGAGCGACACGATCAGACCCCTCACACTTGAACCAATCACCTCACCTCAATAACACTCTCTAAGCATTAAACCTATCTCACCCTTTAACTATTAAATAACTCCATTTATCATTAAAAGTACACAGTCATAACAGACTTTATCATTAAACAGTTTATTCACATTTTGAACGTAAAAATATTTGGTAATAAGCACATGCAGTTATTTATTTTTCCTCTACCCTGCATATTTTGTAATTTGTCTTGGCTTAAAATATATCAGAATCAGAATCAGAAAGAGCTTTATTGCCAAGTGTGTTTGCACACACAAGGAATTTGTCTTGGTGTTATGAGCTTCCAGTACAGAAAGTACAAACATAGTGCAGACAACATATAATTAATGTGATAAAGAACACTAATGAAGAGAATATACAATAATTAAGAATAACAATAGTAATAAAAATAAAAATATACAGAAAAGAGACATGACCATAGAACTGTGAATGTGCATGTGTCCTATGTACAGATGAAGTACAGATGTATTCTCCCTTACATTAAAATGAGTCATAAAATTAGTGAAACTTGTATCATTTTAAGAGTAAGGAGTTTATGAATCTACTAACATAGTCCACACAACCCCCCAAAAAAATGAACAATGACAGAATTGTCACTTTTGAGTGAACTGTCCCTTTAGGTATTGACAAAGGTGTCACAAGTAAAGACTACAGTGATGTAGGGACACTGAATACACCAGCAATGAGCCTAAAGGATAATATGGGATATACACGTTACACTATTTATTCATGATTTGATACATTATTGATTAAATCAGTTATTTCTTAATGAGAAATAAAGGAGAAAGTGTGATTATTATTTTCTGTAGTTTCTTTATTCACACCTTGCCCAGTGTTTAAATCCGAATAAAAAAAGTTTGATCTACACAATCAAAACAAAAGCAACTGTTTGTTCACAAAATTTAACACAGCATTTTGAAAATATATGCACAGATGAATCATTGACAAATAGACCAGTAACATGCATTAAGAAAATGATCAGGGTCCATTTGGATTTCATGCAGACTTTAATTGTACAGATACCATATACGACTATACGTATTAAAGAAAAAGTCATCCAACAAAATAAAAAATAAATCAAATCCACTATTCCCCTTTTAAAAAGGGACCAACACATGGTCTGATGAGCCTCAGCATCACATCCACCTGGCACCTGCACAATATCCCAACAGTAAAGCAAGGACTGGACTTGAACCCGAACAAACATTTCTGGAGAAACCTGAAAACGTAGACAGAGCGAGAGAGGATCTGCTGAAAAGAATGACAGAAAATCCCCAAATCCAGGCGAGCAAATCTTATCACATCATACCCAAAAAGTCTTGAGCTGTAATCGTTGTCAAAGGTGCTTCAACACGGTATTGAGTTAAGGGTCTGGATACATATGCAATGTCATATTTTATTTATCACTTATTTATCACTGTCACTATCTTCTCACAGGTGAATCCAGGCAGGATTTGTGGGCACCAGCCCACAAGATATGGTGGTTTTGGTGCAGTACAAACAGTGAAAATGTTTCCCAGTGCTAACTAAACCTTTCAAAAGCGAGACAATGTACACCTCATGGATGCATGTTTTCTGTTGGATTTAACCTGAAGGATGTTGTCCTGGAGCTGCCTACATCTCTGAAGTTGTTTTAGGACTTCAATGATTCAATGAGTGGAAATGAATGATCTTTAATGAAGTGAAGTGACATACTGCCAAGTATGGTGACCCATACTCGGAATTTGTGCGCTGCATTTAACACATCCAACGTGCACACACACAGCAGTGAACACACACACACACACACACACAGCAGTGAACACACACCCGGAGCAGTGGGCAGCATTTATGCTGCGGCGCCCGGGGAGCAGTTGGGGGTTCGGTGCCTTGCTCAAGGGAAATTTAATTTACTTAATATGACTATATATTATGTACCTATATAATATTTGGCATATGTTAATTTATTGTAATGTGTGTTTACATCTATTTGCATTTACATTTAACAGGCACTTTTATCCAAAGCAAATGAGTGCAATAGAAGCAATCAAAACCAACAAAAGAGCAATAAAATGTAAATAATATGTAAAGTGCTATGACAAGTCTTGATTAGTGTAATGCAGTACATGTAGCAAGGTTATTTTTTCATAATAAATAGAAAGAAAACAAGTAAAGAATAGAGAACACTAGTGCTGGAGGGTCAATTTATTTAATTGTATTTTTTAAATAAAATTAAAACAAGTAGTTAGAATAGAAATAGAACAGAGAGTGCAAGAGGGTCAAGTGTAGATGGATAAGATGTGTCTTTAGCCGTTCCTTGAAAGGTTTTCTTGAAAAATTCTTGAAGGACTTGGATTGAGCTGGGCAGGTCATTCCACCAGGAGGGAACATTTACGGTAAAAGAGTGTGAAAGTGATTTTGTGCATCTTTGGGCTGGCACTTTAATGCAGCTTTCACTTACAGAACATGAGCTTCTAGAGCAGGTATTTAGGTAAAGGAGTGCAGAGCAAATTGGTGAACAGAGGTGTGAAATGCATTCTTTTCAGCTCGTTAAAGTCTAATCTTGCGGACGCGTTCTGGATTAATTGTAGAGGTTTGATAGAACTGGCTCGAAGACCTGCCAAGAGAACATTGCAATAGTTCAGCCTTGACAGAACATAAGCTTGAACAAGGAGTTGTGTAGCATGTTCTGAAAGAAAGGGTCTGATCTTCCTAATGTTGTATATAATGCAGTTTTTGCAATGTGGTCTGAGAAATTCAGTTGATCATAAATCACAACTCTGAGGTTTCTGGCTGTTTTTGAAGGAGTTATGGTTGATGTGCCTATCTGGATGGTGACATTGTGATGAAGTGATGGGTTTGTTAAAACCACAAACACTTCTGTCTTGGCAAGGTTGAGTTGAAGGAGATGGTCCTTCATCCAGCAAGAAATGTCTGTTAACAAGCTGAGATTTGAGCAGCTATTGTTGGATCATCAGGATTTTCAGAACAAGTTGGACTAAAATGACGGAGTGCATTGAAGTATTTTGTTAATAGTGTTGAAAATCAAAAATCTGTCTGGTTAACATAGCATGCTGACAAGCATTTCATCTGATTGGTGTAGTGTTTAATAATCAAGAGATTGTGTCTGAATCTTTCCTGGGATGACATTATTCCTCTGTTCTTGACCCCATTATGATGAGAGCATGCTGAGCTAAACACACAGTTGTCTTCTCTCGGTCGGCAGACATATCACCCTGCAGCCCATGACTGGTTACCCACTGAAGCTAAGCATGGTTCAGCCTGGTCAGTGAGGCCAGCAGGGAGTGCTCACCCTGCAGTCTACGTGGGTCCTAATGCCCCAGTATAGTGATGGGGACACTATATGGTCAAAAGCACCGTCTTTCGGATGAGATATTAAACCGAGGTCCTGACTCTCTGTGGTCATTAAAAGTCCCAGGATGTCCTTCGAAAAAGAGTAGGGGTGTAACCCTGGCATCCTGGTCAAATTCGTCCATTGGCATCTGACCATCACGGCCTCCTAATCATCCCCATACACTGATTGGCTGTATCACTCTGTCTCCTCTCCACCAATAAGCTGGTGTGTGGTGGGCTTTTTGGTGCAATATGGCTGCCGTCGCATCATCCAGGTGGATGAGGATATCCCCCTTCCATGTAAAGCGCTTTGAGTACCCAGAAAAGCGCTTTATAAATGTGGCAAATTGTTCTCTATTTTTACATATGTCTGAGTGAAACGGCTTCTTAAACAAGAAACAAATGTAGGCTGGGACTTGATTATGTCCTTTGGAATTTGACTGGATCACTGTTGTTGGCTAATTGTGATTGCAATCTCATACACCTCTGGACTATTTTTCAGGTTTCCATAAATGTCCTTGAAAAAAATAAAACCAATATAGATTGTGAAAAGCTGCATCTTTCTTCTATCTAGACTCATAATGAGCAACATTATTCTTTTTCATGTTGTTCCTGGCCTTCAGTCACTCACTGTGTCCTGCACTGTGTTTTTTTGTTTGTGCAATTTACTTACTAGTATTGTGTTGATGAAACAACTTAATTTCACTGAACACTTGTTTAAGTTCACTTGATTACGTGCATTTGTTAAGTAACATGGACAAAAGAGGATTCAGTGAAACGGTGAAAGCTGATTTTCTCTGTAGAGTCAAGAGTCACAGAGTCACTTCACTAGGAGGAAGCATGTTTTTTTGGCCTATCTTTGCTCAGTAGGAGCAATAAATGCAGAAGGAATCAATCTAAATGTGAGACAGATGTAAGTCGAGTGTGAACATGCTGACATGTGTCATCAGTAAAGTAAGTAAAGTAAAGTAAAGTAAAGTAAAGTAAGTAAAGTCGTGACGTATTGTCAAGTATGGTGACCCATACTCGAAATTGGTGCTCTGCGTTTAACCCATCCAAGTGCACACACACAGCAGTGAGTAGTGAACAAATCCACACACACACACACACACCGTGAACACACACCCGGAGCAGTGGGCAGCCATGCTGCAGCGCCCGGGGAGCAATTGGGGGTTCGGTGCCTTGCTCAAGGGCACCTCAGTCGTGGTATTGAGGGTGGAGAGAGCGCTGGACATTCCCTCCCCCCACCTACAATTCCTGCCGGCCGGGGGCTCGAACTCGCAACCTTTCGATTACGAGTCCGACTCTCTAACCATTAGGCCACGACTTCCCCCTCCCACGACTTCCCCCTCATCAGACATGAGGAGCGGAAGTTCTGTAAGCACCGCCTTCTCTACAGAATGGGTGTCAATGTTGATCTGGTGTCACCTTGATCTCTGAAGACCGCAGCGTTCACTGTTTCACTGAGGATTATATCATCTGGACAGAGATCATGGCTTACCAGTTCAAACTGGCTGAAAAACTGGTCCTACTCAATGACCGGGGTCAAGGAGTGCTGATCAGGATGAACCACATTAAAAAGGTGAGAGGAAAATTGATTCTTGTAATATTCACAAACCCGTGAAAAAGACTAATATAGGCAGAACGGATTTTTGTTTGTTTGAACTCGCATTGAATATGTGACTGATTGACAAAAGAATGAACTGAATTATGTTACTGTTATGTTTGTTGAATTGTTTGTAGAACCAAACAAGGCTCAAATATCCTGCTGCTTTATTAAGTGTTTTTACAGTATGTGTTTTTATAATTCAGATTGGTTTTGAACGTATATTATAATAATTTTATTCAGAGGGCTTTTAAAACCATAATTTATGTAGTGTGTTTTGTCATGTTTTCCGAAGAAAGTATATCCTGTCTCAGTTTTGTAGAGAAAGGGGAAGTGCACACAGGAAATTAACAGGACCTATCAGGCCTCTCTGTAAACCACATCTCCCTCACATACACTGCAAACAGGCTGCACTTCCTGTCTGTCTCAGAACCAGTGTTACACATATTCACAGCAGACCTTCTAAAGGACTAATCCACTGTCAAGACTAATGCAAATGTTACAGTGCAATAAATCAATAGATACATTCTCTGACCAACCCTAATGGCTTTGCACGGCTTTGTCGGCTGTCTTTGCACTGCCTCTACAGTGACTTTTGCTGTAAAAGCTAAATGTTATGCAGGCCTCTACACAAGGTTAAAAATCATATTTATCTATGCTTGATACCCACAATAAAATTGGGCATGTTGGTGTTGAATGCAGCCTATGTCATATCATTATGAAACTCTGTATGTGCCTTCTGCTAATAGCATTTTATTAATTTGTGCTATTGTTTTGATAGATTCCTTGAGACATACAGAGAACAATGATACCACTAATGTCAAACTTGCAGTCTGACATTTTAAAATTGTTTCTTTTTTTGAACTCATGATTGAGTATTGGTCTGATTTTCACAGACTTGTCTTCAGAGCATCTTCAGAGCATGCCATATGTTTGTGGTAAAAAAAATTAAATCACACTACAAGTGATTGTATTAAGGAATTTTTTTCAGTGTTTTTTTTTTCCACAAAGGTGACAGACATTAATTTGTTTTCAATCCGTGTGAATTGCGTATACAAAACTATTTTTGAAAGTATGAGGAGGATGGCTCCCCCAGAGTCTAGTTTCATCCTCATCTATCTGAAGCATCTTTCCTTTAGCTCACTGAGGATTTTTAAGGTGTACAGGTCCTTTTCAAAAAATTAGCATATTGTGATAAAGTTCATTATTTTCTGTAATGTACTGATAAACATTAGACTTTCATATATTTTAGATTCATTACAACACAACTGAAGTAGTTCAAGCCTTTTATTGTTTTAATATTGATGATTTTGGCATACAGCTCATGAAAACCCAAAATTCCTATCTCAAAAAATTAGCATATCATGAAAAGGTTCTCTAAACGAGCTATTAGCCAAATCATCTGAATCAACTAATTAACTCTAAACACCTGCAAAAGATTCCTGAGGCTTTTAAAAACTCCCAGCCTGGTTCATTACTCAAAACCGCAATCATGGGTAAGACTGCCGACCTGACTGCTGTCCAGAAGGCCATCATTGACACCCTCAAGCAAGAGGGTAAGACACAGAAAGAAATTTCTGAACGATAAGGCTGTTCCCAGAGTGCTGTATCAAGGCACCTCAGTGGGAAGTCTGTGGGAAGGAAAAAGTGTGGCAGAAAACGCAGCACAACGAGAAGAGGTGACCGGACCCTGAGGAAGATTGTGGAGAAGGACCGATTCCAGACCTTGGGGGACCTGCGGAAGCAGTGGACTGAGTCTGGAGTAGAAACATCCAGAGCCACCGTGTACAGGCGTGTGCAGGAAATGGGCTACAGGTGCCGCATTCCCCAGGTCAAGCCACTTTTGAACAGAGAAGCAGCACTGGACTGTTGCTCAGTGGTCCAAAGTACTTTTTTCGGATGAAAGCAAATTTTGCATGTCATTCGGAAATCAAGGTGCCAGAGTCTGGAGGAAGACTGGGGAGAGGGAAATGCCAAAATGCCTGAAGTCCAGTGTCAAGTACCCACAGTCAGTGATGCTGGTGTTGGTCCACTGTGTTTTATCAAGGGCAGGGTCAATGCAGCTAGCTATCAGGAGATTTTGGAGCACTTCATGCTTCCATCTGCTGAAAAGCTTTATGGAGATGAAGATTTCATTTTTCAGCACGACCTGGCACCTGCTCACAGTGCCAAAACCACTGGTAAATGGTTTACTGACCATGGTATTACTGTGCTCAATTGGCCTGCCAACTCTCCTGAGCTGAACCCCATAGAGAATCTGTGGGATATTGTGAAGAGAAAGTTGAGAGACGCAAGACCCAACACTCTGGATGAGCTTAAGGCCGCTATCGAAGCATCCTGGGCCTCCATAACACCTCAGCAGTGCCACAGGCTGATTGCCTCCATGCCACGCCGCATTGAAGCAGTCATTTCTGCAAAAGGATTCCCGACCAAGTATTGAGTGCATAACTGAACATAATTATTTGAAGGTTGACTTTTTTTTGTATTAAAAACACTTTTATTTTATTGGTCGGATGAAATATGCTAATTTTTTGAGATTTGGAATTTTGGGTTTTCATGAGCTGTATGCCAAAATCATCAATATTAAAACAATAAAAGGCTTGAACTACTTCAGTTGTGTTGTAATGAATCTAAAATATATGAAAGTCTAATGTTTATCAATACATTACAGAAAATAATGAACTTTATCACAATTTGCTAATTTTTTGAAAAGGACCTGTATGTACTGTGATTCTGCTTTAGAATTATTTGTATTTAAAAAAAAAAGTATTATAGAAATAAAGTTAAATTGAATAGTGAGGCCAGAAAATCTGTTAAATATCATGTACAGGTTACACGATCATGTCCTGATCAAAGCATCCTTCATCATTCAACATTGAGGGGCAAGAATGTTTTTGGGTTGTTTGGCATTCTGATTTTTTTATGTTATTTTTTTCATGTATATGTTTTTTTTTTCTTCAGGTATGCACAGACCCAAAGAGAAGGCCATCATACTTTACTGACAAAAGCATGGAATCTACTACAAAATACATCAACAGAAAATTTCCCAACATTGACATCAGGGGTGGCAGTGTGAGTATTCACAAATAAAAAGGGATTCAATGTTGTCTTTCTATTTGGCTCAAATCTTGAATTTAATTTCCTTGTTTTTTCAATATGTATCTGCAGCAACATCTGAGCAGCATACAGAAGCAGAAGTCAGCCATATTGGAGGGCCTGCACAGTTATTACGAGTCCTTCATAGATGTCATGGAGTTCAGGGTAAGCATGTCAACAGATTAAACTCCTTGTCAAGTTAAGTCAAATTCATTTGCTGGCCATCTTGGTAAAATAGCCAGGCTGCAGTTTCTAGTCATGCAAGTACAGCTTAATCTACTTAAACTTAAACTGAGAAAGATTCATTTTCAAAGACTCACTGAAGGATAAAAGACTACATTTTTACAGCTGTTTGCAAAAAACAAAACAAAACAAAACAAAAAACCAATATGTCAAATGAGCAATACAAGCTTAATTTGTAAGTTGGTATTTAAAGTGGGGAAAACAGTGGCAATAGATAGACACTAAAGATAAAGTTAAAGTAGAAATAACCAAAAATGTCTATTAAATGTAAATATAAATATGTGTCTTAATTTGGGCCCTGACTTCTTTAAAGGTAGTCTCAGTTTGCTAATGCTTGACCTGTCATATTGATAAATGTGTTGAAATGTTATATCAGCGAGGTAAATCTTTCAGGAGCTAAACCTAAAAATGTCCCACTAACCTTTGTCTTAGCCTGATGGAGAGAAAATGCCCAGAAGCTAGCAGCTGACTTCAACACTTTAGTTGGGCATTTCTGAGGAAAAATATCGATAGATTTGTTGATGAAATGTTTGTAAGGCTTATGTCAGTGTGCCTTAATATTAATATTAGAGTTAAAAAGTGTTTTGAAGAGCCACCACATTCCAAAGATGAACATTATCTTACACATTAACTAATGCTTTACTAACTATTTGTAATAAAACTTGGTATGTAATGTGACTGATTTATACTTTCATATATTTTCATTATTCTTCTTATAATATCAGTCATTTTTATCTTATATTTGTTTTTAATCTCTATTCATTTATTTACGCATATATTTTCTCTTTAGGACCATGTTTATGAGTTGCTCAACACAATAGATGCCAGCCAGTGCTACTTTAACATAGTAAGTATGACTCTTGAAGACAAGATAGAAAATCAAAGGAAGCAGATATTCTTTTACATGAATCTGTGGTCATAATCCATTTCAGGCTGTAAATTTTGACTTCACCAAGAACTACCTGGACCTTATCGTCACCTACGCCTCAGTCATTTACATGTTGTCTCGCATCGATGACAAGAAGGCAATTGTCGGAATGTATAACTGTGCATATGAGTTCTCAAATGGAAACAGGTAACACACCATGTGACCACATTTTTAGACACAGTCACAGTGCTTTTTTGGACAGTTGTATGTACATTATCAAGTGGCTGGCCATAATTTTATTGGCTTGTATTTGTCTGTTGAAGCAGCTAAAAAGTCCTTGGCTCAAATACATAATACAAATGCATGAAATATTTAAGTGAGGGTAGTAGAATATCAGAAATATATAATAATGCACTATATTTGACCCTGCAGCACAAAACCAGTCTTAAGTCGCTGGGGTATATTTGTAGCAATAGCCAAAAATACATTGTAGGGGTCAAAATTATAGATTTTTCTTTTATGCCAAAAATCATTAGGAGATTAAGTAAAGATCAAGTTCCACAAAGATATTTTGTAAATTTCCTACTGTAAATATATCAAAACATCATTTTTGATTAGTAATTTGCATTGCTAAGAACTTCATTTGGACAACTTTAAAGGAGATTTTCTCAATATTTAGATTTTTTTGCACCCTCAGATTCCAGATTTTCAAATAGTTGTATCTCACACAAATATTGTCCAATCCTAACAAAAACATACATCAATGGAAACATTATTTATTCAGCTTTCAGATGATGTGTAAATCTCAATTTCGTAAAATTGACCCTTATGACTGGTTTTGTGGTCCTGGGTCACATATGATTGTGTGTGTGTTATAATTATGTGCAGTGATCCCTCGTTCCCTCGACTTGGTCAGATGTTTATAGAGTACGACCATCCCTGGAAAAAGCTTTCAGAGGAGTTTGGTCCCCACACCAAGGTCAGTCCCCTTTAGATACACTGCAGTAACTCTGCAGTGATTTCCATATGTTTAAATGTTGGTAACAAAATTATTTTATAGACAATTATATATACAAAATAATATTCTTATGACATGCAAAATGAGTGTTTTCATCCTTTTATCAGCATCAGTCTTATTATATTCTTGTGCTTAGCACGAACAGCCCTGTTTCTGTTTGCTGTGCAGCCATATTAAAGAGAAATGAAAACCTAGTAAATATTGAATCGATTTAACTTAAACAAATAGTCATTCTAGTCTTAAAGTGATTTAGTTGCAGGGTTAACATGAATAACTGTGTTGTTGGTCAGTCTGTGACAGAAGCTCTCCTCTCACTGCTCATGTTGTATCTACGGAGGAATGGTTCTGCTGACCAGTGGCGCAACGCTCAGCTCTTGTCTCTGCTGGCATCCCCCGCTACCATGCTCACCCCTGTATGCTGTGACACAGTATGTATATCTTCCACTGTGCAGATCATCAGTTATCGCTTCAGCTGTGTGGTTTAGCTTGGCTTTTTGAATATATATTTTGATTATATTTTTGAAGTCATGATCAGTACACAGTTGAGCATTTGGTTGTTTGTATAAAGGACTGACACTGAACATTGTTTTCAGATGGCTTGTGAGTATCTGTCCATGGAGGTGATGGAGCGCTGGATCCTCAGTGAGTATCTGTTATGTACAAGGAGACATGCAATTTCAGTACAATCTTCCAATATTTGTTAAATACTGTATGTCAACATCACTAGACAAATCATGAAAAAACATGCTGAAGTAATATTTTATGTTCATAAACCAAGATAGCTGCTCTAGCTATGGCTCTGAATCAACAGTGGAAACACTTTGGGTTTAATTTCACTGGACTCAAGAACAGCATGTGAGAACTGTGAGAAGGTTGCTGCTGTCGCTTTCTGCCAAAACCACTCACCTTTCTGTCTTACTTTGCTTACCTATAATATTATACACTATATTTGATTTAAATAAAGAAAATGGCAAAAACCAAACATAAATGTTAAAAAGGGAAAGCATAGTGCATTGGTAGTCTGACTGGGGCTGTTAGAGAGCAAGTAACCACAGAAGCAACAAATAAAGAATTGAACTTGGGTTTCATTTACTATCCATGTGTGAAATCTGTGCACAAATGTTTACACAAAGAAATCATGATTCATCAGAGATTTTGCATTAAAAATATGTTCTCTGTTATCTTATGGTTGTCAGTTGGCTTCCTGTTGTGCCATAGCACTCTAAATGCCAATGCTAACTCTCAGAATTTATGGAAGACTGCCCTCCGTAACGGCCTGTACATCACAGTCATCAGAGACGAGGTTCTTAACATACACAAGCTCTCGGAGGACTTCTTCGACAGTCTCAAAGGGTAAGGCATGCATACACAGCATGTATCAACAGCTGGCCACTCAGTAAAGGAATGCTTCTTTAAGATTTTGTCGTATACACAGAATTATTTCTTATAATCTAAACAGTTTATCTTCACATTTGTTTATTTCCAGATACAGTAAGCGCATTCCTGATATCAAAGAATGTAAAGAGTATGTCATCACTAACTGGTGAGCATCTTAAGTATTTCAAATGTCCCAAATGGGCATCAAGCTTTTAATAGACTCCAGACTGCAGACAAAATTTTCACCCATCTCACGGGGTTTTCCAGCGGGGCATTACGGAGAGAGAAGCGCAACTTCCTGAGAAATGCCCTGAAGGAACTTACCAAAGTTTTGGAAGATGAACCTGCATTGCTTGGACCCAAGGTTTCAACTGGTCTTTTACTTTATTATAATTATTATTATTATTATTATTATTAGTAGTAGTAGTAGTAGTAGTAGTAGTTTTTTATTTAATTAGTAATTTTTTTTCTTTTGCTGTATTTAAATGCGAATAAATTGCAAAAAATGTAGTGTGGTAGGACACACATGAACTCAAATCTCTGTGGCATGACCTAAACAGTATATGTGCTCCCTATAGGCTTTGATTGTGTTCATGGCACTGTCGTTCTCCCGTGATGAAGTGCTCTGGCTTGTGCGTCATGCTGAGAACATCCCCAAAACCAAAACCCCGGAGGACTATGCAGACTCGTAAGTTTCACTGAGCTACAGTATTTATGTGAGGAGCATTCCACATTCAACACATTTGTTATGTATGTGACCTTCTCTATTATATTAATTCACTATTCACTAATCACTTCACTTTAATTTACCAACAAACCAAATATGTTATGCAAAACATTCATATGTTCATATGCTAAATGTTTTTGTTGTACAGCCAGATGGCAGAGCTCCTCTACTACATGGAAAAGCTTCGCACTCTATTGGCCCAACACAGATATGTTATACAACGCTACCATCTTAAGTACTTGTCACAGTATGATGCTCTAGCGCTGAATGACACCATTCAGGTACTCCGGCACATGGCACTGCTCACTAAAGCACAAAAAATGTTCTGCATTGCTATAAGAAGGTTTGCAGTTTTGCTTTATTTTCTATCTTCTCATTTCAGGGTATGTACGTCTGTCCGGAGGAAGAATCGGTTCTTATGTCTTCATTTGTCTCAACTCTGTCTGCAATGAGTCTCAAGCACTGTGAGTTTTCTTTCTGATTTCTCTAAACAGGCTGTATGCTCTGAGCATAGGTACGGAAAAAAGGTTGGATTTAATTGGGTTGGATTTGTTTGGGTTTGTAAACTAAAAATGGATTTGTTTGGGACCAGTGTAAACTAAAAATGTGTAGCATGAATTCAAATACAATTGTTACATACAGATTTATTTACTTTCTTAATACTCTGGTGATCTTTTTATACAGTGGATGCAGGAGAAGAGTTTGACATGAAACCATTCAGACTGGACTGGTTAAGACTTCAGGTATAGCTTAAGCAAAAATGAATTCATTTGAAGCCTAAATAAGAAAGGAAAACAGGCAAAAATGAAATTCCGTAGGAAGACCTTTGGCCACACACTTTCATTCATTTACTGTGGTTGAAGTTGAAATGTCCTGAATACTTTTTAAATGAAAATATGTGGGGAGCATGTTCATCTAATCAATAAGATCTCACAGAAGAATACAGTAGGAAAATGATTACCTTATTTTTCAGCTTTTTTAAAACATCTGTTTCGTTACTGCTACATCTTGAACCATGTTTCTTTATTTAATTACAGCACGCCAAATTTACCTATGTCACCCACTGGGAAACCACAGGGCTAGTTCTTAACCCAGTTAGAAAATTTTTCCTGATTTGAGTTTTTGTGTTTCTTTATTATTATTATTATTATTATTATTATTATTATTAAAATTTAATTTAGCAATTTAAAGTAATTTATCTTTAAAACTTAATCTTTCTCTCAATTTTGCACACAATGTATAACAGACTACATAGATACATTCACTATGTTTGTTTTCATGGCCTTCAATTTGCACACTTGGAGGACAACATTGGGCAAGATGGAATAATGTATCTATGTATAATGTTCTTTTCAGTAAAATAAAGATGATAACATCTGTTTATTCGAAGAAATAATCAGCCAATTAATCAATTAGCAAAATAATCTTTACTTGCAGCCATATTTTGTATACACATGTCTGCCAAATGAATAAATGCAAGTAGTGCACTCTCAACTGGACTAAAGTATCCATAATATCTCTAAAATGCAATTACAATAATCCATCAAAAGTTATGCCAACCATTACAGATCTGATGACTCAATGTTTTTGCATTCTTAAGGCTTACACCAGTATTGGTAAAGCTCCTCTGGCACTCAAGGAATACCCTGAGCTTGCCAAGGTCATGAACATGGCCCAGTTTCACACTAGGATGATGGACAATGTGAATGAACTCCTCTGTGAGACGGCTGATCTCTCTATCCTCTGGTGAGTCACTTCTGAGTCATTGAGTGAAGCTGTGACATTAATACAAATGTACATTTGTGTTTTGTGGTGTAATGATCATCAGTAAATAATAACAATACAAATAGAAATTCTGTTTTTTTTTTGCTGAATTTGCTTTTATTTGTATAAAGACATTTTCCTGGCTGCTCTTTACTATAAAACGGTCACGTTCCCTCTCGGGATACAAGGAGCGCGGAGACGTGGAGATTCAATAAGACTTCTTTTATTGAAGACACACAGGACGAGGAGCTTGGGGAGAGAAGAACACATCTGACGTTCAATACCAGACACAGGGGCAGGGAAACACAGGGCTTATAAACACAAGGAAATCAACGGACACAGGTGTGGACTAATTAAACAGGGCTAGGGACTAATCAACTCATAATGACAGGAACAGGAAGGCAACATAGAGACACGGGAGGAAGGGGAAACAAGACACAGGACTGACATTACGCCCCCCTCCGGAAGGTGTGTCCTCACGCCATCCCATCTAATCCCATCTAGCGGGGGCCCGTTCCCAGAGTCATGGCGGGACGGGGGACTCGGGAGGCCAGGGCCTTATCTTTTCGGACTGCCCGAGGGGTTCTGTGGCCTTGGCCCTTGGCCTGGCCACACAGGCTGTGACCCCCTTACCCCCCCCCCAAATTTTCTTGGGGAAGCTCCCTTGCAGCGCAGACTCTGTCGGGGGCTCTTGCAGCGCGGACTCTGTCAGACGCTCTTGCAGCGCGGAGCTGGACGGAACCAGTGGAGACGCAGGAGAGCTGGGCGGGACCAGCGGAGACGCAGGAGAACTGGGCGGGACCAGCAGAGACGCAGGAGTCCACCTGCGAGGAGCAGGCACAGGAGGGCGCTCTTGAAGCGCGATTTCGCGGGGGCGCTCTGGAGGCGCGGGTTCGCGGGGGCCCTCTGGAAGCGCGAGCGGCGGTGTGCTCGGGGGAGCCGCGGACGACGGCGGGCTGGCTCCGGCTCGGGCCCGATGTCTCCCAGACACCGGTATATCCCTTCCCTCCAGGTCAATCCAGCGGTGTCTGGGAGGTCGATGGGGAAGTGGAAACCGGCCCCGAGCCGGAACAGGTGGAGAATCGCCGCGTCATGGAGCTCCGAATTCCTCGCGAGCCCGCAGAACACCTCCGCGTACTCCACCAATGGCAGCCCGCGGCGTATCAGGGCGGCGAACTCCATCGCCGTGGAGGGGGAAAAAACAGGAACAAACAAAAACTAATTCAAAACACGGAAAACAAAATGGGGGAGAAGCGCCGCTTACTTATGTTTTGGGTCCGGTATTCTGTCACGTTCCCTCTCGGGATACAAGGAGCGCGGAGACGTGGAGATTCAATAGGACTTCTTTTATTGAAGACACACAGGACGAGGAGCTTGGGGAGAGACGGACACATCTGACGTTCAATACCGGACACAGGGGCAGGGAAACACAGGGCTTATAAACACAAGAAAATCAACAGACACAGGTGTGGACTAATTAAACAGGTCTAGGGACTAATAAACTCATAATGACAGGAACAGGAAGGCAACATAGAGACACGTGAGGAGGGGGAAACAAGACACAGGACAGACAAGACACAGGACTGACAAAAACACTATTAATGTTTTTTTTTTTGTTTTTTTTCGGGGGTCTGTCAGTCTCCAAAATTACAAAATGCACATCTAATTATCATAACAGTTTCCATATGACCCACACTCTACATTTCAAGGGCCCGATTTACTAAACAGGGCAAATTAGCGTTAGAGTGCAATTCCATAAAAGCTCAGATGGGAGGAGAAAATTCTGTGTGTGATTTACTGACAATGCGCACATTAAAGAACACAGACACAGCAGATCATTTCCATAATGACCAGCGCAATCTACCAAGAGCAGCGCAAATTACCGCCTGCTTTAAGACATGCTTTTTTGGGCATTAAATAATGGTGCAGATACCAGTAATTTGACGAGCGCAAACATTAATAAATCGCATTGCGTGATTTATTTTAATACTCCCTCCTATAAATTTTGTGTCTGAAAGGGAAACTCCTACAAATGCATATTCAATGAGGTCAGGCACAAAAACACTCCTTTTCAACTCTAATTCTTCAATGCGCGTCTTTAGTAATTCCTGACAGTACTATTTTAACGGCAAAAGATGGTTTGTGCTGGCACAAGTTGTTAGTAAATATGGCCCCTAATCTTCTAAAATCATGTGATAGGCTTGTGTGACATCTGTTTTGTTATTCACATATAACCTTCCCCTCTGCAGATGCTTTGAAATTACAAAAGTTGCATTCACTAATGACACATTGACACCATTTGACATCAATGACCCCAAACTGTGTTGGTTCTTGCATGTTTCCATTGATGTTAATGACCTTTCAGAGCTGTAGGTTTCAAATGCTAATCAGAGGAGAAGATTTTGACTAATGATTTGTCACACAGAAGATCATATTGAGACCATGAGTACGGAGTGTGCTACACAGAAGAATGCTTTTCTTTAGGGACTCATTTAACCACAAATAAATACAGTACACTGTTAAAAATTCATATGGTTAAAGTTACCATGACCAAATCAAGCAAGTGATATTTTTATTGTTATTCCCAACTGTTGAAGTTTGCATCATCTGTAAGTCTTAAAAAAATGCATACAGCTTAGAGATACAGAAAATTATTTTGAGTTGACATGACTGTGATGTTTCAGTTTCCACGCACGTGTGTTTGAGAAGCTGTTCTCTCAGAGCAGTGAGGATGTGTCCATGCATCGCTACCTCACAGCTTTCCCGGTCATCTGTTCACACTTCAGTCAGTGTGTCCATCCTCTCTGTCCAGAAGAGGTCAGTACTTGCTCGCCAATGTTTTAGACATCCCTAATACGTATATAAGTAAGCTTGACCAGCTTGATTGTGCAAGACACTCTTTAGATATTCTTATTCTGTGGGCCATATGAGCCAACTAATTCACACCTTTACAGACAAAATCAATTGCATCTGAGGGACTGTCACAATGTAAATGCACCTGACTAAAGATAACTGAAATACATATATTTCAGTACTGATCCACACATACTTTATTCTTCTTTTTATTCTTTCTTTCTTTAGTTCAAGATTTTTGCCAGCATATCATTCGTAATGCTAGTACTGAGTCGATTTCCTTGTTATTGTGACCACAATTTATGGAATCTATTATTGCCCTCAGACTGTCATCAAATCTTTTATTATAGACTTTGTGTTAAAAACATAAAAATTGTCTGTCTTGTATCTCACAGCCAATTGGTGGAATCAAAAGGAGAATCCAAATTTTTGTTCCAGTATCATCTAGATAATATATGCCACATTTAGACCTAATGGCCAAAAGTGTGAGGTTTTAATGAAATTTTACCACAGATCATTTTCAAAGGAAAATCTGCAACACTATTTGCACTACAACTAAATGCTGTTCTGTCATATGTTTCTTGTTAAATGCATGCATGTGCATGGACTAGACTGAAGATATAGAGAATCAAAGCTTGAAGCTGTGTGTGACCTTTCTGGAGGAGATTTCCCGTCAGACGTGTACGGTTGTGCTGGAGATATGTGCTGAACAGTGTAACCTACATGAGAAGGTACATTGCAAGGTTGCTTAAAACATAGTCATAAAGACATGGAGATCAATCAACATTAAACTTAATTAAAATTATAATTAAAGGGGTCTGGATTTAGACTTTTATTAGATATAATATCAGATATCAATATCTCTGTATGAATATTATAGAGTGGATAGGCATTCTACAGAAGAGCAATTGTTTTTTTTTTTTTTAAACAGACAAGAAAGTAAAACCATTGTAGGATACTATATCATCTACACTTCATAAGCATGCAGTGTTTTTCAGTTGTGTTGTGCTGTGTTTTAGTTATTGCCCAAACACAGTGCTGAGACCATCAGTGCAGCACGCAATAAAAAACTGAAGAAGTCATTACCAAAGAAAGGAGATGTGCCTAAAGAGAAACCAGGGACGGAAAGCCTCAGGAAGGACAGATTCATTGTCACAAAGTATGTATCCTCTTGCAGTATCATTATAATAACAGTTTGCTGTACATATGAACACCCACTGGCTCTCTTCTCTTGTAGTCTGGATAAGATGCACCAGGCACTGACAGAACTGTGCGCTTCCTACAGTATCTGTGCTGATTTCATCGTGTTCAAACACATCATTGTACCTGCCGAATTCCTGCTCTCACAGCTGGAGATCAGAATCAACAAGTATTGCTCCTTTTTAAGTATTTATTATGAAACTGCACTGTTGACAAGATGAGTTTGTTGAAAATCCTCTCAGGTACACATTGTGTCTTAAAGGAATACCCCAAGTTCCCCATTTTTTGAGGTCACAATGAAGCACGTACAATGGAAGTAAAATCAGAATCATGAAGTGTATCTTTTTAGGTGTAATATTATCATGCTAAGTTATAAAATTGGACACAACTTTACACAGAAAAGGTTTTCACACTAAAATGATTTTAACACGGATATTTTTCACGCCTTGTGGTTATTCTTATGAAGCAGAGTATTTTAACTTTTACAGATTGGCCCCATTCCCTTCCATTATGTGTGCCTCACTGTAATCTAGACTTTAGCTTTCAAAAACTATTTTTGTGGTAATCAACATTATGCCTCAAGATCAACTGTCAATTTAACATAACTTGTTTTGAACCCAGAATATTCCTTTAAAGGTTGTTTGAGAGAGAGTCAGCCTTCAAAACTGTAAAATGTAAATGAAAAAGCATTTGCTAAAAACACACCAGTCTGATAAATCATTAATCATGCACTGCTTTGTTCATTCAGCATTACTGCGACCTAATGAATAGAGGTTTACAGGGTTATTGTACAGATGGCCAATTATAACCAGAGCACTCATGAAATCGCCCGACCCTCTGACCTGCTGGCTGGGATTCAGGCATATGTTACAAGTCTGCAGAGCCTCAGCTGCTACATTAACATTGATGTCACACGACTGGTGAAGAGTGTCTTGTTACAGCAGACACAACCGCTGGACTCATATGGAGCACAGACCATCACAGCACTCTATACAAATTGGTAAGTCCTCATAAAAATGTATTAGTTTACAAGGCCATTCCTTCTAAGCTGAGACTTTCCCTCACTACCACTAGGCTGTGGATCAGTGACCACCTTTCATGAAATCAAACAAAACTGGTTCCACTCTGACCAAAGTGTGCATGTGCATGCATGAATGAACACAATGACATTCGAAAGTTTTTCCCGTACTCTTTTTACACAACTCGCTGCCACCAGTCTCTGCTCCTGACCTTCGTCCAGAGATGGTGTGAAGAACTCAATTGCAGTGTAGGCAATGCCAGTTGACCCCAGACAACCATTCAGTTCATGTTCACATCAAGCGTGCCTGATAAATCCTGAAAAGTGACACCAAAACATTCACCCCTGGTGGCTGGCTGCAGTATTAATAAACCCTGCGCTCTCCATCTAAACAAACTGGACATAAGCCAAACTAAAAATCTAATTGCACTTCAAATAAATATTTTGATGTTTTAATGCTTTATGTCATTTTAGGTAGTTCTTATCATGCAGAGGTATGTCGAAGAGTTCGTTTTTCTTATTAGTTTGTTTTTAGTTAGTTATTTGATGCAGACTTGGACTCCAAATGATGTCATCGGCACAAGATGACAGCCCCTATACCTGGGACATTTTGGCTTCGCTTTTCTATAGTGGAAGGAACCGGAGGGTCATCCATCTTTTTTACAGTCTATGGTTCACATACTATAGCAACAAGTGAAAAACTATGCGGACAGACACAAATACACTTTCGGTTTGAATGGCTGCTTCACATGTCACAGCTGACTTTTCTCAAAGTTACCTCTCAAATAGTAGCATTTTGTTTCATTTTTTTCTTGATGTCCCCTTCATCCAGTGCTGTTTTTCTCTCCATTCTTAAGTATCTTGTTGTTGTTTGTTTTACTGACTGAGAAACCGCTTCAGATGAATCAGAGTGAGAGAGTGATCTGAACAAATATGATTAAATTCAGACTGGTTTGCCAAGCTATTTGGCTAATTCACTCAAAAGAAAAAACTGACTGATAACAATGATTAATTCACACATGATTTGTTTTGCTGGTTCATTCGACAGAAATAGGGACACACATGATAACAGATGAAGTATTTGCAGGCAAAAAGTTTGTCAGGTCAGTCAGAATGCTGATGGTGCATACAGTGCTGTTGCTGTCTGAATGTTTTCTGTCAGATTGGTTGCGTATCAATAACGCATTCAAAATGTCGTGAGTTCTGAATTACTGAAACACTGATTCATGGATTCAGGAACTGCCTTTATGAGTGCGTCACTGAATCATAGAACACTTACATTTGTGCTGTTGTTCTAAATATCAGATTTGTAGTCTCCAATTTAAATGTGACACTGGACCACAAAACCTGTCATATGTCACGTTTCGCTGGAGCACGGGAACGAGGAGACTCAGGCGATATAATTCACACAGTCTTTAACAGAAATCAAAAGCCAAGGACTATTGAGCCCGCAGGAGACATGATATGACGTATAACACCGGACACCAGAGGCAGGGAAACACAGGGCTTAAGTAACAGGAGCCAAATTAGATAATTAATCAAACACAGCTGTAACAACTGGAAATAAATGGGACCGAACGAGAACAGGAAAAACCAAGTAAGGACATGGAGGGAGAAACTGGGTCAAGGAACACATGGCACAAAGACAAACACAAAACGGACCATAAATGTGACATTATAAGGGTCAATTTTTCGAAATTGAGATTTATACATCATCTGAAAACTGAATAAATAAGCTTTTAATAGGACAATATTTGGCCGAGATACAAGTATTTGAAAATCTGGAATCTGAGGGTGCAAAAAAATATTGAGAAAATTGCCTTTAAAGTTGACCAAATTAAGTTCTTAGCAATACATATTACTAATCAAAAATAATAAAAAAGTTTTGATATATTTACGGTAGGGAATTTACAAAATATCTTCATGGAACATGATCTTTACTTAATATCTTGATGTTTTTTGGCATAAAATAAAAATTGATAATTTTGACCCATACAATGTATTGTTGGCTATTACTACAAATATACCCGTGCTACTTACGACTGGTTTTGTGGTCCAGGGTCACAAATGTAAGTTGTTAAGAGAAGCAGTCTATCAGCGGAAGTTTAAAATCAGCTCGTAAGTGTATTTACTTGTCTCAGTGTTTAGCGCATTTGCCGTTGCTAGGAAACGCTTATTTTGTTTACTGGGATGAGAGTTGCTGAAATCGCGTTTGGTCTCGTACTGTATCGTGTATCTTGTCAGTGTGTGCACTTGCTTGGCCATTTGTAGTTGATAAACAGGAAAGTGGGTCCAGCTGAATTGAAATGATCATTTGTTGGATTGGTATAATAAAGGTTATTATACCGCGGCAGCGGTCGCGGCAGTCGTCGTGTGAAGCCCTCTTAGTGTGAAGACCAAAGAGTGTAAAGACCATCGACTCTACCGTGCGACTCCACCGGGCAGGGACACCGGCAAGGGATAGTAGTAGCTTTTTATTTAATTTTTTCATTGATATGTTTATTATTGAAATTTTGTTATATGCATGTGTCAATTTGATTTAATTTCTTTATTTTCTTAAATATGTGGGTAGATAGTATTTATAGAGTTGTAACTTTTTAGTTTTAGTTACTTTTTCTTATTTGTAAGTCGCTTTGGACAAAAGCGTCTGCTAAATGACAAAAGTAAAGTAAGTAAAAGTAAATGCCATATCACCACAGCCATATCACCCTGCAGCCCAAGGCAGGTTGCCCACTGAAGCTAAGCAGGGTTGAGTCTGGTCAGTACCTGGATGGGAGACCTCCTGGGAAAAACTAGGTTGCTGTTGGAAGAGATGTTAGTGAGGCCAGCAGGGGGTGCTCACCCTGTGGTCTGTGTGGGTCCTAACACCCCAGTATAGTGACGGGGACACTATACTGTAAAAAGCTCCGTCTTTCGGATGAGACGTTAAACCGAGGTCCTGACTCTCTGTGGTCACTAAAAATCCCATGACACTTCTCGTAAAGAGTAGGGGTGTAACCCCGGTGTCCTGGCCAAATTCCCTCCACTGGCCCTTATCAATCATGGCCTCATAGTAATCCCCATCCACGTGATTGGCTCTATGACCCTCTCCACCTGTAGCTGGTGTGTGGTGAGCGCGCTGGCGCCGTTGTACTGTGGCTGCCGTCGCATCATCCAAGTGGATGCTGCACACTGGTGGTGGTTGAGGAGAGACCCCCACATGATTGTAAAGCGCTTTGGGTGTACGGCAATACACAATAAATGCGCTATATAAATGCATCATTCATTCATTCAAATGTGGTTAATGTGTTTAAATGTATTCCGGTTTAAACAGTTTCTGTTGTTAGGTTTCTGGAGGGTCTCTTGCGTCAGGCCAGCAGTGCTCTCATAGTACACTGTCCTACCACACAATGTTTTGTAAACCAGAATACTGAGAATGAGCAGAGCTTTCATGCTGAGGAATACTCTGACATATGTGGTAAGATGAAAATTAACATAATATTTCAGCTACATAGCTAAATATTGAATCTAAATATTTTATTTCACATTTTTAAAGGCCCACTGGATCTGTATACCGATTTAACTTAATTTTCATACATTAAAGCATTTGTTTCACATAATATTACACGCTTTTCTTATAATAATAATAATAATAATAATAATACAAAGTAATATAATATGTATGAAAAGATATTTAAATCATTCTGTATACAAGTCTACACTCCCTCTTTTTGTATTTACTTAAAATTGTATTATTATATTAAATGGATACATGGCAAAATTCTAATTGTGATTTTATGGTGACATTTCTGTGTAGGTTTGCGATCGTTGGCTGAACTGATTGGCCCTTACGGACTGAAGTTTTTAAATGAGAACCTCATGTGGCACATCATATCCCAAGTTGGAGAACTGAAGGTATGACGTCTTTCAAAATGAAGACATAATTTATCTTTTGACATAATTTTCAAATATGGCTAAATAAATTGGCTAAGTAAAGCTAAATAAAGTGTATAAATGATTGAATTAAATCATGTTGTCACTGTCAGAAACTCGTAAGTGACAACATGGATGTCCTGGTGCAAATGAGAGCTAACTATGACAATCCTGAAGCAATGAGTGACCTTCAAAAGAAACTGACAGGTACAATTACGGAGCCTAAATTTTCAAACATCATTACTCAAGCTTAAATCTGATCTGTCAAGATTTAGAAACATATTTCCTACATAATTGTCTGCAGTTTTTAACATTCTTCCTTTCAAAGATAATCACAACAACTACTTTATAATTAAATATAAATAAATCACAAAACAAATAGGTTACACTTTATTTTAAGGTGTGCTTGTTACAGTGTAAATTAAACATTTAAGTACTGAGTAGTATTAATTAGCTACATGTACTTACTATATGGTTAGGGTTAGGATTAAGGTTTGCCTTAGGGTTACTTGAATGTAATTATGCATATTTTATTGTTTCTATAATAGTAAATACATGTAACGTGTAACAAGGACAACTTAAAATAAAGTGTTGCCAACAAATAAACGTGTTGCCTCTCGCTTGGGTGATAAAGGTCTACTGAACTAAGAAACGGTTACGTTCTAGAGAATTCCCACTGTATGGCAGAAGTTTGTGGGGGTCCTATTATTTCCCAGTATGTGGATACTCCTGTGGACAAAGCAAGCTCTATACAGATATGGTTTTCTAAGTCTGGTGTTGAAGAATTTGACTTGCTTGCACAAAGAGCGTCGGGGGCCAGTTGAATAAACTTACCTGACCAACTAGCAGTTAGCAAGGGGTAATGAGTTGTATTTTTTGGAGGGAAAAAAATTAGATGACTAATTTGTATAACTAGTGATAAATAAATTTGGGATGAATTGAAACCAACATTGAAATCAGCCAACAACCTCACTGATGCTCCATTAATCTCACCCCTTGCTGCTATAATATCTTCCACTGATGGCTGAAACATGAGACTTGAATCAAGCTTTAAATATCCTCTCTTGGCTAATTAAAGTTGTGATGTAAAGAAAGTAGCGACATTTATTTATTTTGTTCTGTATTATGACGTAGTCAGAGTGAAAAAATGTTATTAATATTTATTATTGGCGCTGTTTAGCATGCCTCTGTTTGCAAGTGGATTATGGACAAGCCAGCACACATGCTTACTTTAGAAGCACTTTGCTAGTGCCAATGAAAAGAAAATATCAGCCTAACTATAAGAAGCCTTATGTATTATTTATCAGTAGTGGTAAGGACAGAAAAGAACAATGGAACGCTACCTGATCTAGACTGTTTGGCAAGAGCAGTTTCAGTTTCTTGAGCAAACAAAACTGAATCAGGAGGGGAACTATCTGTCCAAGACCAGTTGTTACTATCTGATGCTTCAACAGGCTGAGCACTTGAGGTCAAATATGGATGTTTAAAAAAAAAAAAAAAAAACTTTAGTTTTGCTAATGGCTTAAACCACTGCCATGTGTTGCTCTTCTTCCACTCTCTATGGAGCTCTTCTCTCACACACACATTTACTCTGTATTAAAATGTGCAATGTGTAATATTTAGGAGGATATATTGACAGAAATGCAATATAATATACACAAATATGTTTACAGGGGTGTATAAAGACCTTACATAATGAACCGTTTTGTTTTTATTTCCTTAGAATGAACAATTTCTATCTACATGCACCGCGGGTCCCCTTACATGGAAGTCGCCGCCATGTTTCTACAGTAGCCCTAAATGGACAAACTGCTCTACAGAGTGCGTTTTGTCACTATGCTGTTCTTGCAAATAAAATACTTACACAATGATGAACAAATAATGATAATATTCGGTTCACTGATTAATTAAGTAAATATAATTCCTTAATTTACCTTTGTAAAGAAACCTCATTGCTCGTCTCAGACGACGACATCTTAATCCTGTGTCGGCCACCATAGCTTCTCTATATGCAATTCGTAACCTTACTGCTAGATGCCACTAAAATTTACATACTGCACCTTTAAAGCTCCCTTAAAAACATAATGCAATAACGTCTCGGTTTACTCATGTAACCATGGTTCCCCGAGAGGGAACGAGATGTTGCGTCCTGGTGGACACTTTGGGGAACGCTGTCTGCGTGACTGGTACCTGAAGCATGTGTAAAACAACTCCAATCCTATTATCCTCAAATAGCCTTCCCTTCAGATAAGGCTGAAGTTTGCCCAGGCCATGAAGAGGTCCATCTACTTAAAACCCGAACTGGGGAGACAGCACAGTCAAGGCAAGGGCTCAAGGAGACCACTACTTAAAGACCCCAGAAGGGGGAGTAGTCTCCGAGCTGGAACACAGCTATCCTCAGACAGCAGATTCCAAACAAGACTTCAGCGTTTACCTGAGAAAGCTTGTGCCCAAGGGGAACCAAACCATAGCTGTCCTCATACTGCTATATTCCAAAGCAAAACACCCTGAGCTGGAGCACAATCATCCGCAGATGGCTATACTCTGAGCAGAGAGTGTTCACTTATCACCCGGCTAAACACAGGAAGGAACATTCCCCGTAACCACTCTAGACTACTGAAGCACCCTGGGAGAGAAAGCTAACAGCTTCACTCCACAGAACATTCAGTATATCCATGCCCAGCGAGGCTCTCCACACACAATACCAATAGGATTGGAGTTGTTTTACACATGCTTCAGGTACCGGTCACACAGACAACATTCCTCAAGGTGTCCACCAGGACGCAGCTTTGAATTCCCTAGAAGGGGAACCAGAAATGGAAAAACTGTGCCAGAAATACAAATATAAGAGAATTGCTTTTACCAATATCCTACAAAATTAAAATTAATGAAATGTAATTTATAGTAGTTCAATATTACATTTTAAAATATTATTGAATAAACACAATAAAATCATAATTTAACAAATTATTGTTTTTTTCTTCATTAAAATGTAGGCTAATCATGCTTTATAAGCTGGGGGATGTTTTACTCATTCATAATTCTTTTCTTATCGTATTCCCTTGTGGCCTTGTACTGTAATTGAAAGATGGTGTATCCTATATTTTTTATCAGGCAGTGAGAATGTTTTGAAGAGAATGACAATTGTTGGTGTGATTCTGTCATTTCGCTCCATGATCCAAGATGCTCTCGAGGAGGTGAATGTCTCTATTTATCTCTCATAATTAGTTTTGATTTGGAACACTTTGGATCAAGTGTTTTCTACATTCATATATATTACAATAATATGTAATGTAATACTTGTAATACTAGTAAAATATATATATATATATATATATTTACACCTGTTTAAGCTTTAAATAAGTACACTAATCATCTCTGCATTTGTCATGGCATGTGTAGCAGCTTATAGTATATAAATCATAGTAAATGCATAACAGTTTTTACATGTTATAATGTACTGCCTGGTTTATGAGTGAGCACAGGACGTAATACTGATTGTTTCCATCTGTAGATCATGGACAGACACTGCCCATTTCTAATGAGACCCATCAAATGTCTAAAGGACTTCATCTACCCTGACAGTGACATCAAGGTAAATCACTGAGTCACTGCTACTGGAATAACATTTCTTCATTTAGCTTGTGTCTGTCTGTAGGGAAGAGAGAAAGAGTAAATGCAAAACTTTAAACTTTGCCACATCAGTATTGTTATTCAATTAAACGGAATCAACCCTGAACTAAATTGAGCTGAATAAAGACACGTCCATAGAGTCTTCCATAGACCAGTTTTACAGCAGAAATTAAAGTTTCATAGTTAAGTTTCATAACTTATTAATTTTACAACATTAATATTGGTGTTTCCTGTTTATTGTGAAGCTGCTTTGCAACCATTAGAAGTGTATAAAGCGCTTCATAAATAAACGTGACTTCTGTGTGACAAATCATAAGAAATACCTCATCTCAAGAATTTTCTCTTTTGTTTTTTTTAACGTGTAGGTGACACTCGGTGTGTATGAAATGGCTTCCGCAGCTGGTTTGCCATGTGAGATCGACCCTGCGCTGGTTTCAGCCATAGCAAACATGCAGACAGGTGAAGACCCAATATAGAAGTTTGCCTATCTGGAACGACGTCTCTAGTCAATATAATTTTTCCATTTTATTATTCATTGTTATCCTTGCCAGACAACTCATCCAATGAGGAGGAGTTCAAAATCAGCTCCCTGCTGCTGGTTTTTATAGCCGTGTCTTTACCCACCCTGTGCCTGGATCCAAACTCATTCTACAGCCGACAAAATGGAGGTAGCGTTGGGCAGAAGAGCAGGAGTTGCAGAATGGGCAATGCAAATGCAATGCAGTCTTACAACAAGTTGATGAAAACAAACAGTGCAAGGAGCAGATTATCACTGAATGTAGATAAACTCCAGAACGTCTTCACTTACTTAGCTGGAGCAAAACCTTTATGATTGATGTATATTGACTTATATAATAGGAAACAGACTTAACCTTGCTTAACATGAGCTACAATTTTCTGTGTATTACTAAAAATATCAGTGCTTTGTTCACCATAACCAACCTCATCATAGCTTTCTGACAGACAAGCCCAATATTTACCGTAAATTAAAAACTTTTAAGATGCATTGTGTTGAAACTCAAAAGAACTTGACTTGTTTTTCAACAGGTCACCAAAACAACATTCATTGCTTGGCAACTGCAGTTAACCATCTTGCTGCAGCTATGTTCACTGTCCAGAGAAAAAATATCCAGACTCAACTTCAAGAATTCCTGAAGGTGAATCATTGAATGCACAGCAAGAATTCAGTATGTTTCATTCCATACACTGACATTAAAAAAATCCACAGCAAACATTTACTGAAAATCTTTGTACCGCTTCACAATAAGGTTCTATTTGTTAATGTTAGTTAACTAAATTTGTTAATATGAACTAACAATAAAAAATTGTTTTAAAGCATGTGTTAATCTCAGTTAATGTTAATTTCATCATTTACCAATACATTATTAAAAATAAATGTTGTTAATAATAATATTATTGATATAAGGACCTGGGCTAACAGGATAACTAATGTTAACAAAGATTAGTAACTACTGTAACAAATATATTGCTAAATGTTAGTTAGTGTTAGTTAATGCACTAATCATTACTCTGACCTTATTGTAAAGTCTTACCAAAATCTTTTATCTAATATATCTGATTATGCTCATCTTGTAGGTGACATCATCTATCTTACTGCAGTTAGGTCAGAATGTGGAGCGATTGGAAATAAAGAACAGAGATTCAGTTTATCTCCTTCTACACATGGTAATACACATTTGGAGGGTAATAGAATTATTAGAATTTAAAAAAAGTTTATTGTACAAATCTTACTTTTGTATTCTTTGGGTTGTAGATAGTGGAGCAGTCACCGTTCTTGAGTCAAGACATGCTGGAAATGTGTTTTCCATATGTACTCTTGAGAAACGCTTACAGAGAGGTGCACAAGACCTTCATCCACACTATGGGCTAAACTTATGAGGATGTGAAATCATAACTTTGTTTTTGTATATATCATAGTTAAAAAATTTAAAATGATATTCAACTGGTTTAATTTTTATTGTGGATACCTGTCTTTAAATGGATTCCAGTGGACTCTGGTGAAACTGGGGGAAAATAACAATATATTGAAAGGTGTAACGAGAATACAGCTGTATATATTAATCATTTAACATTTAACCTTGTTTTAATGACAATTAATAACTGAAAGCTGTATTTCCAAGTAGTTCATTCTCACAAGATGATCCATTATACAAATTCAGTGATAACCATAATTTGTACATTTTGTTTTATCCTCTTTATTGCCTCAGAATATAAGCAGAAAACCCTCTATAATGCTAAAATGATTTTTAGACAATGACTGTGACACATTTATATATTTTTAATTGCATTTAAATTAAAGCTTTTTCTAGAAATGATCAAAAATGTGATTTCAAATAAAAGTGAAAATGTCAATAAATAAAATTTTAAAAATCTTATACTTTTGTCTGTTTTGTTATGCTCACATACACTAGTGTGGTGGTTTACATGAACATGTTTTAAAGTATATTTGTAAACCACTTAGCTCGGTGGGTGAAAAGGAGGTGTCTTTTTTTGGGCACCTCCCATACCTGTTTCTGTAGCATACTGTATGTTGACAAAACGCCTGCAACCGGCGTTGAATTGAGGGGCAGTTTTAGCATTATTCCAGGCCTTGTTTAACATCTGAGAATAATCCTCAGCAACAGGGATCGAAACAGAAGGTTGGGACTGAGAGACTCCTGCCCACACCCCTTGGAGGTATGCCAGCAGTAGAGTGTGACATAGCAGCATTAACACCTCTAGGTCCAGACCGAGTGACTGATGACCCCCGGTGTCCTAGGAAAGAATGTGAAAAGACCGATAATCTGGTGTGTCGGATTTATAACGCGGCCACACATGCGTAAATCTGGTAATGCACTGGCCATAATTTTGGCGGCTCTAAGAAAAATTATAAATCAGAAAGATCGGGACGTTTTGGGTTTGGTGGATGCAGCCCTTGCTACACATGCACAGCTTACTAGGGACATTGGTGCCTCTATGTCATCTGCAATACTTTCTCGTAGGTAGATCTGGTTACTCCTGGTTGAGTTTTTCACCCAGATTCTCAAGCAACGCTTGGCAAAGCAGAACAAGCGTGTTGTAGGAGTCAGTGCAGTATACATTTGGTCACTCTAGGATAACTAGACAGTCATATCAAGGCTGTCAGCCTCCTCAGCCTCCCCACTTTAATCGGCCACAACCATGGGAGTTTGGTGGAAGACAGAATAGTAATTTTCAGAGATCTGATGACAGTCGAAATGCCAGATGGGAACCATGGCGCAAACAGTTGGCTCAGACCCGGTCATCAGTTAGGGATGCACTGCAGAGAAAGCAGAATCCCAGGCGCTCAGGCCCCCAAGGAGGGACTGCATAGCAATACCAAAAGGGTGGCCGGAATGTGCTCCCAACTATGCCTGGACAGTTGGGAGGAAAAAAATTCAGACCATCTCCGACGTTGGACAGACGTTGAATTTATAAGAAAAATGGGGATATTGCAGATCTAAAAAACTATAGGCCAATAACTGTTACAGTTTTTTTCAATTGTTTACACGCAATTTAGAAAACCGGGTTCATTTTTTTAAAAATATAACCACAATTATCCAAACACCACACTCAATTTGCATAATTCCTAGATTGTTTGCAAAATGACACACTTCAGTCAAAACATATACACATATTTTTGAAAATGCTATTATTTTTCATTTAACCAACACCGTCCTCAATGATCAGACACTATTGCAGCCAGTTTCACACTGCTGTGATAAATAAAAAACACATTTCTAAAAAAACTAATTTTAGGAAATAGCATGTGCTAGATTTTTGGCCAGACATTGTTATGTAAGGGATAATTTAGATGAAAAAATTGTGACAAACCCACAACATTCTTCATGATTAGTTTGAGATATAGGGAGAATGTACACAAATAGGCCTACTATAAACTTACCAAGTGCTGCACAACACTGATGCTGCAGACTGAATATTTCAAGTATTTATTTTAATACTTACAGTATTTCTTACCATAATCAGTTACAGTAATCAACCAACAATGAAATCAATGAAACAAATAAAATCTGTAGACAAATAAAAATTACTGCATGAAGTATATACACTTTGACTCTGAAGAAAAACTACTGTAAAAGCAACAAGAATACAGTAACTATTCATAATCTCTCCGTCTGGCTGGATCAGGCCATAAGATTTCATCCACATCACAGGCTATGTCTTCATTGGCAAGGCACCATTGGAAGAATCGCCTCGTTTGACGAATCCACCCCTGCACAGAAGCTGCTTCGATATGATCACAGGCCTGCTCCATGGCCTGAATGAGGGGCAAATGGTCATAGGGCCACAGGTCGTATACCTTCCACCACCATGCTGAAAAAAACTCTTCTATTAGATTCAGGAAGGGGTGTATGGGGGAAGGTATAAGACTTCAAATTCACGGTGCTCATGGAACCAATTCTGGACCAGAGCAGCCCGATGGAATGAGACATTGTCCCAAACGACAATGTACCGCATCTGGTCCACTTGGTTTGATGCTGTGACAATCTCGTGCAATCTGTCAAGAAATGCAAGAATTGCATTATAGGGTCCCAGATTTGCATGGTGATGGAGGACCCCATTTTGTGTAATAGCAGCGCAAAGGGTGATGTTACCCCCTCGCTGCCCTGGCACATTGGTGATTGCCCGGTGTCCAATTACATTTCTCACTCCTCTTCTTCTTCTTCTTCTTCTAGCTCCTTCCATTTTTGTTGAAGGTATAGACAGGTGAACTCACCTGCTGCCTTTTATAGCACACCTGAGTGCTGCGTTTTCAAATTAGCACATGTGTGCTTGCTTCCACACCTGGTGGATGTGATTATCTAATTTGTTCATTAGTGTTCACGGCTTTCCTGTAGCTCAAATAGTAGAGCATGGCGCTAGCAACGCCAAGGTCATGGGTTTGATTCCCAGGGAAAGCAAGAGCTGATAAGATGTAAAAACTGTAACTTGAATGCAATGTAAGTCGCTTTGGATAAAAGCGTCTGCTAAATGCATAAATGTAAATAGTGTGGTCATTGGCAATCCGGGGCTTTGTAATGACAAGGAAGTAACCTCACAATCCTTATCTGTGTCTAAGGTGTGAAAATGTGTGTAGAGTTTTACAAATCACTGTGTGTAATGTTTTGCAAAAAGGGTGAAGCAGACATTGTGTGTAATGTTTTGCAAATCTGTGGAGGTGTTTTGTTCATAAGTCCGCGAGAATTACTTAGAACCTGAAACAGTATTCTAAAGTGAAAATATAGGGAGCCCATTAGTAATTAATAAATAATTATCAAATAATTATGCAGGACTTATTTTGAACCTGCAAGAGTAGGCCTATTCTAAAGTGAAAATATAGTGAAACCTTTAGTAATTAATAAATAATTATTAGATAATTCTTCAAGAATTACTTAGAACCTGAAACAGTATTCTAAAGTGAAAACATAGGGAGCCCATTAGTAATTAATAAATAATTATCAAATAATTATGCAGGACTTATTTTGAACCTGCAAGAGTAGGCCTATTCTAAAGTGAAAATATAGTGAAACCTTTAGTAATTAATAAGGAATTAATTACTTATACGGGAGCTGGGCTCAGGGAAACTGCCGTTAACTAGGCATTAACACAACACAAAAACTACCTAAGACTAAAAAACAAATATGACCCAACAGCTTCATCCCAGTGTTTCAGAAAATAAATTAATAAATTAATTGATTAATTAACAAACCACCATTTTACAGAGTGTACTGTATCTGTAGTAAGTTGGATAGTTATGGCAAGACAGTTGAGTTGCGGTTCCTTTCCGAAGCAGATTTCCTACAGAACAAGGAAATTATTTACCATACAGGCAAAAACATAAGGGGTGAGAACCAGAAAGGCTTAAGTGACATTTCACTAACTTTACAGGAGGGCCAAAACAAAAACTTACCATAGGTTGATCTGACTTTGTGCACTGATTTCGATCGTTTATAATAAAAATTTGTGTACTCATGGATGACAATATACTTTTGCCAGTATATATATATATATATATATATATATATATTAAATATATCCATTTCACCCAAAATGTCACTTACGCCCTTCTGGTTCTCACCCCTCGTTATGTACAATTATAGTAATGAGTCCTTTTGGGTGTGCAGCAAACAAAATGCATATTTCATTTCCATTATAGGCTAATAATAGTAGTAGTGGACTGTAACAAAGTTGGTACTATAGTGTCCTTTTACTCAAGTAATTTTAAAAATTAATAGGCCTACTTATAATTTTACTGGAGTAATATTTTATTGGGTATCTGTACTTTTGCTCAAGTACTTGATTTGTGGGCCACAACCTGATTATTATAGTGACTATTTGCGTATAATTATTCAGTAGTAGTTATTTCATAGTTATTTTTATTGAACCTTAACTAGTAGATAATTAATAGTAGGTCTTCAGGAGGTGTGACAGAATACATTAGTTATTGTTTAGCTAACTGTTACTTAACACAATCATAAAATTGTATTACATACTGATTAGTTAACACATCTTCCTTAGTAGTTAACAGTAGTGAGTTAGGTGTTAATGAATCATTACCTGTTATTTCTTCAATAATTCCTTATTAGTTATGCAGTAAGTAAGAAACAGTATTCTAAAGTGTTACCGAAAAATCTTTGGAGAAATTTGAGAAAGTGGCATATTGATGTCAAAATGGAAAATCTGGACTTTTATATAAGGCATAATATAATTTTTTTCTGAGGAGAAGTTGTATAAATGTATAATGACTGAGGATGCATTGTGTAAAGTCTGTTGTGAATAAAATGAAGGAATTTTGCATATGTTTTTATCATGTAAATAATCGCAGATTTTCAGAGAAAAATGAAAAATGTCATTAAGAGTTTGTTAGGAGATAAAAGCGATGTAATAGAAAAAGAACAAGATTGGAATTGTATGTTTTTATTTGGAATTAATGAAAAATTTGAAAAACAAAATGTTATTAATTTGTTTTTGATTGTTGCTAGATTTGTGATATGGTATAGGAGATATTTTGTAAGAGAAAAAAATAAAAAAATAAAAAAAATGGGACTATAGGTTTATTTTAAGAAGAAATTGGAATACTATAAACGGACACTAGCAATATATTTCAAAATGGAAGGTAAAATAAATGTGTTAGATAAATTGATATTGAACAACAATCCTTTTATGGAAAAAAACATTGGATGGTCTGAAAATTAAATTGTAAAAAAAGAATGAGCAAAGAGGGGTGAATATTTTGTTTGTACAGGAATGAATACTAATGGAGGTTTTAATTTGGTGAAGACTGTTAAGAAGAGAAATGAAAGTGTGATTTTAAGAAAAAAATATTGCATTGTATTTTATTGTAATGTTCTTTTTAATTATAATAATAAATAATAAAAAAAAAACACTCTGGACTCTGAATCCAGCGATCCGACTTAAAATCTTGGTGGAACCTGTTAACTTTTGACTGGCAGTGCTCGGCAAAAAGGAGACTACGTCACTACCTTCTCTGTGACAGCATGTCTTGAAAGGGAGTGCTACAGTGGCCTCTTTTAACCATGCCCCTGTGATGAATCTGACATGGTTAGTGTTTCCAAAGAATCTAGAACACACATTAAACTGAACAGGAACAACACTGAACAAAATTGAGCAGACTGGATTCACCGTTACCTTCGGTTAATGAGAATGAGAATGAGCTTTATTGGCCAAGTATGTTTACACATACAAGGAATTTGTTGTAGTGACAGAAGCTCCACAGTGCAACAGAAAGACAGCAACAGGACAGGACACAGATAATAAAAACAAAATAACAACAAATAGCCAATAACCAATGTACAAAGCAGCAAAAAAAAAAAAAAAAACATAATATATAATATAGACAACTATGTATGTACAGGTCAAGTATGTGCAAATTAGAAATTAGAAATGAGAAAAATAAAAATGAAATAAGTGAGTGTGGTGAATGGATAATGTATTAGTTGTGTGTTCCACGTTTATTGTTAAGTGTTCATGAGATGTATTGACTGAGGGAAGAAACTGTTCCTGTGTCTGGTCGTTCTGGTGCACAGAGCTCTGTAGCGTTGACCAGACGGTAACAGTTCAAAGAGGGAGCCCTTTTGCTCACTCTGGATGTTCTTGGAGAGTGGGGAGGGTTGTACTAATGATTCGCTCAGCAGTCCGGACTACCCTCTGTAGTCTTCTGAGGAGCATTAAGAAGCATTACAGACCTAAGACAGTTTCTCTTCAGCCAAATCAGCATGATGTGTGTGGCAGTGTAGCCTTCTGCCGTTTAATTCAGCTCACGTATTTTGTTTTTGATGTTTTAATCAACATTATACTGCAAAGGCAGGCCATGCTAGCGTAGGTATGGCAAAATCGAGTTTCTCAGAAATCCGGCCAGTGGCATGAGCCCTCTTTTTGCACTTGCCATCCCCAGAGACACGACCTCTGAACGACTGAAGCATCGAGCACAGTGAAATACGTGGCTAGGTGGCCTCCCCTCCTCTGCAGTGAGCCCAGTGGCTCGTTGTTCTAGGGGTGTGATTCTCGCTTAGGGTGCGAGAGGTCCCGGGTTCAAATCCCAGACAAGCCAACCTCTCTCTTTGGAGCCCCTTTTCTTGAGCGCTATCCGTCCATGCTGCATTCTAGTCAAGTCAAGTCACCTTTATTTATATAGCGCTTTTTACAATGCAAATTGTGTCAAAGCACTGCACAATATCAAAAAAAGGAAAATAATGTGTCAATAAGTTTAAATAGTGTCTTTGCAATCAGGTCGACGATATCGCTGGAAATGAAGCGTCCCCAACTAAGCAAGCCAGAGGCGACAGCGGCAAGGAACCAAAACTCCATCGGTGACAGAATGGAGAAAAAACCTTGGGAGAAACCAGGCTCAGTCGGGGGGCCAATTCTCCTCTGGCCAAACAAACCAGCAGTTCAGTTCCAAACTGTAGCAAGTCAGATTGAATGGGCTCAGCTGGTTCCAGCGGTCTTTACCGATGGCTGTCTAAGTGGCGGGGTCCTCAATGGGGATCTGTCTCTGGCGTTCATCCAGGTGTCTGGCCTCTGCCTACGATCAGGGACACATACGTCATCTCCCGGCGCTGATCCTCCATCTCAGGTGTTCGGTCATCTCAGATCATGTAATGGTTGGATCCAGACTGAAGTTCTGTAATTCCTAGCTACCACGGGATGTTAATCCCGTGGCAGAAACGGAGAGACAAGCAGAGACAAGATTAGCGTAGCTGCTGTTCCATCTAACCAAAAATAAATTGTTCAACCCAAGCTAAAGAATAATAATAATGTACGTCTGATCAGATATAACTGCAGTACAAGATTATAAGATACATTATGTGAATGCTTGGCTAAAGAGATGTGTCTTTAATCTAGATTTAAACAGAGAGAGTGTATCTGAACCCCGAATGTTATCAGGAAGGCTATTCCAGAGTTTGGGAGCCAAATGTGAAAAAGCTCTACCTACTTCAGTGGACTTTTTATCCTAGGTACTACCAAAAGTCCAGAGTTTTGCGACCTTAGAGAGCGGGTTGGATTATAGCGTGGTAGAAGACAAGTTAGGTACGCAGGTGCTAAACCATTTAGGGCCTTATAGGCAAGTAATAATAATTTGTAAATGATACGGAACTTAATAGGTAGCCAGTGCAGAGACTGTAAAATTGGAGTAATATGATCATATTTTCTTGATCTGGTAAGAACTCTAGCCGCTGCATTTTGGACTATCTGTAGCTTGTTTATTGAAGATGCAGGACAACCACCTAGCAGTGCATTACAATAGTCCAGGTCATGAATGCATGAACTAGCTTTTCTGCATCAGAAACAGGTAGCATGCTTCGAAGCTTAGCAATGTTCCTGAGATGGAAGAATGCTGTTTTTGTAACATGGGAAATATGATTTTCAAAGGACAAGTTGCTGTCTAAAATAACACCCGGATTTTTGACTTTAGAGGACGTAACAGTGCATCCGTCTAGTTGCAAATTATAATCCACGAGATTCTGTCTACTGTTTTTTGGTCCAATAAGTAATATCTCTGTCTTATCTGAATTTAGTAGGAGGAAATTATTGGTCATCCAATCTTTTACACTTTTTACACAATCTATTAGCTTAGATAGTTGAGATGTTTCATCTGGTCTTGTTGATATATATAATTGAGTATCATCAGCATAGCAATGAAAACTTATCCCGTGTTTTCTAATAATATTTCCAAGGGGCAACATGCAAATTGAAAATAGCAGAGGACCTAGGACAGATCCTTGTGGTACTCCATACTTTACTAGTGATAATTGAGATGACTCCCCATTTAAATGAACAAAGTGGTAGCGATCGGACAGGTAGGATCTAAACCATCTTAAAGCCTGTCCTTGAATACCAATATAGTTTTGTAATCGATCTATGAGTATATTATGGTCTATAGTGTCAAACGCAGCACTAAGATCAAGTAATACTAGCAATGAGGTGCAGCCTTGATCTGAAGCAAGTAGTAAGTCATTCGTAATTTTAACAAGTGCAGTTTCTGTACTATGATTGGGCCTGAAACCTGATTGAAATTCTTCATAGTGTGACGAGTCGGCTGCCTCCCCCCTGTCCATCATCACCACCCCGTCCCGTATTCGCCGCCCTTCACCAGGCTCCCGACGGGAGTGGGTGTGTGAGAGAGGAGGGGCGCTGAACACGCAGGGCTGGCGGCGTGTGATGAGGCGCACCTGACGTGAATGGAGCCTCATCACCGCCGCCGTTTAAACGCCGAGCGCGCCTCTCCTCGGGAGACCGGTCTCTTCCCGTGCATGCACGCTGGTGTCCTCGTGGGTCCAGGAAGGGAGCGTCGAGGAGGACTGCCGCACCCGTTAGGCCGAGCTGCCGAGTCCCCCAGAAGTGCCGGGATCCCGAAGATGGACGAAGCCGCGCCAGAGACGCCGCCGCCACTCGCTCCCGGCCCCGAGAGGGGAGCGCGTGCGGCCACCGGACTCCGCCCCTTCCCTGGACCCTTCCCTCCTGAACACTGCCCTCCTGCACAGCCCCGCAGCACGACGAGGACACCAGATGCCCGTTTATTTTGGACACTTTTCCCCCTTTGGACACTTTATTTTGATATATTGTTTAATAAAAACCTCTCCGAGGCTTGACGCCACGCCCACTGTGTCTGTCGTTGGCTCCTCCCGCCACAATAGAGATAATTTTTTTACAAAAAGGAGCATAATTGAGTAGACACAACTTTTTCTAAAATTTTTGACATAAACGGAAGATTTGAAATGGGTCTGTAATTTGCCAGTTCATTTGAATCTAGTTGTGGTTTCTTAATAAGAGGCTTAATAACCGCCACCTTGAATGGTTTTGGGACGTGACCTAAAGATAACGATGAGTTAATAATATTGAGAAGCGGTTTTTCTGCTACAGGTAACAACTCTTTCAGTAGTTTAGTAGGTACAGGATCTAATAAACACGTTGTTGATTTAGATGCACTGATAAGTTTATTTAGCTCTTCCTGTCCTATAGTTATAAAGCACTGCAGTTTTTCTTTGGGTGCGATGAGTGAAGCTGAAATACTAGACGCAGTAGAATCTACATTTGATATTGTATTTCTGATGTTATCTATTTTATCAGTAAAGAAATTCATAAAATCATTACTATTAAACTGTGAGGGAATATTTAGATTGGGTGGTGTCTGTTTATTTGTTAGTCTAGCCACTGTGCTAAATAAGAACCTTGGATTGTTTTGGTTATTATCTATGAGTTTGCGGATATGCTCTACCCTGGCAGCTTTTAGAGCCTGCCTATAGATGGACATACTGTTTTTCCACACAATTCTAAAAACTTCTAATTTAGTTTTTCTCCATTTGCGCTCAAGAATACGAGTTTCTTTCTTGAGAGAATGGGTATAACTGTTGTACCATGGCGCAGTACGTTTTTCTCTAACCTTTTTCAATTTGAGGGGGGCAACAGCTTCTAGTGTATTAGAGAAGATAGTGCCCATGTTGCTAGTCATTTCGTCTAGTTCATGCGTATTTATGGGTACACAGAGCAGTTGAGATAAATCAGGCAGGTTATTTGTGAATCTGTCTTTGGTGGCTGGAACAATAGTTCTGCCCGGACGATAACGCGGAGCCATATAACTAATATCAGTAATAGGCAGCATGCACGATACAAGGAAATGATCAGTAACATCGTCACTTTGAGGTACGATATCTATATTGGTAAGATCAAGTCCATGCGATATAATTAAATCTAGCGTATGATTAAAACGATTAGTGGGCCCGGTGATGTTTTGCTTGACTCCAAGAGAGTTTATTAGGTCAGTAAACGCAAGTCCTAACGCATCATTTGTATTATCAACGTGAATGTTAAAATCTCCGACAATTAGCAGTTTATCGACATTAACTAGCAGATCTGAGAGGAAATCTGCAAATTCTTTTAGGAAATCTGTATATGGCCCTGGCGGTCTATACACAGTAGCCAGAGCAAGAGATAGGAGAGATTTCTTTTGCATATCTAACAGTGTAACAATAAGCAGAAGTAGTTAGAATGAGTTAAACCTCCTGTATCCTGTTTTCTGAGTAACATTGAGAGCATTACTATATATTGTTGCCACACAGCCGCCACGACCAATCTGACGGGGCTCATGTTTATAACAGTAGCTTGGTGGAGTAGACTCATTTAGACCAAAATATTCATTTGGTTTAAGCCAGGTTTCAGTCAGGCAGAGTACACCAAAATTATTATCTGTGATCATTTCATTTACAATAACTTCTTTGGGTGCGAGTGATCTAATATTTAGGAGCCCAAGTTTTAAAAATTGTTTTTGTTCATTTATTTTGCGTTTTTCTGGTTTAATCACGGTCAAATTTTTTCTAGATCCTGCATTAAATTTATATTTTGACCTCGCTATTCGGGGAACAGACACAGTCTGTATAGATTGGACAACGCAAGTACTTCTATCTTTTAAGTGGGTAGAACAAAAGTCATCATAGCAGTTATTTGAGAATTGGCTTACTAGTCAGATGGAGCGTAGCGTCCTGGAGATGTTGTCCGACAGGAGTTCCGCTCCGACTCTGCTGGGGTGCAGACCATCAGCACGGAAAAGCCTAGGACGCTCCCAGAAAAGATTCCAATTATTAACAAAGAGCAGTTTCTGTTCTTTACACCATGACGATAACCATTCGTTTAAAGCAAACAGTCTACTGAACCTTTTGTTTCCTTGTCGATACGTGGGAAGCGGTCCTGACACGATGATCGTCGCCGCGGGCGATGTGCTGCATACCGTCTCGATCAGGCTCCTGTAGTCCCTTTTCAGTGTCTCCGTCTGCCGCAGCTTGATGTCGTTGGCCCCCGCGTGCAGCACGACAGCACCGATGTTCTCGTTGCCCTTCAGGATCGCGGGTATCTGCGCAGAAACATTGAGAACACGTGCACCGGGGAAACAGTGAGTGTGCCCTTTACCTTCAGCTGACGTAGCATGGACGTGCCGGACGATGGAGCTTCCCACGACCACAGCATCGCGTTCCGTCTCGCGGAGGGGGGCGAAGCGGTTCCAGGTGGAGATGAAGGACATCTGGGAAGATCGCGTTCTGGGTGCACAGGGTCTGTGCAAAGAAACACACGGAGTAGAGGTGGTGGGGATGTTAGAAGCGTGTACTTTACCTTCAGCTAGCGTAGCACGGCCGTGCCGGACAATGGGGGGGGGGGGGGGGAAGTCGTCACCCGAGGCCTGGCTCGCGTCCTCCGTTGCTGCAGCACCCAGGGTCCGTGGTGTCCCGGCGCCGAAGTGAAGGACATCTGGGAAGATCGAGTCCTGGGTGCACAGGATCTGTGCAGAGAAACACACGGAGTAGAGGTGATGGGAGTGTTAGCAGCATGCTGTATACCTTCCCCGGATTTGTGAGCGTCAGCCCGGGTTGTTTCCAGCGCGGCTTTCCGCTGTCTCAGCTGGGCCTGCTTCTCCACCAGGTCGCGGATCTGCTTCTCCACGGCTTCCAGCTCCAGCTGCACCGAATGCAGCTCGAACGTGTCCTCACCTGCACTCAAAGGTAGACACAAATCCGCCATTTAAGCAAGTAACAGTGCAACGATAGTAATGTGTGTGAATAGAGGATTTGCAATGTAAGCGAGATTAGCGGCAGCCACGCTGCCATTGCTAACGGACTATAAGCTAATAGCAGACTCGAGAATCAGAATAAAACTAGTGATAAACAGGCGCTCTGATCAGATTTGTTATAGAACGCTATAGTGGATATATTCACACGTTATAGAAAAGCCGTTTGAATAAGGCAGTCGAAGCCCCACTGTCGTCGTTAAAGCAGGTTCAGTGGCAAACGGTTCCGTATAGCGTACTAACTAACAACCCGACTATACGCGCCAACGGGGAAGTCGTGGCCTAATGGTTAGAGAGTCGGACTCGTAGGTTGCGAGTTCGAGCCCCCGGCCGGCAGGAATTGTAGGTGGGGGGAGGAATGTCCAGCGCTCTCTCCACCCTCAATACCACGACTGAGGTGCCCTTGAGCAAGGCACCGAACCCCCAACTGCTCCCCGGGCGCCGCAGCATGGCTACCCACTGCTCCGGGTGTGTGTTCACGGTGTGTGTGTGTGTGTGTGTGCGCATTTGTTCACTACTCACTGCTGTGTGTGTGCACTTGGATGGGTTAAACGCAGAGCACCAATTTCGAGTATGGGTCACCATACTTGACAATACGTCACGACTTTAACCCGTTTGACTAAGGCTGTCAAAGCCCCACTGTCGTCGTTAAAGTAGGTTCAGTGGCAAACGGTTAATGGTGGAAAATGGAGCTGAGCAGGGCACCAGCAACATCTGAGACACAACAGTGGGTGTTTCAGGAACCAATGGCTGTGGTGCTGTCGGCCTGGGATAAATTGTCCTTAGCTGGCTGAAGGTGGCTGAACACTGAGGGTGTATTGCTGATGGCTCAAACGAAGTTACTGTGGTAGATGTACAGGCAGTTGAGGGCTTGATCTTTCTAAACTTTGTCTTTGCCTGTCCAGCTGTGTCTGGTGGCATCTGGTAGTTATGCAACTGGTGGCTATATTCTGGAGGCACAACAGGCTGTACTCGTGCTGGAGGCAGAGCATCCAATGCCACTGGACGTGCCTCTGGAAGGTCCAGCCCTTGCAACAGCACGGAGACCTCCTGACCCTTTAAACGGTTATTGTGCCAAATTGTAAGGGTCCTCTGATTTACCTCAACTATCTGAAGGGTTGTTTTGCTCATCACCGTTCCATTGCTCAGGATTAGCTGCCGAATTCTTCTGTAATCACAAAGAATGAGATCCCATCTAGACAGAGTTTCTGTCCACTGTTTTTTGGGGCTTCGGTGGATGTTACATAACCTTATGAAAATCATTTCAACAAGGCGACAGCAATTAGGCCACTGTGCTGGAGAGCCGCTAGACCCCAAAACACACCTTTTTGTGCTGTCGACACCAGGGGTGAAGACAGCTTTCTTTTTTGGGGACCTAAAACGTCCTGTAAGTAGCCTGTCTTGATGACGAGCAGCATACACCACCACTGTCTTTATCAAATTGGTCCAGGTTCTGCCACAAACCCACAATGGTCGCAACTTGTTGGTTGGTAAGTGTGAGGCTCGTCTGTGTGCGTAGCTCCACCAGACACTCCGCCAACGCATCCACCCGGTCCATTCCAGGAATGCAGTGCTCGTCAACAGCCTGGAAAAATATAGCTGTTGGTTAGGTAATTACATGCTGTTAAGTGAGTTTGTGGGATTTGCTGCTTAATGGCAAATGACTAAATGAGTGACAATTGGTATAGAAAATACATTTTACCATTGCTGAGGGCACTGGTGTAGGTGAAGGAGCCTGGACACTGAGCAGCGGTGCAGCCGAAGGAGCCTGGACACTGGGTACTGGTGGAGCCTGGACACTGAGCAGCGGTGCAGCTGAGGGAGTCTGGGCACTGTGCAGCGGTGCAGCCGAAGGAGCCTGGACATTGAGCAGCAGTGCAGCCGAGGGAGTCCGGACACTGAGTAGCGGTGAAGCTGGTAGAACTGGTGGACCTGAAAGGGCTGAGTCATCTGATGCCACAAAATTTTCCACTGTGGCTTCCTCTGCAAAGTAATCAATGAAACCCTCATCCTCTTCCATTTGCTCCTCCACATCTATCTCCTCCAGCAACTGAGTGGTCCTATCAGAGGTAGGGCACATGTCCTCCAGGGGCTGACCATTCTGCCTCAACAAGTACTGGACTCCAATGAGCTCCCCTGAGGAAATATTTGTAACAGGAATCATTTTTAAAGGAAATGAATCAGAAAGGTTTGTTCTGAAATGCAGTAAATATTTTTGTTATCATCTTCTGCATGAACAAGAAATAAATAATTCAGAGGGTATCATAAAAAGACACGATTACTCTATATTCTACTATGTATTTTATTTTCTGCCCTGACATCTAGAATACAATCCAGTGTACAAAAATTCTGGTAGTATAATTTTTCTCTGGTATGTCAAAATGACATTATTATTGTCCAGAAGCACTTGTAATTTTAACAAAAACATATTGCATTTATCAAAATATTTTTACCTGTGTATACTACAGCTGGAGTGAAGCTAGGGATCAATTTCCTGCCATACAACTTAGTGTAGTTCTCATTGACAGAGTAAACCAGGTCCCCTGTGTAAGTGCGCAGAGTTGAACCTCCACCTGCAACAGTAGCTGCAGCCCGGTCCTGATTCCAGCGTAATAAACCTTCCAGGAGATAAATCTGGAAGTTCAGGCTATTTGCGCTGTTGCCTAGAAAAATAAATAGAAAGCCAAACATTGTTTTAAGAAAATGCAAAAGAGAAAATATTATCGGTTATCTGCAAATATCTAAATAAACAGGAATTACTGGCAAGATGTGGTATATTCTGTCATGACAAACCTGGAATAAATCTGTTTAGGTGACATTGAAATGATTCCAGGGATGTGGAGCTTCTGGCACACCGATATGTTTTTAGAACCACCCCCCCCTTGTTTATGGTTCCAGTTTCTGTGTAGAGCGGAACATTTGGAGGGTCCTAAATACAGGAGACATTGTGCCTCTGGACATTCCAGATGTGCTGCATTCTCACACTGTCAAGGAGAGTAACACCAAGGGCATCGTTCCCCTTGATACCCATGAGCTCTCTGATGAGCGTATCAAGGAGGTGGATAGTGGTTTCCTCTCCTCTTGTTCTCCTCCTGCAATGTTGGAGCAGCTCATCTTTACTTATGTGACGGTTCACCTCTGCCTCCGTCATTGCAGGCCAGCCCTGTTGGGTAAGTTGCTCCCTCTTGGCCCTTCTCAGCAGAGTGAGATCCCCTGCGTCCCACTCAAAAATACAGGATGACAGCCTAGCCATAAAAGTAGGGTACAACTGGTGGGCATCAGTGGTGCACCCTATTGCCAGATGTCGCATAAAATGCCAAATGTCTAGGCGGACGATGACATCGCGCCAGCTGCTGAACCGCTTCTTCAGTTTAGTCTCTCCCACTTCCTTGCAACAGTCACAGTCCACATAAATGACAGTGGGAGGATCAACACCAGCTCTCTGGTACCGCTCCATGAGCCCTGCAGCCAAGAGGTCTAACCCAGCTCCTTCATTCGCAGTCAGGACACTCATCAGCACCTGACCTACTGCCTACTGAGGTAAGCCACTGTGCTGTGCCTTTTGCAGGCCCACTCAACTTCTTGGTGATCTGAAAGACACAATAAGCATAGCAAATAATGCAACATGCATCCAAATCAGTAACATTGACAAATAAAGCTATTTTGTTCTAACAATACATTATAGATAAGGGTACAGTCATTACAGCAGCTCATCTGACCTTCTTAGTTGAATCTTAGTCAGCACAGCATGACTCCAGGACAGGTAGCTGGTTCTACACCTGGTGCAGATCAGGGTTTCTGTCACCAGGTTGTAGTATCTGGCGATATCTAACACATGTCGGACCCTCCTGTGCAGACCACCACCACACAGCTGATGCCTGGCACAGGCAGGGTTAGTACACTGGAGCCGCACCTTCCACAGCCTATATGGCATCCAGAGCAAGAGACGCTGTGAAAAAAATCTATCAGGTGTTGCAGCTTGGTGGTACAACAGGGCTGGTGGTGTGGGGTGATACCACAACTGTAGGTTTTCACGCAGCTCCAGCTTTCCCTTTGCATCAACCCTAAAAAGTGCTTCCGACACCCACTTCTGGTCTTGCTGTGGCATTGTCTGTGGCCACAATAGTGGGAGATCTTCTGGCTGAGATGAGACCTGCTGATATTATCAAAAACACTGGTTTAAATAAAAACTAAGACAGCATTAAATGACGAAGGCATGTTTATATTTTGAATGACATCTTACTGGGCTCCTCACAACAGCTAACTCAGAAACAGTCGATGGCGTTGCTGTTTCTTTGATGCGTTGTGATCTCTGAGGTGGAGGAATGAAGAAGGAAGAGGAAGACTGGATGACAGGCCGAATAGGTTTGGGGGATGGAGGAGGACGAGGATCATGAGGTGGACATGAAGCTGTGGCTGAACTGGAGTACTCTAATGTCTATGGAGTCAAACATCATGATTAATCTATTAAGGGGATTGCCATTTTTTATGAAATAAAATTATGTAGTGATAAAGTGATAATGTCATTATGTTTTTTATATTAACCTGAGAGGTTTTCCTCTGGGTGCTCAAATTGGGTTTTGCTGCTGCCACATGTGAGCCTCCAAACCTTGACTTTTCAAACTGAAAAGATTTTTCATAGTCAGTGGTAACAAAACCCTAACACTATAGGTAAAGGTTGAGATCTTTCGACGTCTGCAGTGATACCTGCAACCTGCAACCTAGTACGGTCTGCTTACCATTGACAATGTCAGTTTGGCCATCTTTGCAGTACGTGACACATCACTGACAGAGGGTGTGCTTTGGGCAGGGGTGCTCTGTGATGCATCCACTGTGACTGGTGGATGAACCTGTGATACATGCATAAAGATATACCAGACACATAATATTAATGTGATTTTAGATATAAAGACACACTGATGTTGCAAACGCATCTATCTATTTATGCATCTTGAACTAGGCTAATTGAAGTTACCTTGTGAAATCCACAAATACATTTGTGAGCTTCCTTCAGAAGGGTGGTCTGCCCCCTCATTTGCAGAGGGCACTTTTCTATCTGTGAACATAAAGTATAGCTATGACACTGTATCTCAAAACATCCTTAAGTCATCATAATTATATCAATATTACATTGTATTTACATTGTAAATAATTACTTATCCATGCACTTAAGTAAAAATAGCACAATGTATTATCATACGAGTTTATTAGTTCGCCCATGACTCTAGCTGCATAACTTACCTTCTGATACAACTCATGCCATCTTTTTTTGTCGGGGAGAAGGTCTATTCCCCTGCCTAGACGGCCAAGCTCCTGTTCGGGCAAAACTCTCCAGATGCGCAATCCATTCAGCATCACTCATGCCTTTGTGTGACTTAGTTGAAGCCATGTTGTTGCCTGAAACAATACATGTTACACAGTTTTGTGTTCCTGGCCCAAAATGACCGCCATATTATAGCAGATATAAATCCATAATAATAAATATATTATCTTACATAGATTTTTATTTTTATCAACTTAAGTTTTTGTGAACATATAAGTTTTGAACTTATATTTGCTATTTATGACCCGTATGCCTCATTGAACTAGGCTCGTTTTTGAGTAAATATATAAAAAAGCATAATTCATGGATTATTTTGACTAAAACAAATACTCAGATTAAACATATTGTGCTATTTCAACTGTGTCCATCTGATATGGGCATGTGCCTGAACACCACAGGTGTATAAAAGTTAAACAAAACACCAACATTATCCACATTTATTTTTTGTGTGTTCAGATGCCCTATGTGGACAAAGTCATGGAACCTCATGACAAAACATTTTTCAGAGAGAAAACTCCAGGTTAACAACCGGATAAAACTATTTACAGTTAGCTGCAGCAAATATAATATTTACACATCAGTGTAAAAATAGACAGTGTTAACGTTGCATGGTCTATCCAGCTGACTGAATGTAAAAACGTAAGACATTTCATTAACAAAATATAAATAAATAACATTATAACAAATAACAATAACGGAATGTAAATAACATACCTGAGTGGAGAGTGTATGGAATGTGCTCAAAGACGACAAAAATGGCTGTGCAGTGATTGGTGTGCCATTTCATTGGATGAGCAAAAATGGAGATCGTAAGTTAATTGTTTTTTTAAAGGTGGAAGTCTGTACATGCGGTGATTGGTGTATGAAAAATAGACAGACCTTGCCATTTCATTGGATGAGCAAAAATGGAGTTCGTAACTTAATTGTTTTTTTAAAAGATGGAAGTCGGCGTACTATTGGATTAATTTTACAGACTTGTGGTTGTAAGGTACCGCCATCGAAGGGACGACGTTCTAGAGCAGAATCTTAGCCTATCAGGTTTCTGTAGCTTGACTGCTGTTAAAAAAAGCCTTCTACTTCAGTGAGACACGCTTGCCGTTCGAGGACGCAAGCAAAGAGGAGCCTTCCTGCCTTCCCATACCGGGAGTCAAACCCAGGCCGCCTGAGTGAAAACCAGGAATCCTGACCGCTAGACCATATGGGAACTGCTGACCATGGACCAGCAAAAAGGTAGCCCTTCCCTGGTGGTCTAGTGGTTAGGATCGGTGCTCTCACTGCCACGGGCCAGGTTCGATTCCAGTCAGGGAACTTCCTTTTGCCCTCTGACGGCGGACCGTGAAATCAAACTCTGCTTGTTCTTTCTTCTAAGATGCGCTAGACCATATCGGAACTGCCGAGAATGGGGCATGGGCTCCTAGGTCACTTTCCATGTGAGGCCAGGGTTGTGTAACGGCCTTAGGCTTAGGCTGGCCACAATAAAAGGCCACTCTAAAATGTGTAGTTTTATCACACAGCACAATGCCACAGATGTCGCAATTTTTGAGGGAGCGTGCAATTGGCATGCTGACTGCAGGAATGTCCACCAGAGCTGTTGCCCGTGAATTGAATGCTCATTTATCTACCATAAGCCTTCTCCAAAGGTGTTTCAGAGAATTTGGCAGTACATCCAACCAGCCTCACAACCGCAGACCACGTGTGACCACACCAGCCCAGGACCTCCACATCCAGGATCTTCACCTCCAAGATCTTGTTGAGACCAGCCAGCCGGACAGCTGCTGCAAAAATCGGTTTGCATAACCAAAGAATTTCTTCACAAACTGTCAGAAACCATCTCAGGGAAGCTCATCTGCATGCTCGCCATCCTCATCGGGGTCTCGACCTGACTGCAGTTTTGACTCGACTCCCATAATTCCCCAAATTAATTAAAATATTCAGAACAATGATTCTCCATTTACTTTTATTTACTTTTAAATAGTACTAATGTAAGATTATGTCAAACTAGCTGATCTGGTGCTTTATTGTGAAATTAACGAAGAAGCTGAGACCCAGTTTGAATTGGATAAGTTGCTGATTATTTGTTAGTTCGGTTTCATTTAGTTTACTACATTTTTCTCAGTGCTCAGGTGGCAGTTAGGAATAATGCTACAGAGTATTTGGTTACAAAACAGAAACAAACATAGGAACAACAATAACAAGAAACACAGGTTGGAACGCCATCTTGTCTGCGGTCTGAAGGCGACGCAAATTAACTGCAGAGCAAGCCAGCCAGGAGTCGAACCTACAATCTTCTGATCCGTAGTCAGACGCATTATCCATTGCGCCACTGGCCCACTGGTCACTAGGGTTTGTGTTTGCACCAGTCTTGTCCGTTTCGCACGTGGCAGAGATCTGTATTTTTATTTGCTTCATCTCATGCTATCAAGAGACCGCCGAGCAAGCTTCCCTTCCCTGGTGGTCTAGTGGTTAGGATTCGGCGTTCTCACCGCCGCGGCCAGGGTTCGATTCCCGGTCAGGGAGCGTCCTTTTGCCCTCCGACGTCGTACCGTGAAATCAAGCTCTAGTTGTTCAGTGAGAAGCCAGGCCCAAAAAAGCTGCTGGGCGCCTTAAAACAGCCCTCCTTCGAGCCGGAATCGAACCAGCGACCTAAGGATTGCCAACGATTCCCCTACAGTCCTCCGCTCTACCAGCTGAGCTATCGAAGGGACGACATTCCAGAGCAGAATTCTGTAGCTCGACTGCTTCCAAAAAAGCTGCTGCCGCATTAAGATGCACTTAACGCCGTGCGAGGAGGAAAGCAAAGAGGAGCCTGCCTTCCCATACTTGGAGTCAAACCCAGGGCAGCTGGGTGAAAAACAGGAATCCTGGCCGCTAGACCATATGGGAACTGCCGAGAATGGGCTTCTGGGTCACTTTCCATGTGCGTGGCCGGTGTGAGGCCAGGGTTGTGTTAGCAGCCTATGGCTTTTGATGTCTGACTTTATCCATGTGAGAATAATCTAGCAAGATGAGAAACACCCAAAGGGATCCTGTGATCGCTGAACAGATACAATGAGCTGGTCATTAACCCTCTGGGGACTAAGGGATTTTTGAGGGTCTGGAGAAGTTTTGACATGCCCTGATATTTGTGCTTTTTTCAGTTGCTTATAAACATATAAATAGTTAAAGTCTAATAACACTGTAAACAGCATAAACTGGGCTACACTAATTTGTTTGCAGCATTAATGTACATGATTGTATTTATGAGAAAGGAAAGTTTATGCGTGGTTAGTCAAAAACTAAAACTAAAAATACAGAGAATGGGGCATGGGCTTCTGGGTCACTTTCCATGTACGTGGCTGGTGTGAGGCCAGGGTTGTGTAGCTCGACTGCTGCTAAAAAAAAGCCTTCTACTTCAGTGAGACACGCTTGCCGTTCGAGGACGGAAGCAAAGAGGAGCCTTCCTGCCTTCCCATACCGGGAGTCGAACCCAGGCCGCCTGGGTGAAAACCAGGAATCCTGACCGCTAGACCATATGGTAACTGCTGACCATAGGCCAGCAAAAAGGTAGCCCTTCCCTGGTGGTCTAGTGGTTAGGATCGGTGCTCTCACTGCCACGGGCTAGGTTCGATTCCCAGTCAGGGAACTTCCTTTTGCCCTCCGACGTCGCACCGTGAAATCAAGCTCTAGTTGTTCAGTGAGAAGCCAGGCCCAAAAAAGCTGCTGGGCGCCTTAAAACAGCCCTCCTTCGAGCCGGAATCGAACCAGCGACCTAAGGATTGCCAACGATTCCCCTACAGTCCTCCGCTCTACCAGCTGAGCTATCGAAGGGACGACATAACACTGCCACGGGCCAGGTTCGATTCCCTGTCAGGGAACTTCCTTTTGCCCTCTGACGGCGGACCGTGAAATCAAACTCTGCTTGTTCTTTCTTCTAAGATGCGCTAGACCATTTCGGAACTGCCGAGAATGGGGCATGGGCTCCTAGGTCACTTTCCATGTGAGGCCAGGGTTGTGTAACGGCCTATGGCTTTTGATGTCTGACCTTATCAAAAGGCCTATTTCTCTCAAATACTGTTAACAAATCTGTCTAAATCTGTGTTAGTGAGCACTTCTCCTTTGCCGGGATAATCCGTCCACCTCACAGGTGTGGCATATCAAGATGATGATTAGCGAGCATGATTATTGCACAGGTGTGCCTTAGGCTGGCCACAATAAAAGGCCACTCTAAAATGTGTAGTTTTATCACACAGCACAATGCCACAGATGTCGCAATTTTTGAGGGAGCGTGCAATTGGCATGCTGACTGCAGGAATGTCCACCAGAGCTGTTGCCCGTGAATTGAATGCTCATTTATCTACCATAAGCCGTCTCCAAAGGTGTTTCAGAGAATTTGGCAGTACATCCAACCAGCCTCACAACCGCAGACCACACCAGCCCAGGACCTTCACATCCAGCATCTTCACCTCCAAGATCTTGTTGAGACCAGCCAGCCGGACAGCTGCTGCAACAATCGGTTTGCATAACCAAAGAATTTCTTCACAAACTGTCAGAAACCATCTCAGGGAAGCTCATCTGCATGCTCGCCATCCTCATCGGGGTCTCGACCTGACTGCAGTTTTGACTCGACTCCCATAATTCCCCAAATTAATTAAAATATTCAGAACAATGATTCTCCATTTACTTTTATTTACTTTTAAATAGTACTAATGTAAGATTATGTCAAACTAGCTGATCTGGTGCTTTATTGTGAAATTAACGAAGAAGCTGAGACCCAGTTTGAATTGGATAAGTTGCTGATTATTTGTTAGTTCGGTTTCATTTAGTTTACTACATTTTTCTCAGTGCTCAGGTGGCAGTTAGGAATAATGCTACAGAATATTTGGTTACAAAACAGAAACAAACATAGGAACAACAATAACAACAAACACAGGTTGGAACGCCATCTTGTCTGCGGTCTGCTGTGGAGTGAAGGCGACGCAAAATAACTGCAGAGCGAGCCAGCCAGCCAGGAGTCGAACCTAGAATCTTCTGATCCGTAGTCAGACGCGTTATCCATTGCGCCACTGGCCCACTGGTCGCTTAGGATTGTGTTTGCACCAGTCTTGTCCGTTTCGGACGTGGCAGATATCTGTATTTTTATTTGCTTCATCTCATGCTATCAAGAGACCACCGAGCAAACATCTCTTCCCTGGTGGTCTAGTGGTTAGGATTCGGCGTTCTCACCGCCGCGGCCAGGGTTCGATTCCCGGTCAGGGAGCGTCCTTTTGCCCTCCGACGTCGCACCGTGAAATCAAGCTCTAGTTGCTCAGTGAGAAGCCAGGCCCAAAAAAGCTGCTGGGCGCCTTAAAACAGCCCTCCTTCGAGCCGGAATCGAACCAGCGACCTAAGGATTGCCAACGATTCCCCTACAGTCCTCCGCTCTACCAGCTGAGCTATCGAAGGGACGACATTCCAGAGCAGAATTATGGGAACTGCTGACCATGGGCCAGCAAAAAGGTAGCCCTTCCCTGGTGGTCTAGTGGTTAGGATCGGTGCTCTCACTGCCACGGGCCAGGTTCGATTCCCAGTCAGGGAACTTCCTTTTGCCCTCTGACGGCGGACCGTGAAATCAAACTCTGCTTGTTCTTTCTTCTAAGATGCGCTAGACCATATCGGAACTGCCGAGAATGGGGCATGGGCTCCTAGGTCACTTTCCATGTGAGGCCAGGGTTGTGTAACGGCCTATGGCTTTTGATGTCTGACCTTATCAAAAGGCCTATTTCTCTCAAATACTGTTAACAAATCTGTCTAAATCTGTGTTAGTGAGCACTTCTCCTTTGCCGGGATAATCCGTCCACCTCACAGGTGTGGCATATCAAGATGATGATTAGCGAGCATGATTATTGCACAGGTGTGCCTTAGGCTGGCCACAATAAAAGGCCACTCTAAAATGTGTAGTTTTATCACACAGCACAATGCCACAGATGTCGCAATTTTTGAGGGAGCGTGCAATTGGCATGCTGACTGCAGGAATGTCCACCAGAGCTGTTGCCCGTGAATTGAATGCTCATTTATCTACCATAAGCCGTCTCCAAAGGTGTTTCAGAGAATTTGGCAGTACATCCAACCAGCCTCACAACCGCAGACCACACCAGCCCAGGACCTTCACATCCAGCATCTTCACCTCCAAGATCTTGTTGAGACCAGCCAGCCGGACAGCTGCTGCAACAATCGGTTTGCATAACCAAAGAATTTCTTCACAAACTGTCAGAAACCATCTCAGGGAAGCTCATCTGCATGCTCGCCATCCTCATCGGGGTCTCGACCTGACTGCAGTTTTGACTCGACTCCCATAATTCCCCAAATTAATTAAAATATTCAGAACAATGATTCTCCATTTACTTTTATTTACTTTTAAATAGTACTAATGTAAGATTATGTCAAACTAGCTGATCTGGTGCTTTATTGTGAAATTAACGAAGAAGCTGAGACCCAGTTTGAATTGGATAAGTTTCTGATTATTTGTTAGTTCGGTTTCATTTAGTTTACTACATTTTTCTCAGTGCTCAGGTGGCAGTTAGGAATAATGCTACAGAATATTTGGTTACAAAACAGAAACAAACATAGGAACAACAATAACAAGAAACACAGGTTGGAACGCCATCTTGTCTGCGGTCTGCTGTGGAGTGAAGGCGACGCAAAATAACTGCAGAGCGAGCCAGCCAGGAGTCGAACCTAGAATCTTCTGATCCGTAGTCAGACGCGTTATCCATTGCGCCACTGGCCCACTGGTCGCTTAGGATTGTGTTTGCACCAGTCTTGTCCGTTTCGGACGTGGCAGAGATCTGTATTTTTATTTGCTTCATCTCATGCTATCAAGAGACCACCGAGCAAACATCCCTTCCCTGGTGGTCTAGTGGTTAGGATTCGGCGTTCTCACCGCCGCGGCCAGGGTTCGATTCCCGGTCAGGGAGCGACCTTTTGCCCTCCGACGTCGTACCGTGAAATCAAGCTCTAGTTGTTCAGTGAGAAGCCAGGCCCAAAAAAGCTGCTGGGCGCCTTAAAACAGCCCTCCTTCGAGCCGGAATCGAACCAGCGACCTAAGGATTGCCAACGATTCCCCTACAGTCCTCCGCTCTACCAGCTGAGCTATCGAAGGGACGACATTCCAGAGCAGAATTCTGTAGCTCGACTGCTTCCAAAAAAGCTGCTGCCGCATTAAGATGCACTTAACGCCGTGCGAGGAGGAAAGCAAAGAGGAGCCTGCCTTCCCATACTTGGAGTCAAACCCAGGGCAGCTGGGTGAAAAACAGGAATCCTGGCCGCTAGACCATATGGGAACTGCCGAGAATGGGCTTCTGGGTCACTTTCCATGTGCGTGGCCGGTGTGAGGCCAGGGTTGTGTTAGCAGCCTATGGCTTTTGATGTCTGACTTTATCCATGGGAGAATAATCTAGCAAGACGAGAAACACCCAAAGGGATCCTGTGATCGCTGAACAGATACAATGAGCTGGTCATTAACCCTCTGGGGTCTAAGGGATTTTTGAGGGTCTGGAGAAGTTTTGACATGCCCTGATATTTGTGCTTTTTTCAGTTGCTTATAAACATATAAATAGTTAAAGTCTAATAACACTGTAAACAGCATAAACTGGGCTACACTAATATGTTTGCAGCATTAATGTACATGATTGTATTTATGAGAAAGGAAAGTTTATGCGTGGTTAGTCAAAAACTAAAACTAAAAATACAGAGAATGGGGCATGGGCTTCTGGGTCACTTTCCATGTACGTGGCTGGTGTGAGGCCAGGGTTGTGTAGCTCGACTGCTGCTAAAAAAAAGCCTTCTACTTCAGTGAGACACGCTTGCCGTTCGAGGACGGAAGCAAAGAGGAGCCTTCCTGCCTTCCCATACTGGGAGTCGAACCCGGGCCGCCTGGGTGAAAACCAGGAATCCTGACCGCTAGACCATATGGGAACTGCTGACCATAGGCCAGCAAAAAGGTAGCCCTTCCCTGGTGGTCTAGTGGTTAGGATCGGTGCTCTCACTGCCACGGGCTAGGTTCGATTCCCAGTCAGGGAACTTCCTTTTGCCCTCTGACGGCGGACCGTGAAATCAAACTCTGCTTGTTCTTTCTTCTAAGATGCGCTAGACCATATCGGAACTGCCGAGAATGGGGCATGGGCTCCTAGGTCACTTTCCATGTGAGGCCAGGGTTGTGTAACGGCCTATGGCTTTTGATGTCTGACTTTATCAAAAGGCCTATTTCTCTCAAATACTGTTAACAAATCTGTCTAAATCTGTGTTAGTGAGCACTTCTCCTTTGCCGGGATAATCCGTCCACCTCACAGGTGTGGCATATCAAGATGATGATTAGCGAGCATGATTATTGCACAGGTGTGCCTTAGGCTGGCCACAATAAAAGGCCACTCTAAAATGTGTAGTTTTATCACACAGCACAATGCCACAGATGTCGCAATTTTTGAGGGAGCGTGCAATTGGCATGCTGACTGCAGGAATGTCCACCAGAGCTGTTGCCCGTGAATTGAATGCTCATTTATCTACCATAAGCCGTCTCCAAAGGTGTTTCAGAGAATTTGGCAGTACATCCAACCAGCCTCACAACCGCAGACCACACCAGCCCAGGACCTTCACATCCAGCATCTTCACCTCCAAGATCTTGTTGAGACCAGCCAGCCGGACAGCTGCTGCAACAATCGGTTTGCATAACCAAAGAATTTCTTCACAAACTGTCAGAAACCATCTCAGGGAAGCTCATCTGCATGCTCGCCATCCTCATCGGGGTCTCGACCTGACTGCAGTTTTGACTCGACTCCCATAATTCCCCAAATTAATTAAAATATTCAGAACAATGATTCTCCATTTACTTTTATTTACTTTTAAATAGTACTAATGTAAGATTATGTCAAACTAGCTGATCTGGTGCTTTATTGTGAAATTAACGAAGAAGCTGAGACCCAGTTTGAATTGGATAAGTTGCTGATTATTTGTTAGTTCGGTTTCATTTAGTTTACTACATTTTTCTCAGTGCTCAGGTGGCAGTTAGGAATAATGCTACAGAATATTTGGTTACAAAACAGAAACAAACATCGGAACAACAATAACAACAAACACAGGTTGGAACGCCATCTTGTCTGCGGTCTGCTGTGGAGTGAAGGCGACGCAAAATAACTGCAGAGCGAGCCAGCCAGCCAGGAGTCGAACCTAGAATCTTCTGATCCGTAGTCAGACGCGTTATCCATTGCGCCACTGGCCCACTGGTCGCTTAGGGTTGTGTTTGCACCAGTCTTGTCCGTTTCGGACGTGGCAGAGATCTGTATTTTTATTTGCTTCATCTCATGCTATCAAGAGACCACCGAGCAAACATCTCTTCCCTGGTGGTCTAGTGGTTAGGATTAGGCGTTCTCACCGCCGCGGCCAGGGTTCGATTCCCGGTCAGGGAGCGTCCTTTTGCCCTCCGACGTCGCACCGTGAAATCAAGCTCTAGTTGTTCAGTGAGAAGCCAGGCCCAAAAAAGCTGCTGGGCGCCTTAAAACAGCCCTCCTTCGAGCCGGAATCGAACCAGCGACCTAAGGATTGCCAACGATTCCCCTACAGTCCTCCGCTCTACCAGCTGAGCTATCGAAGGGACGACATTCCAGAGCAGAATTATGGGAACTGCTGACCATGGGCCAGCAAAAAGGTAGCCCTTCCCTGGTGGTCTAGTGGTTAGGATCGGTGCTCTCACTGCCACGGGCCAGGTTCGATTCCCAGTCAGGGAACTTCCTTTTGCCCTCTTACGACGGACCGTGAAATCAAACTCTGCTTGTTCTGCGTGAATTGAATGCTCATTTATCTACCATAAGCCGTCTCCAAAGGTGTTTCAGAGAATTTGGCAGTACATCCAACCAGCCTCACAACCGCAGACCACACCAGCCCAGGACCTTCACATCCAGCATCTTCACCTCCAAGATCTTGTTGAGACCAGCCAGCCGGACAGCTGCTGCAACAATCGGTTTGCATAACCAAAGAATTTCTTCACAAACTGTCAGAAACCATCTCAGGGAAGCTCATCTGCATGCTCGCCATCCTCATCGGGGTCTCGACCTGACTGCAGTTTTGACTCGACTCCCATAATTCCCCAAATTAATTAAAATATTCAGAACAATGATTCTCCACTTACTTTTATTTACTTTTAAATAGTACTAATGTAAGATTATGTCAAACTAGCTGATCTGGTGCTTTCAGCTGATCAGCTGATCAGCTGAGCTATCGAAGGGACGACATTCCAGAGCAGAATTCTGTAGCTCGACTGCTTCCAAAAAAGCTGCTGCCGCATTAAGATGCACTTAACGCCGTGCGAGGAGGAAAGCAAAGAGGAGCCTGCCTTCCCATACTTGGAGTCAAACCCAGGGCAGCTGGGTGAAAAACAGGAATCCTGGCCGCTAGACCATATGGGAACTGCCGAGAATGGGCTTCTGGGTCACTTTCCATGTGCGTGGCCGGTGTGAGGCCAGGGTTGTGTTAGCAGCCTATGGCTTTTGATGTCTGACTTTATCCATGGGAGAATAATCTAGCAAGACGAGAAACACCCAAAGGGATCCTGTGATCGCTGAACAGATACAATGAGCTGGTCATTAACCCTCTGGGGTCTAAGGGATTTTTGAGGGTCTGGAGAAGTTTTGACATGCCCTGATATTTGTGCTTTTTTCAGTTGCTTATAAACATATAAATAGTTAAAGTCTAATAACACTGTAAACAGCATAAACTGGGCTACATTAATATGTTTGCAGCATTAATGTACATGATTGTATTTATGAGAAAGGAAAGTTTATGCGTGGTTAGTCAAAAACTAAAACTAAAAATACAGAGAATGGGGCATGGGCTTCTGGGTCACTTTCCATGTACGTGGCTGGTGTGAGGCCAGGGTTGTGTAGCTCGACTGCTGCTAAAAAAAAGCCTTCTACTTCAGTGAGACACGCTTGCCGTTCGAGGACGGAAGCAAAGAGGAGCCTTCCTGCCTTCCCATACCGGGAGTCGAACCCGGGCCACCTGGGTGAAAACCAGGAATCCTGACCGCTAGACCATATGGGAACTGCTGACCATGGGCCAGCAAAAAGGTAGCCCTTCCCTGGTGGTCTAGTGGTTAGGATCGGTGCTCTCACTGCCACGGGCCAGGTTCGATTCCCAGTCAGGGAACTTCCTTTTGCCCTCTGACGGCGGACCGTGAAATCAAACTCTGCTTGTTCTTTCTTCTAAGATGCGCTAGACCATATCGGAACTGCCGAGAATGGGGCATGGGCTCCTAGGTCACTTTCCATGTGAGGCCAGGGTTGTGTAACGGCCTATGGCTTTTGATGTCTGACCTTATCAAAAGGCCTATTTCTCTCAAATACTGTTAACAAATCTGTCTAAATCTGTGTTAGTGAGCACTTCTCCTTTGCCGGGATAATCCGTCCACCTCACAGGTGTGGCATATCAAGATGATGATTAGCGAGCATGATTATTGCACAGGTGTGCCTTAGGCTGGCCACAATAAAAGGCCACTCTAAAATGTGTAGTTTTATCACACAGCACAATGCCACAGATGTCGCAATTTTTGAGGGAGCGTGCAATTGGCATGCTGACTGCAGGAATGTCCACCAGAGCTGTTGCCCGTGAATTGAATGCTCATTTATCTACCATAAGCCGTCTCCAAAGGTGTTTCAGAGAATTTGGCAGTACATCCAACCAGCCTCACAACCGCAGACCACACCAGCCCAGGACCTTCACATCCAGCATCTTCACCTCCAAGATCTTGTTGAGACCAGCCAGCCGGACAGCTGCTGCAACAATCGGTTTGCATAACCAAAGAATTTCTTCACAAACTGTCAGAAACCATCTCAGGGAAGCTCATCTGCATGCTCGCCATCCTCATCGGGGTCTCGACCTGACTGCAGTTTTGACTCGACTCCCATAATTCCCCAAATTAATTAAAATATTCAGAACAATGATTCTCCATTTACTTTTATTTACTTTTAAATAGTACTAATGTAAGATTATGTCAAACTAGCTGATCTGGTGCTTTATTGTGAAATTAACGAAGAAGCTGAGACCCAGTTTGAATTGGATAAGTTGCTGATTATTTGTTAGTTCGGTTTCATTTAGTTTACTACATTTTTCTCAGTGCTCAGGTGGCAGTTAGGAATAATGCTACAGAATATTTGGTTACAAAACAGAAACAAACATAGGAACAACAATAACAAGAAACACAGGTTGGAACGCCATCTTGTCTGCGGTCTGCTGTGGAGTGAAGGCGACGCAAAATAACTGCAGTGCGAGCCAGCCAGGAGTCGAACCTAGAATCTTCTGATCCGTAGTCAGACGCGTTATCCATTGCGCCACTGGCCCACTGGTCGCTTAGGATTGTGATTGCACCAGTCTTGTCCGTTTCGGACGTGGCAGAGATCTGTATTTTTATTTGCTTCATCTCATGCTATCAAGAGACCACTGAGCAAACATCCCTTCCCTGGTGGTCTAGTGGTTAGGATTCGGCGTTCTCACCGCCGCGGCCAGGGTTCGATTCCCGGTCAGGGAGCGTCCTTTTGCCCTCCGACGTCGTACCGTGAAATCAAGCTCTAGTTGTTCAGTGAGAAGCCAGGCCCAAAAAAGCTGCTGGGCGCCTTAAAACAGCCCTCCTTCGAGCCGGAATCGAACCAGCGACCTAAGGATTGCCAACGATTCCCCTACAGTCCTCCGCTCTACCAGCTGAGCTATCGAAGGGAAGACATTCCAGAGCAGAATTCTGTAGCTCGACTGCTTCCAAAAAAGCTGCTGCCGCATTAAGATGCACTTAACGCCGTGCGAGGAGGAAAGCAAAGAGGAGCCTGCCTTCCCATACTTGGAGTCAAACCCAGGGCAGCTGGGTGAAAAACAGGAATCCTGGCCGCTAGACCATATGGGAACTGCCGAGAATGGGCTTCTGGGTCACTTTCCATGTGCGTGGCCGGTGTGAGGCCAGGGTTGTGTTAGCAGCCTATGGCTTTTGATGTCTGACTTTATCCATGGGAGAATAATCTAGCAAGACGAGAAACACCCAAAGGGATCCTGTGATCGCTGAACAGATACAATGAGCTGGTCATTAACCCTCTGGGGTCTAAGGGATTTTTGAGGGTCTGGAGAAGTTTTGACATGCCCTGATATTTGTGCTTTTTTCAGTTGCTTATAAACATATAAATAGTTAAAGTCTAATAACACTGTAAACAGCATAAACTGGGCTACACTAATATGTTTGCAGCATTAATGTACATGATTGTATTTATGAGAAAGGAAAGTTTATGCGTGGTTAGTCAAAAACTAAAACTAAAAATACAGAGAATGGGGCATGGGCTTCTGGGTCACTTTCCATGTACGTGGCTGGTGTGAGGCCAGGGTTGTGTAGCTCGACTGCTGCTAAAAAAAAGCCTTCTACTTCAGTGAGACACGCTTGCCGTTCGAGGACGGAAGCAAAGAGGAGCCTTCCTGCCTTCCCATACCGGGAGTCGAACCCGGGCCGCCTGGGTGAAAACCAGGAATCCTGACCGCTAGACCATATGGGAACTGCTGACCATAGGCCAGCAAAAAGGTAGCCCTTCCCTGGTGGTCTAGTGGTTAGGATCGGTGCTCTCACTGCCACGGGCTAGGTTCGATTCCCAGTCAGGGAACTTCCTTTTGCCCTCTGACGGCGGACCGTGAAATCAAACTCTGCTTGTTCTTTCTTCTAAGATGCGCTAGACCATATCGGAACTGCCGAGAATGGGGCATGGGCTCCTAGGTCACTTTCCATGTGAGGCCAGGGTTGTGTAACGGCCTATGGCTTTTGATGTCTGACTTTATCAAAAGGCCTATTTCTCTCAAATACTGTTAACAAATCTGTCTAAATCTGTGTTAGTGAGCACTTCTCCTTTGCCGGGATAATCCGTCCACCTCACAGGTGTGGCATATCAAGATGATGATTAGCGAGCATGATTATTGCACAGGTGTGCCTTAGGCTGGCCACAATAAAAGGCCACTCTAAAATGTGTAGTTTTATCACACAGCACAATGCCACAGATGTCGCAATTTTTGAGGGAGCGTGCAATTGGCATGCTGACTGCAGGAATGTCCACCAGAGCTGTTGCCCGTGAATTGAATGCTCATTTATCTACCATAAGCCGTCTCCAAAGGTGTTTCAGAGAATTTGGCAGTACATCCAACCAGCCTCACAACCGCAGACCACACCAGCCCAGGACCTTCACATCCAGCATCTTCACCTCCAAGATCTTGTTGAGACCAGCCAGCCGGACAGCTGCTGCAACAATCGGTTTGCATAACCAAAGAATTTCTTCACAAACTGTCAGAAACCATCTCAGGGAAGCTCATCTGCATGCTCGCCATCCTCATCGGGGTCTCGACCTGACTGCAGTTTTGACTCGACTCCCATAATTCCCCAAATTAATTAAAATATTCAGAACAATGATTCTCCATTTACTTTTATTTACTTTTAAATAGTACTAATGTAAGATTATGTCAAACTAGCTGATCTGGTGCTTTATTGTGAAATTAACGAAGAAGCTGAGACCCAGTTTGAATTGGATAAGTTGCTGATTATTTGTTAGTTCGGTTTCATTTAGTTTACTACATTTTTCTCAGTGCTCAGGTGGCAGTTAGGAATAATGCTACAGAATATTTGGTTACAAAACAGAAACAAACATAGGAACAACAATAACAACAAACACAGGTTGGAACGCCATCTTGTCTGCGGTCTGCTGTGGAGTGAAGGCGACGCAAAATAACTGCAGAGCGAGCCAGCCAGCCAGGAGTCGAACCTAGAATCTTCTGATCCGTAGTCAGACGCGTTATCCATTGCGCCACTGGCCCACTGGTCGCTTAGGATTGTGTTTGCACCAGTCTTGTCCGTTTCGGACGTGGCAGAGATCTGTATTTTTATTTGCTTCATCTCATGCTATCAAGAGACCACCGAGCAAACATCTCTTGCCTGGTGGTCTAGTGGTTAGGATTCGGCGTTCTCACCGCCGCGGCCAGGGTTCGATTCCCGGTCAGGGAGTGTCCTTTTGCCCTCCGACGTCGCACCGTGAAATCAAGCTCTAGTTGTTCAGTGAGAAGCCAGGCCCAAAAAAGCTGCTGGGCGCCTTAAAACAGCCCTCCTTCGAGCCGGAATCGAACCAGCGACCTAAGGATTGCCAACGATTCCCCTACAGTCCTCCGCTCTACCAGCTGAGCTATCGAAGGGACGACATTCCAGAGCAGAATTATGGGAACTGCTGACCATGGGCCAGCAAAAAGGTAGCCCTTCCCTGGTGGTCTAGTGGTTAGGATCGGTGCTCTCACTGCCACGGGCCAGGTTCGATTCCCAGTCAGGGAACTTCCTTTTGCCCTCTTACGGCGGACCGTGAAATCAAACTCTGCTTGTTCTGCGTGAATTGAATGCTCATTTATCTACCATAAGCCGTCTCCAAAGGTGTTTCAGAGAATTTGGCAGTACATCCAACCAGCCTCACAACCGCAGACCACACCAGCCCAGGACCTTCACATCCAGCATCTTCACCTCCAAGATCTTGTTGAGACCAGCCAGCCGGACAGCTGCTGCAACAATCGGTTTGCATAACCAAAGAATTTCTTCACAAACTGTCAGAAACCATCTCAGGGAAGCTCATCTGCATGCTCGCCATCCTCATCGGGGTCTCGACCTGACTGCAGTTTTGACTCGACTCCCATAATTCCCCAAATTAATTAAAATATTCAGAACAATGATTCTCCACTTACTTTTATTTACTTTTAAATAGTACTAATGTAAGATTATGTCAAACTAGCTGATCTGGTGCTTTCAGCTGATCAGCTGATCAGCTGAGCTATCGAAGGGACGACATTCCAGAGCAGAATTCTGTAGCTCGACTGCTTCCAAAAAAGCTGCTGCCGCATTAAGATGCACTTAACGCCGTGCGAGGAGGAAAGCAAAGAGGAGCCTGCCTTCCCATACTTGGAGTCAAACCCAGGGCAGCTGGGTGAAAAACAGGAATCCTGGCCGCTAGACCATATGGGAACTGCCGAGAATGGGCTTCTGGGTCACTTTCCATGTGCGTGGCCGGTGTGAGGCCAGGGTTGTGTTAGCAGCCTATGGCTTTTGATGTCTGACTTTATCCATGGGAGAATAATCTAGCAAGACGAGAAACACCCAAAGGGATCCTGTGATCGCTGAACAGATACAATGAGCTGGTCATTAACCCTCTGGGGTCTAAGGGATTTTTGAGGGTCTGGAGAAGTTTTGACATGCCCTGATATTTGTGCTTTTTTCAGTTGCTTATAAACATATAAATAGTTAAAGTCTAATAACACTGTAAACAGCATAAACTGGGCTACATTAATATGTTTGCAGCATTAATGTACATGATTGTATTTATGAGAAAGGAAAGTTTATGCGTGGTTAGTCAAAAACTAAAACTAAAAATACAGAGAATGGGGCATGGGCTTCTGGGTCACTTTCCATGTACGTGGCTGGTGTGAGGCCAGGGTTGTGTAGCTCGACTGCTGCTAAAAAAAAGCCTTCTACTTCAGTGAGACACGCTTGCCGTTCGAGGACGGAAGCAAAGAGGAGCCTTCCTGCCTTCCCATACCGGGAGTCGAACCCGGGCCACCTGGGTGAAAACCAGGAATCCTGACCGCTAGACCATATGGGAACTGCTGACCATGGGCCAGCAAAAAGGTAGCCCTTCCCTGGTGGTCTAGTGGTTAGGATCGGTGCTCTCACTGCCACGGGCCAGGTTCGATTCCCAGTCAGGGAACTTCCTTTTGCCCTCTGACGGCGGACCGTGAAATCAAACTCTGCTTGTTCTTTCTTCTAAGATGCGCTAGACCATATCGGAACTGCCGAGAATGGGGCATGGGCTCCTAGGTCACTTTCCATGTGAGGCCAGGGTTGTGTAACGGCCTATGGCTTTTGATGTCTGACCTTATCAAAAGGCCTATTTCTCTCAAATACTGTTAACAAATCTGTCTAAATCTGTGTTAGTGAGCACTTCTCCTTTGCCGGGATAATCCGTCCACCTCACAGGTGTGGCATATCAAGATGATGATTAGCGAGCATGATTATTGCACAGGTGTGCCTTAGGCTGGCCACAATAAAAGGCCACTCTAAAATGTGTAGTTTTATCACACAGCACAATGCCACAGATGTCGCAATTTTTGAGGGAGCGTGCAATTGGCATGCTGACTGCAGGAATGTCCACCAGAGCTGTTGCCCGTGAATTGAATGCTCATTTATCTACCATAAGCCGTCTCCAAAGGTGTTTCAGAGAATTTGGCAGTACATCCAACCAGCCTCACAACCGCAGACCACACCAGCCCAGGACCTTCACATCCAGCATCTTCACCTCCAAGATCTTGTTGAGACCAGCCAGCCGGACAGCTGCTGCAACAATCGGTTTGCATAACCAAAGAATTTCTTCACAAACTGTCAGAAACCATCTCAGGGAAGCTCATCTGCATGCTCGCCATCCTCATCGGGGTCTCGACCTGACTGCAGTTTTGACTCGACTCCCATAATTCCCCAAATTAATTAAAATATTCAGAACAATGATTCTCCATTTACTTTTATTTACTTTTAAATAGTACTAATGTAAGATTATGTCAAACTAGCTGATCTGGTGCTTTATTGTGAAATTAACGAAGAAGCTGAGACCCAGTTTGAATTGGATAAGTTGCTGATTATTTGTTAGTTCGGTTTCATTTAGTTTACTACATTTTTCTCAGTGCTCAGGTGGCAGTTAGGAATAATGCTACAGAATATTTGGTTACAAAACAGAAACAAACATAGGAACAACAATAACAAGAAACACAGGTTGGAACGCCATCTTGTCTGCGGTCTGCTGTGGAGTGAAGGCGACGCAAAATAACTGCAGAGCGAGCCAGCCAGGAGTCGAACCTAGAATCTTCTGATCCGTAGTCAGACGCGTTATCCATTGCGCCACTGGCCCACTGGTCGCTTAGGATTGTGTTTGCACCAGTCTTGTCCGTTTCGGACGTGGCAGAGATCTGTATTTTTATTTGCTTCATCTCATGCTATCAAGAGACCACCGAGCAAACATCCCTTCCCTGGTGGTCTAGTGGTTAGGATTCGGCGTTCTCACCGCCGCGGCCAGGGTTCGATTCCCGGTCAGGGAGCGTCCTTTTGCCCTCCGACGTCGTACCGTGAAATCAAGCTCTAGTTGTTCAGTGAGAAGCCAGGCCCAAAAAAGCTGCTGGGCGCCTTAAAACAGCCCTCCTTCGAGCCGGAATCGAACCAGCGACCTAAGGATTGCCAACGATTCCCCTACAGTCCTCCGCTCTACCAGCTGAGCTATCGAAGGGAAGACATTCCAGAGCAGAATTCTGTAGCTCGACTGCTTCCAAAAAAGCTGCTGCCGCATTAAGATGCACTTAACGCCGTGCGAGGAGGAAAGCAAAGAGGAGCCTGCCTTCCCATACTTGGAGTCAAACCCAGGGCAGCTGGGTGAAAAACAGGAATCCTGGCCGCTAGACCATATGGGAACTGCCGAGAATGGGCTTCTGGGTCACTTTCCATGTGCGTGGCCGGTGTGAGGCCAGGGTTGTGTTAGCAGCCTATGGCTTTTGATGTCTGACTTTATCCATGGGAGAATAATCTAGCAAGACGAGAAACACCCAAAGGGATCCTGTGATCGCTGAACAGATACAATGAGCTGGTCATTAACCCTCTGGGGTCTAAGGGATTTTTGAGGGTCTGGAGAAGTTTTGACATGCCCTGATATTTGTGCTTTTTTCAGTTGCTTATAAACATATAAATAGTTAAAGTCTAATAACACTGTAAACAGCATAAACTGGGCTACACTAATATGTTTGCAGCATTAATGTACATGATTGTATTTATGAGAAAGGAAAGTTTATGCGTGGTTAGTCAAAAACTAAAACTAAAAATACAGAGAATGGGGCATGGGCTTCTGGGTCACTTTCCATGTACGTGGCTGGTGTGAGGCCAGGGTTGTGTAGCTCGACTGCTGCTAAAAAAAAGCCTTCTACTTCAGTGAGACACGCTTGCCGTTCGAGGACGGAAGCAAAGAGGAGCCTTCCTGCCTTCCCATACCGGGAGTCGAACCCGGGCCGCCTGGGTGAAAACCAGGAATCCTGACCGCTAGACCATATGGGAACTGCTGACCATAGGCCAGCAAAAAGGTAGCCCTTCCCTGGTGGTCTAGTGGTTAGGATCGGTGCTCTCACTGCCACGGGCTAGGTTCGATTCCCAGTCAGGGAACTTCCTTTTGCCCTCTGACGGCGGACCGTGAAATCAAACTCTGCTTGTTCTTTCTTCTAAGATGCGCTAGACCATATCGGAACTGCCGAGAATGGGGCATGGGCTCCTAGGTCACTTTCCATGTGAGGCCAGGGTTGTGTAACGGCCTATGGCTTTTGATGTCTGACTTTATCAAAAGGCCTATTTCTCTCAAATACTGTTAACAAATCTGTCTAAATCTGTGTTAGTGAGCACTTCTCCTTTGCCGGGATAATCCGTCCACCTCACAGGTGTGGCATATCAAGATGATGATTAGCGAGCATGATTATTGCACAGGTGTGCCTTAGGCTGGCCACAATAAAAGGCCACTCTAAAATGTGTAGTTTTATCACACAGCACAATGCCACAGATGTCGCAATTTTTGAGGGAGCGTGCAATTGGCATGCTGACTGCAGGAATGTCCACCAGAGCTGTTGCCCGTGAATTGAATGCTCATTTATCTACCATAAGCCGTCTCCAAAGGTGTTTCAGAGAATTTGGCAGTACATCCAACCAGCCTCACAACCGCAGACCACACCAGCCCAGGACCTTCACATCCAGCATCTTCACCTCCAAGATCTTGTTGAGACCAGCCAGCCGGACAGCTGCTGCAACAATCGGTTTGCATAACCAAAGAATTTCTTCACAAACTGTCAGAAACCATCTCAGGGAAGCTCATCTGCATGCTCGCCATCCTCATCGGGGTCTCGACCTGACTGCAGTTTTGACTCGACTCCCATAATTCCCCAAATTAATTAAAATATTCAGAACAATGATTCTCCATTTACTTTTATTTACTTTTAAATAGTACTAATGTAAGATTATGTCAAACTAGCTGATCTGGTGCTTTATTGTGAAATTAACGAAGAAGCTGAGACCCAGTTTGAATTGGATAAGTTGCTGATTATTTGTTAGTTCGGTTTCATTTAGTTTACTACATTTTTCTCAGTGCTCAGGTGGCAGTTAGGAATAATGCTACAGAATATTTGGTTACAAAACAGAAACAAACATAGGAACAACAATAACAACAAACACAGGTTGGAACGCCATCTTGTCTGCGGTCTGCTGTGGAGTGAAGGCGACGCAAAATAACTGCAGAGCGAGCCAGCCAGCCAGGAGTCTAACCTAGAATCTTCTGATCCGTAGTCAGACGCGTTATCCATTGCGCCACTGGCCCACTGGTCGCTTAGGATTGTGTTTGCACCAGTCTTGTCCGTTTCGGACGTGGCAGAGATCTGTATTTTTATTTGCTTCATCTCATGCTATCAAGAGACCACCGAGCAAACATCTCTTCCCTGGTGGTCTAGTGGTTAGGATTCGGCGTTCTCACCGCCGCGGCCAGGGTTCGATTCCCGGTCAGGGAGCGTCCTTTTGCCCTCCGACGTCGCACCGTGAAATCAAGCTCTAGTTGTTCAGTGAGAAGCCAGGCCCAAAAAAGCTGCTGGGCGCCTTAAAACAGCCCTCCTTCGAGCCGGAATCGAACCAGCGACCTAAGGATTGCCAACGATTCCCCTACAGTCCTCCGCTCTACCAGCTGAGCTATCGAAGGGACGACATTCCAGAGCAGAATTATGGGAACTGCTGACCATGGGCCAGCAAAAAGGTAGCCCTTCCCTGGTGGTCTAGTGGTTAGGATCGGTGCTCTCACTGCCACGGGCCAGGTTCGATTCCCAGTCAGGGAACTTCCTTTTGCCCTCTTACGGCGGACCGTGAAATCAAACTCTGCTTGTTCTGCGTGAATTGAATGCTCATTTATCTACCATAAGCCGTCTCCAAAGGTGTTTCAGAGAATTTGGCAGTACATCCAACCAGCCTCACAACCGCAGACCACACCAGCCCAGGACCTTCACATCCAGCATCTTCACCTCCAAGATCTTGTTGAGACCAGCCAGCCGGACAGCTGCTGCAACAATCGGTTTGCATAACCAAAGAATTTCTTCACAAACTGTCAGAAACCATCTCAGGGAAGCTCATCTGCATGCTCGCCATCCTCATCGGGGTCTCGACCTGACTGCAGTTTTGACTCGACTCCCATAATTCCCCAAATTAATTAAAATATTCAGAACAATGATTCTCCACTTACTTTTATTTACTTTTAAATAGTACTAATGTAAGATTATGTCAAACTAGCTGATCTGGTGCTTTCAGCTGATCAGCTGATCAGCTGAGCTATCGAAGGGACGACATTCCAGAGCAGAATTCTGTAGCTCGACTGCTTCCAAAAAAGCTGCTGCCGCATTAAGATGCACTTAACGCCGTGCGAGGAGGAAAGCAAAGAGGAGCCTGCCTTCCCATACTTGGAGTCAAACCCAGGGCAGCTGGGTGAAAAACAGGAATCCTGGCCGCTAGACCATATGGGAACTGCCGAGAATGGGCTTCTGGGTCACTTTCCATGTGCGTGGCCGGTGTGAGGCCAGGGTTGTGTTAGCAGCCTATGGCTTTTGATGTCTGACTTTATCCATGGGAGAATAATCTAGCAAGACGAGAAACACCCAAAGGGATCCTGTGATCGCTGAACAGATACAATGAGCTGGTCATTAACCCTCTGGGGTCTAAGGGATTTTTGAGGGTCTGGAGAAGTTTTGACATGCCCTGATATTTGTGCTTTTTTCAGTTGCTTATAAACATATAAATAGTTAAAGTCTAATAACACTGTAAACAGCATAAACTGGGCTACACTAATATGTTTGCAGCATTAATGTACATGATTGTATTTATGAGAAAGGAAAGTTTATGCGTGGTTAGTCAAAAACTAAAACTAAAAATACAGAGAATGGGGCATGGGCTTCTGGGTCACTTTCCATGTACGTGGCTGGTGTGAGGCCAGGGTTGTGTAGCTCGACTGCTGCTAAAAAAAAGCCTTCTACTTCAGTGAGACACGCTTGCCGTTCGAGGACGGAAGCAAAGAGGAGCCTTCCTGCCTTCCCATACCGGGAGTCGAACCCGGGCCGCCTGGGTGAAAACCAGGAATCCTGACCGCTAGACCATATGGGAACTGCTGACCATGGGCCAGCAAAAAGGTAGCCCTTCCCTGGTGGTCTAGTGGTTAGGATCGGTGCTCTCACTGCCACGGGCCAGGTTCGATTCCCAGTCAGGGAACTTCCTTTTGCCCTCTGACGGCGGACCGTGAAATCAAACTCTGCTTGTTCTTTCTTCTAAGATGCGCTAGACCATATCGGAACTGCCGAGAATGGGGCATGGGCTCCTAGGTCACTTTCCATGTGAGGCCAGGGTTGTGTAACGGCCTATGGCTTTTGATGTCTGACTTTATCAAAAGGCCTATTTCTCTCAAATACTGTTAACAAATCTGTCTAAATCTGTGTTAGTGAGCACTTCTCCTTTGCCGGGATAATCCGTCCACCTCACAGGTGTGGCATATCAAGATGATGATTAGCGAGCATGATTATTGCACAGGTGTGCCTTAGGCTGGCCACAATAAAAGGCCACTCTAAAATGTGTAGTTTTATCACACAGCACAATGCCACAGATGTCGCAATTTTTGAGGGAGCGTGCAATTGGCATGCTGACTGCAGGAATGTCCACCAGAGCTGTTGCCCGTGAATTGAATGCTCATTTATCTACCATAAGCCGTCTCCAAAGGTGTTTCAGAGAATTTGGCAGTACATCCAACCAGCCTCACAACCGCAGACCACACCAGCCCAGGACCTTCACATCCAGCATCTTCACCTCCAAGATCTTGTTGAGACCAGCCAGCCGGACAACTGCTGCAACAATCGGTTTGCATAACCAAAGAATTTCTTCACAAACTGTCAGAAACCATCTCAGGGAAGCTCATCTGCATGCTCGCCATCCTCATCGGGGTCTCGACCTGACTGCAGTTTTGACTCGACTCCCATAATTCCCCAAATTAATTAAAATATTCAGAACAATGATTCTCCATTTACTTTTATTTACTTTTAAATAGTACTAATGTAAGATTATGTCAAACTAGCTGATCTGGTGCTTTATTGTGAAATTAACGAAGAACCTGAGACCCAGTTTGAATTGGATAAGTTGCTGATTATTTGTTAGTTCGGTTTCATTTAGTTTACTACATTTTTCTCAGTGCTCAGGTGGCAGTTAGGAATAATGCTACAGAATATTTGGTTACAAAACAGAAACAAACATAGGAACAACAATAACAAGAAACACAGGTTGGAACGCCATCTTGTCTGCGGTCTGCTGTGGAGTGAAGGCGACGCAAAATAACTGCAGAGCGAGCCAGCCAGGAGTCGAACCTAGAATCTTCTGATCCGTAGTCAGACGCGTTATCCATTGCGCCACTGGCCCACTGGTCGCTTAGGCTTGTGTTTGCACCAGTCTTGTCCGTTTCGGACGTGGCAGAGATCTCTATTTTTACGTCGTACCGTGAAATCAAGCTCTAGTTGTTCAGTGAGAAGCCAGGCCCAAAAAAGCTGCTGGGCGCCTTAAAACAACCCTCCTTCGAGCCGGAATCGAACCAGCGACCTAAGGATTCCCAACGATTCCCCTACAGTCCTCCGCTCTACCAGCTGAGCTATCGAAGGGACGACATTCCAGAGCAGAATTCTGTATCTCGACTGCTTCCAAAAAAGCTGCTGCCTGTGCGAGGAGGAAAGCAAAGAGGAGCCTGCCTTCCCATACTTGGAGTCAAACCCAGGGCAGCTGGGTGAAAAACAGGAATCCTGGCCGCTAGACCATATGGGAACTGCCGAGAATGGGCTTCTGGGTCACTTTCCATGTGCGTGGCCGGTGTGAGGCCAGGGTTGTGTTAGCAGCCTATGGCTTTTGATGTCTGACTTTATCCATGGGAGAATAATCTAGCAAGACGAGAAACACCCAAAGGGATCCTGTGATCGCTGAACAGATACAATGAGCTGGTCATTAACCCTCTGGGGTCTAAGGGATTTTTGAGGGTCTGGAGAAGTTTTGACATGCCCTGATATTTGTGCTTTTTTCAGTTGCTTATAAACATATAAATAGTTAAAGTCTAATAACACTGTAAACAGCATAAACTGGGCTACACTAATATGTTTGCAGCATTAATGTACATGATTGTATTTATGAGAAAGGAAAGTTTATGCGTGGTTAGTCAAAAACTAAAACTAAAAATACAGAGAATGGGGCATGGGCTTCTGGGTCACTTTCCATGTACGTGGCTGGTGTGAGGCCAGGGTTGTGTAGCTCGACTGCTGCTAAAAAAAAGCCTTCTACTTCAGTGAGACACGCTTGCCGTTCGAGGACGGAAGCAAAGAGGAGCCTTCCTGCCTTCCCATACCGGGAGTCGAACCCGGGCCGCCTGGGTGAAAACCAGGAATCCTGACCGCTAGACCATATGGGAACGGCTGACCATAGGCCAGCAAAAAGGTAGCCCTTCCCTGGTGGTCTAGTGGTTAGGATCGGTGCTCTCACTGCCACGGGCTAGGTTCGATTCCCAGTCAGGGAACTTCCTTTTGCCCTCTGACGGCGGACCGTGAAATCAAACTCTGCTTGTTCTTTCTTCTAAGATGCGCTAGACCATATCGGAACTGCCGAGAATGGGGCATGGGCTCCTAGGTCACTTTCCATGTGAGGCCAGGGTTGTGTAACGGCCTATGGCTTTTGATGTCTGACTTTATCAAAAGGCCTATTTCTCTCAAATACTGTTAACAAATCTGTCTAAATCTGTGTTAGTGAGCACTTCTCCTTTGCCGGGATAATCCGTCCACCTCACAGGTGTGGCATATCAAGATGATGATTAGCGAGCATGATTATTGCACAGGTGTGCCTTAGGCTGGCCACAATAAAAGGCCACTCTAAAATGTGTAGTTTTATCACACAGCACAATGCCACAGATGTCGCAATTTTTGAGGGAGCGTGCAATTGGCATGCTGACTGCAGGAATGTCCACCAGAGCTGTTGCCCGTGAATTGAATGCTCATTTATCTACCATAAGCCGTCTCCAAAGGTGTTTCAGAGAATTTGGCAGTACATCCAACCAGCCTCACAACCGCAGACCACACCAGCCCAGGACCTTCACATCCAGCATCTTCACCTCCAAGATCTTGTTGAGACCAGCCAGCCGGACAACTGCTGCAACAATCGGTTTGCATAACCAAAGAATTTCTTCACAAACTGTCAGAAACCATCTCAGGGAAGCTCATCTGCATGCTCGCCATCCTCATCGGGGTCTCGACCTGACTGCAGTTTTGACTCGACTCCCATAATTCCCCAAATTAATTAAAATATTCAGAACAATGATTCTCCATTTACTTTTATTTACTTTTAAATAGTACTAATGTAAGATTATGTCAAACTAGCTGATCTGGTGCTTTATTGTGAAATTAACGAAGAACCTGAGACCCAGTTTGAATTGGATAAGTTGCTGATTATTTGTTAGTTCGGTTTCATTTAGTTTACTACATTTTTCTCAGTGCTCAGGTGGCAGTTAGGAATAATGCTACAGAATATTTGGTTACAAAACAGAAACAAACATAGGAACAACAATAACAAGAAACACAGGTTGGAACGCCATCTTGTCTGCGGTCTGCTGTGGAGTGAAGGCGACGCAAAATAACTGCAGAGCGAGCCAGCCAGGAGTCGAACCTAGAATCTTCTGATCCGTAGTCAGACGCGTTATCCATTGCGCCACTGGCCCACTGGTCGCTTAGGCTTGTGTTTGCACCAGTCTTGTCCGTTTCGGACGTGGCAGAGATCTCTATTTTTACGTCGTACCGTGAAATCAAGCTCTAGTTGTTCAGTGAGAAGCCAGGCCCAAAAAAGCTGCTGGGCGCCTTAAAACAACCCTCCTTCGAGCCGGAATCGAACCAGCGACCTAAGGATTCCCAACGATTCCCCTACAGTCCTCCGCTCTACCAGCTGAGCTATCGAAGGGACGACATTCCAGAGCAGAATTCTGTATCTCGACTGCTTCCAAAAAAGCTGCTGCCTGTGCGAGGAGGAAAGCAAAGAGGAGCCTGCCTTCCCATACTTGGAGTCAAACCCAGGGCAGCTGGGTGAAAAACAGGAATCCTGGCCGCTAGACCATATGGGAACTGCCGAGAATGGGCTTCTGGGTCACTTTCCATGTGCGTGGCCGGTGTGAGGCCAGGGTTGTGTTAGCAGCCTATGGCTTTTGATGTCTGACTTTATCCATGGGAGAATAATCTAGCAAGACGAGAAACACCCAAAGGGATCCTGTGATCGCTGAACAGATACAATGAGCTGGTCATTAACCCTCTGGGGTCTAAGGGATTTTTGAGGGTCTGGAGAAGTTTTGACATGCCCTGATATTTGTGCTTTTTTCAGTTGCTTATAAACATATAAATAGTTAAAGTCTAATAACACTGTAAACAGCATAAACTGGGCTACACTAATATGTTTGCAGCATTAATGTACATGATTGTATTTATGAGAAAGGAAAGTTTATGCGTGGTTAGTCAAAAACTAAAACTAAAAATACAGAGAATGGGGCATGGGCTTCTGGGTCACTTTCCATGTACGTGGCTGGTGTGAGGCCAGGGTTGTGTAGCTCGACTGCTGCTAAAAAAAAGCCTTCTACTTCAGTGAGACACGCTTGCCGTTCGAGGACGGAAGCAAAGAGGAGCCTTCCTGCCTTCCCATACCGGGAGTCGAACCCGGGCCGCCTGGGTGAAAACCAGGAATCCTGACCGCTAGACCATATGGGAACGGCTGACCATAGGCCAGCAAAAAGGTAGCCCTTCCCTGGTGGTCTAGTGGTTAGGATCGGTGCTCTCACTGCCACGGGCTAGGTTCGATTCCCAGTCAGGGAACTTCCTTTTGCCCTCTGACGGCGGACCGTGAAATCAAACTCTGCTTGTTCTTTCTTCTAAGATGCGCTAGACCATATCGGAACTGCCGAGAATGGGGCATGGGCTCCTAGGTCACTTTCCATGTGAGGCCAGGGTTGTGTAACGGCCTATGGCTTTTGATGTCTGACTTTATCAAAAGGCCTATTTCTCTCAAATACTGTTAACAAATCTGTCTAAATCTGTGTTAGTGAGCACTTCTCCTTTGCCGGGATAATCCGTCCACCTCACAGGTGTGGCATATCAAGATGATGATTAGCGAGCATGATTATTGCACAGGTGTGCCTTAGGCTGGCCACAATAAAAGGCCACTCTAAAATGTGTAGTTTTATCACACAGCACAATGCCACAGATGTCGCAATTTTTGAGGGAGCGTGCAATTGGCATGCTGACTGCAGGAATGTCCACCAGAGCTGTTGCCCGTGAATTGAATGCTCATTTATCTACCATAAGCCGTCTCCAAAGGTGTTTCAGAGAATTTGGCAGTACATCCAACCAGCCTCACAACCGCAGACCACACCAGCCCAGGACCTTCACATCCAGCATCTTCACCTCCAAGATCTTGTTGAGACCAGCCAGCCGGACAGCTGCTGCAACAATCGGTTTGCATAACCAAAGAATTTCTTCACAAACTGTCAGAAACCATCTCAGGGAAGCTCATCTGCATGCTCGCCATCCTCATCGGGGTCTCGACCTGACTGCAGTTTTGACTCGACTCCCATAATTCCCCAAATTATTTAAAATATTCAGAACAATGATTCTCCATTTACTTTTATTTACTTTTAAATAGTACTAATGTAAGATTATGTCAAACTAGCTGATCTGGTGCTTTATTGTGAAATTAACGAAGAAGCTGAGACCCAGTTTGAATTGGATAAGTTGCTGATTATTTGTTAGTTCGGTTTCATTTAGTTTACTACATTTTTCTCAGTGCTCAGGTGGCAGTTAGGAATAATGCTACAGAATATTTGGTTACAAAACAGAAACAAACATAGGAACAACAATAACAACAAACACAGGTTGGAACGCCATCTTGTCTGCGGTCTGCTGTGGAGTGAAGGCGACGCAAAATAACTGCAGAGCGAGCCAGCCAGCCAGGAGTCGAACCTAGAATCTTCTGATCCGTAGTCAGACGCGTTATCCATTGCGCCACTGGCCCACTGGTCGCTTAGGATTGTGTTTGCACCAGTCTTGTCCGTTTCGGACGTGGCAGAGATCTGTATTTTTATTTGCTTCATCTCATGCTATCAAGAGACCACCGAGCAAACATCTCTTCCCTGGTGGTCTAGTGGTTAGGATTTGGCGTTCTCACCGCCGCGGCCAGAGTTCGATTCCCGGTCAGGGAGCGTCCTTTTGCCCTCCGACGTCGCACCGTGAAATCAAGCTCTAGTTGTTCAGTGAGAAGCCAGGCCCAAAAAAGCTGCTGGGCGCCTTAAAACAGCCCTCCTTCGAGCCGGAATCGAACCAGCGACCTAAGGATTGCCAACGATTCCCCTACAGTCCTCCGCTCTACCAGCTGAGCTATCGAAGGGACGACATTCCAGAGCAGAATTATGGGAACTGCTGACCATGGGCCAGCAAAAAGGTAGCCCTTCCCTGGTGGTCTAGTGGTTAGGATCGGTGCTCTCACTGCCACGGGCCAGGTTCGATTCCCAGTCAGGGAACTTCCTTTTGCCCTCTTACGGCGGACCGTGAAATCAAACTCTGCTTGTTCTGCGTGAATTGAATGCTCATTTATCTACCATAAGCCGTCTCCAAAGGTGTTTCAGAGAATTTGGCAGTACATCCAACCAGCCTCACAACCGCAGACCACACCAGCCCAGGACCTTCACATCCAGCATCTTCACCTCCAAGATCTTGTTGAGACCAGCCAGCCGGACAGCTGCTGCAACAATCGGTTTGCATAACCAAAGAATTTCTTCACAAACTGTCAGAAACCATCTCAGGGAAGCTCATCTGCATGCTCGCCATCCTCATCGGGGTCTCGACCTGACTGCAGTTTTGACTCGACTCCCATAATTCCCCAAATTAATTAAAATATTCAGAACAATGATTCTCCACTTACTTTTATTTACTTTTAAATAGTACTAATGTAAGATTATGTCAAACTAGCTGATCTGGTGCTTTCAGCTGATCAGCTGATCAGCTGAGCTATCGAAGGGACGACATTCCAGAGCAGAATTCTGTAGCTCGACTGCTTCCAAAAAAGCTGCTGCCGCATTAAGATGCACTTAACGCCGTGCGAGGAGGAAAGCAAAGAGGAGCCTGCCTTCCCATACTTGGAGTCAAACCCAGGGCAGCTGGGTGAAAAACAGGAATCCTGGCCGCTAGACCATATGGGAACTGCCGAGAATGGGCTTCTGGGTCACTTTCCATGTGCGTGGCCGGTGTGAGGCCAGGGTTGTGTTAGCAGCCTATGGCTTTTGATGTCTGACTTTATCCATGGGAGAATAATCTAGCAAGACGAGAAACACCCAAAGGGATCCTGTGATCGCTGAACAGATACAATGAGCTGGTCATTAACCCTCTGGGGTCTAAGGGATTTTTGAGGGTCTGGAGAAGTTTTGACATGCCCTGATATTTGTGCTTTTTTCAGTTGCTTATAAACATATAAATAGTTAAAGTCTAATAACACTGTAAACAGCATAAACTGGGCTACACTAATATGTTTGCAGCATTAATGTACATGATTGTATTTATGAGAAAGGAAAGTTTATGCGTGGTTAGTCAAAAACTAAAACTAAAAATACAGAGAATGGGGCATGGGCTTCTGGGTCACTTTCCATGTGCGTGGCTGGTGTGAGGCCAGGGTTGTGTAGCTCGACTGCTGTTAAAAAAAAGTCTTCTACTGCAGTGAGACACGCTTGCCGTTCGAGGACGGAAGCAAAGAGGAGCCTTCCTGCCTTCCCATACCGGGAGTCGAACCCGGGCCGCCTGGGTGAAAACCAGGAATCCTGACCGCTAGACCATATGGGAACTGCTGACCATGGGCCAGCAAACAGGTAGCCCTTCCCTGCTGGTCTAGTGGTTAGGATAGGTGCTCTCACTGCCACGGGCCAGGTTCGATTCCCAGTCAGGGAACTTCCTTTTGCCCTCTGACGGCGGACCGTGAAATCAAACTCTGCTTGTTCTTTCTTCTAAGATGCGCTAGACCATATCGGAACTGCCGAGAATGGGGCATGGGCTCCTAGGTCACTTTCCATGTGAGGCCAGGGTTGTGTAACGGCCTATGGCTTTTGATGTCTGACTTTATCAAAAGGCCTATTTCTCTCAAATACTGTTAACAAATCTGTCTAAATCTGTGTTAGTGAGCACTTCTCCTTTGCCGAGATAATCCGTCCTCCTCACAGGTGTGGCATATCAAGATGATGATTAGACAGCATGATTAATGCACAGGTGTGCCTTAGGCTGGCCACAATAACAGGCCACTCTAAAATGTGTAGTTTTATCACACAGCACAATGCCACAGATGTCGCAATTTTTGAGGGAGCGTGCAATTGGCATGCTGACTGCAGGAATGTCCACCAGAGCTGTTGCCCGTGAATTGAATGCTCATTTATCTACCATAAGCCGTCTCCAAAGGTGTTTCAGAGAATTTGGCAGTACATCCAACCAGCCTCACAACCGCAGACCACGTGTGACCACACCAGCCCAGGACCTCCACATCCAGCATCTTCACCTCCAAGATCGTCTTGAGACCAGCCAGCCGGACAGCTGCTGCAACAATCGGTTTGCATAACCAAAGAATTTCTTCACAAACTGTCAGAAACCATCTCAGGGAAGCTCATCTGCATGCTCGCCATCCTCATCGGGTTCTCGACCTGACTGCAGTTTTGACTCTACTCCCGCAAAAAAGCTGCATAGCGAGCCAGCCAGGAGTCGAACCTAGAATCTTCTGATCCGTAGTCAGACGCGTTATCCATTGCGCCACTGGCCCACGGGTCGCTTGGGCTTGTGTTTGCGCCAGTCTTGTCCGTTTCGGACGTGGCAGCGGTCTGTATTTTTATTTGCTTCATCTCATGCTATCAAGAGGCCACCAAGCAAACATCCCTTCCCTGGTGTTCTAGTGGTTAGGATTCGGCGCTCTCACCGCCGCGGCCCGGGTTCGATTCCCGGTCTGGGAACGTCCTTTTGCCCTCCGACGTCGTACCGTGAAATCAAGCTCTAGTTGTTCAGTGAGAAGCCAGGCCCAAAAAACTGCTGGGCGCCTTAAAAAAACAGTCCTTCGAGCCGGAATCGAACCAGCGAGCTAAGGATTGCCAAAAATTCCCCTACAGTCCTCCGCTCTACCAGCTGAGCGATCGAAGGGGCGACGTTCCAGAGCATAATTCTGTAGCTCGACTGCTTCCAAAAAAGCAGCTGCCGCTTTAAGACGCACTTAACGCCGAGCGAGGAGGAAAGCAAAGAGGAGCCTGCCTTCCCATACTTGGAGTCAAACCCAGGGCACCAGGGTGAAAAACAGGAATCCTGGCCGTTAGACCATATGGGAACTGCCGAGAATGGGGCATGGGCTTCTGGGTCACTTTCCATGTGCGTGGCTGGTGTGAGGCCAGGGTTGTGTAGCTCGACTGCTGTTAAAAAAAAGTCTTCTACTGCAGTGAGACACGCTTGCCGTTCGAGGACGGAAGCAAAGAGGAGCCTTCCTGCCTTCCCATACCGGGAGTCGAACCCGGGCCGCCTGGGTGAAAACCAGGAATCCTGACCGCTAGACCATATGGGAACTGCTGACCATGGGCCAGCAAACAGGTAGCCCTTCCCTGCTGGTCTAGTGGTTAGGATCGGTGCTCTCACTGCCACGGGCCAGGTTCGATTCCCAGTCAGGGAACTTCCTTTTGCCCTCTGACGGCGGACCGTGAAATCAAACTCTGCTTGTTCTTTCTTCTAAGATGCGCTAGACCATATCGGAACTGCCGAGAATGGGGCATGGGCTCCTAGGTCACTTTCCATGTGAGGCCAGGGTTGTGTAACGGCCTATGGCTTTTGATGTCTGACTTTATCAAAAGGCCTATTTCTCTCAAATACTGTTAACAAATCTGTCTAAATCTGTGTTCGTGAGCACTTCTCCTTTGCCGAGATAATCCGTCCTCCTCACAGGTGTGGCATATCAAGATGATGATTAGACAGCATGATTAATGCACAGGTGTGCCTTAGGCTGGCCACAATAAAAGGCCACTCTAAAATGTGTAGTTTTATCACACAGCACAATGCCACAGATGTCGCAATTTTTGAGGGAGCGTGCAATTGGCATGCTGACTGCAGGAATGTCCACCAGAGCTGTTGCCCGTGAATTGAATGCTCATTTATCTACCATAAGCCGTCTCCAAAGGTGTTTCAGAGAATTTGGCAGTACATCCAACCAGCCTCACAACCGCAGACCACGTGTGACCACACCAGCCCAGGACCTCCACATCCAGCATCTTCACCTCCAAGATCGTCTTGAGACCAGCCAGCCGGACAGCTGCTGCAACAATCGGTTTGCATAACCAAAGAATTTCTTCACAAACTGTCAGAAACCATCTCAGGGAAGCTCATCTGCATGCTCGCCATCCTCATCGGGGTCTCGACCTGACTGCAGTTTTGACTCTACTCCCGCAAAAAAGCTGCATAGCGAGCCAGCCAGGAGTCGAACCTAGAATCTTCTGATCCGTAGTCAGACGCGTTATCCATTGCGCCACTGGCCCACGGGTCTCTTGGGCTTGTGTTTGCGCCAGTCTTGTCCGTTTCGGACGTGGCAGCGGTCTGTATTTTTATTTGCTTCATCTCATGCTATCAAGAGGCCACCAAGCAAACATCCCTTCCCTGGTGTTCTAGTGGTTAGGATTCGGCGCTCTCACCGCCGCGGCCCGGGTTCGATTCCCGGTCTGGGAACGTCCTTTTGCCCTCCGACGTCGTACCGTGAAATCAAGCTCTAGTTGTTCAGTGAGAAGCCAGGCCCAAAAAACTGCTGGGCCCCTTAAAAAAACAGTCCTTCGAGCCGGAATCGAACCAGCGAGCTAAGGATTGCCAAAAATTCCCCTACAGTCCTCCGCTCTACCAGCTGAGCGATCGAAGGGGCGACGTTCCAGAGCATAATTCTGTAGCTCGACTGCTTCCAAAAAAGCTGCTGCCGCTTTAAGACGCACTTAACGCCGAGCGAGGAGGAAAGCAAAGAGGAGCCTGCCTTCCCATACTTGGAGTCAAACCCAGGGCACCTGGGTGAAAAACAGGAATCCTGGCCGTTAGACCATATGGGAACTGCCGAGAATGGGGCATGGGCTTCTGGGTCACTTTCCATGTGCGTGGCTGGTGTGAGGCCAGGGTTGTGTAGCTCGACTGCTGTTAAAAAAAAGTCTTCTACTGCAGTGAGACACGCTTGCCGTTCGAGGACGGAAGCAAAGAGGAGCCTTCCTGCCTTCCCATACCGGGAGTCGAACCCGGGCCGCCTGGGTGAAAACCAGGAATCCTGACCGCTAGACCATATGGGAACTGCTGACCATGGGCCAGCAAACAGGTAGCCCTTCCCTGCTGGTCTAGTGGTTAGGATAGGTGCTCTCACTGCCACGGGCCAGGTTCGATTCCCAGTCAGGGAACTTCCTTTTGCCCTCTGACGGCGGACCGTGAAATCAAACTCTGCTTGTTCTTTCTTCTAAGATGCGCTAGACCATATCGGAACTGCCGAGAATGGGGCATGGGCTCCTAGGTCACTTTCCATGTGAGGCCAGGGTTGTGTAACGGCCTATGGCTTTTGATGTCTGACTTTATCAAAAGGCCTATTTCTCTCAAATACTGTTAACAAATCTGTCTAAATCTGTGTTCGTGAGCACTTCTCCTTTGCCGAGATAATCCGTCCTCCTCACAGGTGTGGCATATCAAGATGATGATTAGACAGCATGATTAATGCACAGGTGTGCCTTAGGCTGGCCACAATAAAAGGCCACTCTAAAATGTGTAGTTTTATCACACAGCACAATGCCACAGATGTCGCAATTTTTGAGGGAGCGTGCAATTGGCATGCTGACTGCAGGAATGTCCACCAGAGCTGTTGCCCGTGAATTGAATGCTCATTTATCTACCATAAGCCGTCTCCAAAGGTGTTTCAGAGAATTTGGCAGTACATCCAACCAGCCTCACAACCGCAGACCACGTGTGACCACACCAGCCCAGGACCTCCACATCCAGCATCTTCACCTCCAAGATCGTCTTGAGACCAGCCAGCCGGACAGCTGCTGCAACAATCGGTTTGCATAACCAAAGAATTTCTTCACAAACTGTCAGAAACCATCTCAGGGAAGCTCATCTGCATGCTCGCCATCCTCATCGGGGTCTCGACCTGACTGCAGTTTTGACTCTACTCCCGCAAAAAAGCTGCATAGCGAGCCAGCCAGGAGTCGAACCTAGAATCTTCTGATCCGTAGTCAGACGCGTTATCCATTGCGCCACTGGCCCACGGGTCGCTTGGGCTTGTGTTTGCGCCAGTCTTGTCCGTTTCGGACGTGGCAGCGGTCTGTATTTTTATTTGCTTCATCTCATGCTATCAAGAGGCCACCAAGCAAACATCCCTTCCCTGGTGTTCTAGTGGTTAGGATTCGGCGCTCTCACCGCCGCGGCCCGGGTTCGATTCCCGGTCTGGGAACGTCCTTTTGCCCTCCGACGTCGTACCGTGAAATCAAGCTCTAGTTGTTCAGTGAGAAGCCAGGCCCAAAAAACTGCTGGGCGCCTTAAAAAAACAGTCCTTCGAGCCGGAATCGAACCAGCGAGCTAAGGATTGCCAAAAATTCCCCTACAGTCCTCCGCTCTACCAGCTGAGCGATCGAAGGGGCGACGTTCCAGAGCATAATTCTGTAGCTCGACTGCTTCCAAAAAAGCTGCTGCCGCTTTAAGACGCACTTAACGCCGAGCGAGGAGGAAAGCAAAGAGGAGCCTGCCTTCCCATACTTGGAGTCAAACCCAGGGCACCTGGGTGAAAAACAGGAATCCTGGCCGTTAGACCATATGGGAACTGCCGAGAATGGGGCATGGGCTTCTGGGTCACTTTCCATGTGCGTGGCTGGTGTGAGGCCAGGGTTGTGTAGCTCGACTGCTGTTAAAAAAAAGTCTTCTACTGCAGTGAGACACGCTTGCCGTTCGAGGACGGAAGCAAAGAGGAGCCTTCCTGCCTTCCCATACCGGGAGTCGAACCCGGGCCGCCTGGGTGAAAACCAGGAATCCTGACCGCTAGACCATATGGGAACTGCTGACCATGGGCCAGCAAACAGGTAGCCCTTCCCTGCTGGTCTAGTGGTTAGGATAGGTGCTCTCACTGCCACGGGCCAGGTTCGATTCCCAGTCAGGGAACTTCCTTTTGCCCTCTGACGGCGGACCGTGAAATCAAACTCTGCTTGTTCTTTCTTCTAAGATGCGCTAGACCATATCGGAACTGCCGAGAATGGGGCATGGGCTCCTAGGTCACTTTCCATGTGAGGCCAGGGTTGTGTAACGGCCTATGGCTTTTGATGTCTGACTTTATCAAAAGGCCTATTTCTCTCAAATACTGTTAACAAATCTGTCTAAATCTGTGTTAGTGAGCACTTCTCCTTTGCCGAGATAATCCGTCCTCCTCACAGGTGTGGCATATCAAGATGATGATTAGACAGCATGATTAATGCACAGGTGTGCCTTAGGCTGGCCACAATAAAAGGCCACTCTAAAATGTGTAGTTTTATCACACAGCACAATGCCACAGATGTCGCAATTTTTGAGGGAGCGTGCAATTGGCATGCTGACTGCAGGAATGTCCACCAGAGCTGTTGCCCGTGAATTGAATGCTCATTTATCTACCATAAGCCGTCTCCAAAGGTGTTTCAGAGAATTTGGCAGTACATCCAACCAGCCTCACAACCGCAGACCACGTGTGACCACACCAGCCCAGGACCTCCACATCCAGCATCTTCACCTCCAAGATCGTCTTGAGACCAGCCAGCCGGACAGCTGCTGCAACAATCGGTTTGCATAACCAAAGAATTTCTTCACAAACTGTCAGAAACCATCTCAGGGAAGCTCATCTGCATGCTCGCCATCCACATCGGGTTCTCGACCTGACTGCAGTTTTGACTCTACTCCCGCAAAAAAGCTGCATAGCGAGCCAGCCAGGAGTCGAACCTAGAATCTTCTGATCCGTAGTCAGACGCGTTATCCATTGCGCCACTGGCCCACGGGTCGCTTGGGCTTGTGTTTGCGCCAGTCTTGTCCGTTTCGGACGTGGCAGCGGTCTGTATTTTTATTTGCTTCATCTCATGCTATCAAGAGGCCACCAAGCAAACATCCCTTCCCTGGTGTTCTAGTGGTTAGGATTCGGCGCTCTCACCGCCGCGGCCCGGGTTCGATTCCCGGTCTGGGAACGTCCTTTTGCCCTCCGACGTCGTACCGTGAAATCAAGCTCTAGTTGTTCAGTGAGAAGCCAGGCCCAAAAAACTGCTGGGCGCCTTAAAAAAACAGTCCTTCGAGCCGGAATCGAACCAGCGAGCTAAGGATTGCCAAAAATTCCCCTACAGTCCTCCGCTCTACCAGCTGAGCGATCGAAGGGGCGACGTTCCAGAGCATAATTCTGTAGCTCGACTGCTTCCAAAAAAGCTGCTGCCGCTTTAAGACGCACTTAACGCCGAGCGAGGAGGAAAGCAAAGAGGAGCCTGCCTTCCCATACTTGGAGTCAAACCCAGGGCACCAGGGTGAAAAACAGGAATCCTGGCCGTTAGACCATATGGGAACTGCCGAGAATGGGGCATGGGCTTCTGGGTCACTTTCCATGTGCGTGGCTGGTGTGAGGCCAGGGTTGTGTAGCTCGACTGCTGTTAAAAAAAAGTCTTCTACTGCAGTGAGACACGCTTGCCGTTCGAGGACGGAAGCAAAGAGGAGCCTTCCTGCCTTCCCATACCGGGAGTCGAACCCGGGCCGCCTGGGTGAAAACCAGGAATCCTGACCGCTAGACCATATGGGAACTGCTGACCATGGGCCAGCAAACAGGTAGCCCTTCCCTGCTGGTCTAGTGGTTAGGATAGGTGCTCTCACTGCCACGGGCCAGGTTCGATTCCCAGTCAGGGAACTTCCTTTTGCCCTCTGACGGCGGACCGTGAAATCAAACTCTGCTTGTTCTTTCTTCTAAGATGCGCTAGACCATATCGGAACTGCCGAGAATGGGGCATGGGCTCCTAGGTCACTTTCCATGTGAGGCCAGGGTTGTGTAACGGCCTATTGCTTTTGATGTCTGACTTTATCAAAAGGCCTATTTCTCTCAAATACTGTTAACAAATCTGTCTAAATCTGTGTTAGTGAGCACTTCTCCTTTGCCGAGATAATCCGTCCTCCTCACAGGTGTGGCATATCAAGATGATGATTAGACAGCATGATTAATGCACAGGTGTGCCTTAGGCTGGCCACAATAAAAGGCCACTCTAAAATGTGTAGTTTTATCACACAGCACAATGCCACAGATGTCGCAATTTTTGAGGGAGCGTGCAATTGGCATGCTGACTGCAGGAATGTCCACCAGAGCTGTTGCCCGTGAATTGAATGCTCATTTATCTACCATAAGCCGTCTCCAAAGGTGTTTCAGAGAATTTGGCAGTACATCCAACCAGCCTCACAACCGCAGACCACGTGTGACCACACCAGCCCAGGACCTCCACATCCAGCATCTTCACCTCCAAGATCGTCTTGAGACCAGCCAGCCGGACAGCTGCTGCAACAATCGGTTTGCATAACCAAAGAATTTCTTCACAAACTGTCAGAAACCATCTCAGGGAAGCTCATCTGCATGCTCGCCATCCTCATCGGGTTCTCGACCTGACTGCAGTTTTGACTCTACTCCCGCAAAAAAGCTGCATAGCGAGCCAGCCAGGAGTCGAACCTAGAATCTTCTGATCCGTAGTCAGACGCGTTATCCATTGCGCCACTGGCCCACGGGTCGCTTGGGCTTGTGTTTGCGCCAGTCTTGTCCGTTTCGGACGTGGCAGCGGTCTGTATTTTTATTTGCTTCATCTCATGCTATCAAGAGGCCACCAAGCAAACATCCCTTCCCTGGTGTTCTAGTGGTTAGGATTCGGCGCTCTCACCGCCGCGGCCCGGGTTCGATTCCCGGTCTGGGAACGTCCTTTTGCCCTCCGACGTCGTACCGTGAAATCAAGCTCTAGTTGTTCAGTGAGAAGCCAGGCCCAAAAAACTGCTGGGCGCCTTAAAAAAACAGTCCTTCGAGCCGGAATCGAACCAGCGAGCTAAGGATTGCCAAAAATTCCCCTACAGTCCTCCGCTCTACCAGCTGAGCGATCGAAGGGGCGACGTTCCAGAGCATAATTCTGTAGCTCGACTGCTTCCAAAAAAGCTGCTGCCGCTTTAAGACGCACTTAACGCCGAGCGAGGAGGAAAGCAAAGAGGAGCCTGCCTTCCCATACTTGGAGTCAAACCCAGGGCACCAGGGTGAAAAACAGGAATCCTGGCCGTTAGACCATATGGGAACTGCCGAGAATGGGGCATGGGCTTCTGGGTCACTTTCCATGTGCGTGGCTGGTGTGAGGCCAGGGTTGTGTAGCTCGACTGCTGTTAAAAAAAAGTCTTCTACTGCAGTGAGACACGCTTGCCGTTCGAGGACGGAAGCAAAGAGGAGCCTTCCTGCCTTCCCATACCGGGAGTCGAACCCGGGCCGCCTGGGTGAAAACCAGGAATCCTGACCGCTAGACCATATGGGAACTGCTGACCATGGGCCAGCAAACAGGTAGCCCTTCCCTGCTGGTCTAGTGGTTAGGATCGGTGCTCTCACTGCCACGGGCCAGGTTCGATTCCCAGTCAGGGAACTTCCTTTTGCCCTCTGACGGCGGACCGTGAAATCAAACTCTGCTTGTTCTTTCTTCTAAGATGCGCTAGACCATATCGGAACTGCCGAGAATGGGGCATGGGCTCCTAGGTCACTTTCCATGTGAGGCCAGGGTTGTGTAACGGCCTATGGCTTTTGATGTCTGACTTTATCAAAAGGCCTATTTCTCTCAAATACTGTTAACAAATCTGTCTAAATCTGTGTTAGTGAGCACTTCTCCTTTGCCGAGATAATCCGTCCTCCTCACAGGTGTGGCATATCAAGATGATGATTAGACAGCATGATTAATGCACAGGTGTGCCTTAGGCTGGCCACAATAAAAGGCCACTCTAAAATGTGTAGTTTTATCACACAGCACAATGCCACAGATGTCGCAATTTTTGAGGGAGCGTGCAATTGGCATGCTGACTGCAGGAATGTCCACCAGAGCTGTTGCCCGTGAATTGAATGCTCATTTATCTACCATAAGCCGTCTCCAAAGGTGTTTCAGAGAATTTGGCAGTACATCCAACCAGCCTCACAACCGCAGACCACGTGTGACCACACCAGCCCAGGACCTCCACATCCAGCATCTTCACCTCCAAGATCGTCTTGAGACCAGCCAGCCGGACAGCTGCTGCAACAATCGGTTTGCATAACCAAAGAATTTCTTCACAAACTGTCAGAAACCATCTCAGGGAAGCTCATCTGCATGCTCGCCATCCTCATCGGGTTCTCGACCTGACTGCAGTTTTGACTCTACTCCCGCAAAAAAGCTGCATAGCGAGCCAGCCAGGAGTCGAACCTAGAATCTTCTGATCCGTAGTCAGACGCGTTATCCATTGCGCCACTGGCCCACGGGTCGCTTGGGCTTGTGTTTGCGCCAGTCTTGTCCGTTTCGGACGTGGCAGCGGTCTGTATTTTTATTTGCTTCATCTCATGCTATCAAGAGGCCACCAAGCAAACATCCCTTCCCTGGTGTTCTAGTGGTTAGGATTCGGCGCTCTCACCGCCGCGGCCCGGGTTCGATTCCCGGTCTGGGAACGTCCTTTTGCCCTCCGACGTCGTACCGTGAAATCAAGCTCTAGTTGTTCAGTGAGAAGCCAGGCCCAAAAAACTGCTGGGCGCCTTAAAAAAACAGTCCTTCGAGCCGGAATCGAACCAGCGAGCTAAGGATTGCCAAAAATTCCCCTACAGTCCTCCGCTCTACCAGCTGAGCGATCGAAGGGGCGACGTTCCAGAGCATAATTCTGTAGCTCGACTGCTTCCAAAAAAGCTGCTGCCGCTTTAAGACGCACTTAACGCCGAGCGAGGAGGAAAGCAAAGAGGAGCCTGCCTTCCCATACTTGGAGTCAAACCCAGGGCACCAGGGTGAAAAACAGGAATCCTGGCCGTTAGACCATATGGGAACTGCCGAGAATGGGGCATGGGCTTCTGGGTCACTTTCCATGTGCGTGGCTGGTGTGAGGCCAGGGTTGTGTAGCTCGACTGCTGTTAAAAAAAAGTCTTCTACTGCAGTGAGACACGCTTGCCATTCGAGGACGGAAGCAAAGAGGAGCCTTCCTGCCTTCCCATACCGGGAGTCGAACCCGGGCCGCCTGGGTGAAAACCAGGAATCCTGACCGCTAGACCATATGGGAACTGCTGACCATGGGCCAGCAAACAGGTAGCCCTTCCCTGCTGGTCTAGTGGTTAGGATCGGTGCTCTCACTGCCACGGGCCAGGTTCGATTCCCAGTCAGGGAACTTCCTTTTGCCCTCTGACGGCGGACCGTGAAATCAAACTCTGCTTGTTCTTTCTTCTAAGATGCGCTAGACCATATCGGAACTGCCGAGAATGGGGCATGGGCTCCTAGGTCACTTTCCATGTGAGGCCAGGGTTGTGTAACGGCCTATGGCTTTTGATGTCTGACTTTATCAAAAGGCCTATTTCTCTCAAATACTGTTAACAAATCTGTCTAAATCTGTGTTAGTGAGCACTTCTCCTTTGCCGAGATAATCCGTCCTCCTCACAGGTGTGGCATATCAAGATGATGATTAGACAGCATGATTAATGCACAGGTGTGCCTTAGGCTGGCCACAATAAAAGGCCACTCTAAAATGTGTAGTTTTATCACACAGCACAATGCCACAGATGTCGCAATTTTTGAGGGAGCGTGCAATTGGCATGCTGACTGCAGGAATGTCCACCAGAGCTGTTGCCCGTGAATTGAATGCTCATTTATCTACCATAAGCCGTCTCCAAAGGTGTTTCAGAGAATTTGGCAGTACATCCAACCAGCCTCACAACCGCAGACCACGTGTGACCACACCAGCCCAGGACCTCCACATCCAGCATCTTCACCTCCAAGATCGTCTTGAGACCAGCCAGCCGGACAGCTGCTGCAACAATCGGTTTGCATAACCAAAGAATTTCTTCACAAACTGTCAGAAACCATCTCAGGGAAGCTCATCTGCATGCTCGCCATCCTCATCGGGTTCTCGACCTGACTGCAGTTTTGACTCTACTCCCGCAAAAAAGCTGCATAGCGAGCCAGCCAGGAGTCGAACCTAGAATCTTCTGATCCGTAGTCAGACGCGTTATCCATTGCGCCACTGGCCCACGGGTCGCTTGGGCTTGTGTTTGCGCCAGTCTTGTCCGTTTCGGACGTGGCAGCGGTCTGTATTTTTATTTGCTTCATCTCATGCTATCAAGAGGCCACCGAGCAAACATCCCTTCCCTGGTGTTCTAGTGGTTAGGATTCGGCGCTCTCACCGCCGCGGCCCGGGTTCGATTCCCGGTCTGGGAACGTCCTTTTGCCCTCCGACGTCGTACCGTGAAATCAAGCTCTAGTTGTTCAGTGAGAAGCCAGGCCCAAAAAACTGCTGGGCGCCTTAAAAAAACAGTCCTTCGAGCCGGAATCGAACCAGCGAGCTAAGGATTGCCAAAAATTCCCCTACAGTCCTCCGCTCTACCAGCTGAGCGATCGAAGGGGCGACGTTCCAGAGCATAATTCTGTAGCTCGACTGCTTCCAAAAAAGCTGCTGCCGCTTTAAGACGCACTTAACGCCGAGCGAGGAGGAAAGCAAAGAGGAGCCTGCCTTCCCATACTTGGAGTCAAACCCAGGGCACCAGGGTGAAAAACAGGAATCCTGGCCGTTAGACCATATGGGAACTGCCGAGAATGGGGCATGGGCTTCTGGGTCACTTTCCATGTGCGTGGCTGGTGTGAGGCCAGGGTTGTGTAGCTCGACTGCTGTTAAAAAAAAGTCTTCTACTGCAGTGAGACACGCTTGCCGTTCGAGGACGGAAGCAAAGAGGAGCCTTCCTGCCTTCCCATACCGGGAGTCGAACCCGGGCCGCCTGGGTGAAAACCAGGAATCCTGACCGCTAGACCATATGGGAACTGCTGACCATGGGCCAGCAAACAGGTAGCCCTTCCCTGCTGGTCTAGTGGTTAGGATCGGTGCTCTCACTGCCACGGGCCAGGTTCGATTCCCAGTCAGGGAACTTCCTTTTGCCCTCTGACGGCGGACCGTGAAATCAAACTCTGCTTGTTCTTTCTTCTAAGATGCGCTAGACCATATCGGAACTGCCGAGAATGGGGCATGGGCTCCTAGGTCACTTTCCATGTGAGGCCAGGGTTGTGTAACGGCCTATGGCTTTTGATGTCTGACTTTATCAAAAGGCCTATTTCTCTCAAATACTGTTAACAAATCTGTCTAAATCTGTGTTAGTGAGCACTTCTCCTTTGCCGAGATAATCCGTCCTCCTCACAGGTGTGGCATATCAAGATGATGATTAGACAGCATGATTAATGCACAGGTGTGCCTTAGGCTGGCCACAATAAAAGGCCACTCTAAAATGTGTAGTTTTATCACACAGCACAATGCCACAGATGTCGCAATTTTTTAGGGAGCGTGCAATTGGCATGCTGACTGCAGGAATGTCCACCAGAGCTGTTGCCCGTGAATTGAATGTTCATTTATCTACCATAAGCCGTCTCCAAAGGTGTTTCAGAGAGTTTGGCAGTACATCCAACCAGCCTCACAACCGCAGACCACGTGTGACCACACCAGCCCAGGACCTCCACATCCAGCATCTTCACCTCCAAGATCGTCTTGAGACCAGCCAGCCGGACAGCTGCTGCAACAATCGGTTTGCATAACCAAAGAATTTCTTCACAAACTGTCAGAAACCATCTCAGGGAAGCTCATCTGCATGCTCGCCATCCTCATCGGGGTCTCGACCTGACTGCAGTTTTGACTCTACTCCCGCAAAAAAGCTGCATAGCGAGCCAGCCAGGAGTCGAACCTAGAATCTTCTGATCCGTAGTCAGACGCGTTATCCATTGCGCCACTGGCCCACAGGTCGCTTGGGCTTGTGTTTGCGCCAGTCTTGCCCGTTTCGGACGTGGCAGAGGTCTATATTTTTATTTGCTTCATCTCATGGTATCAAGAGGCCACCAAGCAAACATCCCTTCCCTGGTGGTCTAGTGGTTAGGATTCGGCGCTCTCACCGCCGCGGCCCGGGTTCGATTTCCGGTCTGGGAATGTCCTTTTTCCCTCCGACGTCGTACCGTGAAATCAAGCTCTAGTTGTTCAGTGAGAAGCCAGGCCCAAAAAACTGCTGGGCGCCTTAAAAAAACAGTCCTTCGAGCCGGAATCGAACCAGCGAGCTAAGGATTGCCAAAAAATTCCCCTACAGTCCTCCGCTCTACCAGCTGAGCGATCGAAGGGGCGACGTTCCAGAGCATAATTCTGTAGCTCGACTGCTTCCAAAAAAGCTGCTGCCGCATTAAGACGCACTTAACGCCGAGCGAGGAGGAAAGCAAAGAGGAGCCTGCCTTCCCATACTTGGAGTCAAACCCAGGGCACCTGGGTGAAAAACAGGAATCCTGGCCGTTAGACCATATGGGAACTGCCGAGAATGGGGCATGGGCTTCTGGGTCACTTTCCATGTGCGTGGCTGGTGTGAGGCCAGGGTTGTGTAGCTCGACTGCTGTTAAAAAAAAGTCTTCTACTGCAGTGAGACACGCTTGCCGTTCGAGGACGGAAGCAAAGAGGAGCCTTCCTGCCTTCCCATACCGGGAGTCGAACCCGGGCCGCCTGGGTGAAAACCAGGAATCCTGACCGCTAGACCATATGGGAACTGCTGACCATGGGCCAGCAAACAGGTAGCCCTTCCCTGCTGGTCTAGTGGTTAGGATCGGTGCTCTCACTGCCACGGGCCAGGTTCGATTCCCAGTCAGGGAACTTCCTTTTGCCCTCTGACGGCGGACCGTGAAATCAAACTCTGCTTGTTCTTTCTTCTAAGATGCGCTAGACCATATCGGAACTGCCGAGAATGGGGCATGGGCTCCTAGGTCACTTTCCATGTGAGGCCAGGGTTGTGTAACGGCCTATGGCTTTTGATGTCTGACTTTATCAAAAGGCCTATTTCTCTCAAATACTGTTAACAAATCTGTCTAAATCTGTGTTAGTGAGCACTTCTCCTTTGCCGAGATAATCCGTCCTCCTCACAGGTGTGGCATATCAAGATGATGATTAGACAGCATGATTAATGCACAGGTGTGCCTTAGGCTGGCCACAATAAAAGGCCACTCTAAAATGTGTAGTTTTATCACACAGCACAATGCCACAGATGTCGCAATTTTTTAGGGAGCGTGCAATTGGCATGCTGACTGCAGGAATGTCCACCAGAGCTGTTGCCCGTGAATTGAATGTTCATTTATCTACCATAAGCCGTCTCCAAAGGTGTTTCAGAGAATTTGGCAGTACATCCAACCAGCCTCACAACCGCAGACCACGTGTGACCACACCAGCCCAGGACCTCCACATCCAGCATCTTCACCTCCAAGATCGTCTTGAGACCAGCCAGCCGGACAGCTGCTGCAACAATCGGTTTGCATAACCAAAGAATTTCTTCACAAACTGTCAGAAACCATCTCAGGGAAGCTCATCTGCATGCTCGCCATCCTCATCGGGGTCTCGACCTGACTGCAGTTTTGACTCTACTCCCGCAAAAAAGCTGCATAGCGAGCCAGCCAGGAGTCGAACCTAGAATCTTCTGATCCGTAGTCAGACGCGTTATCCATTGCGCCACTGGCCCACAGGTCGCTTGGGCTTGTGTTTGCGCCAGTCTTGCCCGTTTCGGACGTGGCAGAGGTCTATATTTTTATTTGCTTCATCTCATGGTATCAAGAGGCCACCAAGCAAACATCCCTTCCCTGGTGGTCTAGTGGTTAGGATTCGGCGCTCTCACCGCCGCGGCCCGGGTTCGATTTCCGGTCTGGGAATGTCCTTTTTCCCTCCGACGTCGTACCGTGAAATCAAGCTCTAGTTGTTCAGTGAGAAGCCAGGCCCAAAAAACTGCTGGGCGCCTTAAAAAAACAGTCCTTCGAGCCGGAATCGAACCAGCGAGCTAAGGATTGCCAAAAAATTCCCCTACAGTCCTCCGCTCTACCAGCTGAGCGATCGAAGGGGCGACGTTCCAGAGCATAATTCTGTAGCTCGACTGCTTCCAAAAAAGCTGCTGCCGCATTAAGACGCACTTAACGCCGAGCGAGGAGGAAAGCAAAGAGGAGCCTGCCTTCCCATACTTGGAGTCAAACCCAGGGCACCTGGGTGAAAAACAGGAATCCTGGCCGTTAGACCATATGGGAACTGCCGAGAATGGGGCATGGGCTTCTGGGTCACTTTCCATGTGCGTGGCTGGTGTGAGGCCAGGGTTGTGTAGCTCGACTGCTGTTAAAAAAAAGTCTTCTACTGCAGTGAGACACGCTTGCCGTTCGAGGACGGAAGCAAAGACGAGCCTTCCTGCCTTCCCATACCGGGAGTCGAACCCGGGCCGCCTGGGTGAAAACCAGGAATCCTGACCGCTAGACCATATGGGAACTGCTGACCATGGGCCAGCAAACAGGTAGCCCTTCCCTGCTGGTCTAGTGGTTAGGATCGGTGCTCTCACTGCCACGGGCCAGGTTCGATTCCCAGTCAGGGAACTTCCTTTTGCCCTCTGACGGCGGACCGTGAAATCAAACTCTGCTTGTTCTTTCTTCTAAGATGCGCTAGACCATATCGGAACTGCCGAGAATGGGGCATGGGCTCCTAGGTCACTTTCCATGTGAGGCCAGGGTTGTGTAACGGCCTATGGCTTTTGATGTCTGACTTTATCAAAAGGCCTATTTCTCTCAAATACTGTTAACAAATCTGTCTAAATCTGTGTTAGTGAGCACTTCTCCTTTGCCGAGATAATCCGTCCTCCTCACAGGTGTGGCATATCAAGATGATGATTAGACAGCATGATTAATGCACAGGTGTGCCTTAGGCTGGCCACAATAAAAGGCCACTCTAAAATGTGTAGTTTTATCACACAGCACAATGCCACAGATGTCGCAATTTTTTAGGGAGCGTGCAATTGGCATGCTGACTGCAGGAATGTCCACCAGAGCTGTTGCCCGTGAATTGAATGCTCATTTATCTACCATAAGCCGTCTCCAAAGGTGTTTCAGAGAATTTGGCAGTACATCCAACCAGCCTCACAACCGCAGACCACGTGTGACCACACCAGCCCAGGACCTCCACATCCAGCATCTTCACCTCCAAGATCGTCTTGAGACCAGCCAGCCGGACAGCTGCTGCAACAATCGGTTTGCATAACCAAAGAATTTCTTCACAAACTGTCAGAAACCATCTCAGGGAAGCTCATCTGCATGCTCGCCATCCTCATCGGGGTCTCGACCTGACTGCAGTTTTGACTCTACTCCCGCAAAAAAGCTGCATAGCGAGCCAGCCAGGAGTCGAACCTAGAATCTTCTGATCCGTAGTCAGACGCTTTATCCATTGCGCCACTGGCCCACGGGTCGCTTGGGCTTGTGTTTGCACCAGTCTTGTCCGTTTCGGACGTGGCAGAGGTCTGTAGTTTTTATTTGCTTCATCTGATGCTATCAAGAGGCCACCAAGCAAACATCCCTTCCCTGGTGGTCTAGTGGTTAGGATTCGGCGCTCTCACCGCCGCGGCCTGGGTTCGATTCCCGGTCAGGTAGCGTCCTTTTGCCCTCCGACGTCGTACCGTGAAATCAAGCTCTAGTTGTTCAGTGAGAAGCCAGGCCCAAAAAAACTGCTGGGCGCCTTAAAAAAATAGTCCTTCGAGCCGGAATCGAACCAGCGAGCTAAGGATTGCCAAAAATTCCCCTACAGTCCTCCGCTCTACCAGCTGAGCGATCGAAGGGGCGACGTTCCAGAGCATAATTCTGTAGCTCGACTGCTTCCAAAAAAGCTGCTGCCGCTTTAAGACGCACTTAACGCCGAGCGAGGAGGAAAGCAAAGAGGAGCCTGCCTTCCCATACTTGGAGTCAAACCCAGGGCACCAGGGTGAAAAACAGGAATCCTGGCCGTTAGACCATATGGGAACTGCCGAGAATGGGGCATGGGCTTCTGGGTCACTTTCCATGTGCGTGGCTGGTGTGAGGCCAGGGTTGTGTAGCTCGACTGCTGTTAAAAAAAAGTCTTCTACTGCAGTGAGACACGCTTGCCGTTCGAGGACGGAAGCAAAGAGGAGCCTTCCTGCCTTCCCATACCGGGAGTCGAACCCGGGCCGCCTGGGTGAAAACCAGGAATCCTGACCGCTAGACCATATGGGAACTGCTGACCATGGGCCAGCAAACAGGTAGCCCTTCCCTGCTGGTCTAGTGGTTAGGATCGGTGCTCTCACTGCCACGGGCCAGGTTCGATTCCCAGTCAGGGAACTTCCTTTTGCCCTCTGACGGCGGACCGTGAAATCAAACTCTGCTTGTTCTTTCTTCTAAGATGCGCTAGACCATATCGGAACTGCCGAGAATGGGGCATGGGCTCCTAGGTCACTTTCCATGTGAGGCCAGGGTTGTGTAACGGCCTATGGCTTTTGATGTCTGACTTTATCAAAAGGCCTATTTCTCTCAAATACTGTTAACAAATCTGTCTAAATCTGTGTTAGTGAGCACTTCTCCTTTGCCGAGATAATCCGTCCTCCTCACAGGTGTGGCATATCAAGATGATGATTAGACAGCATGATTAATGCACAGGTGTGCCTTAGGCTGGCCACAATAAAAGGCCACTCTAAAATGTGTAGTTTTATCACACAGCACAATGCCACAGATGTCGCAATTTTTTAGGGAGCGTGCAATTGGCATGCTGACTGCAGGAATGTCCACCAGAGCTGTTGCCCGTGAATTGAATGTTCATTTATCTACCATAAGCCGTCTCCAAAGGTGTTTCAGAGAGTTTGGCAGTACATCCAACCAGCCTCACAACCGCAGACCACGTGTGACCACACCAGCCCAGGACCTCCACATCCAGCATCTTCACCTCCAAGATCGTCTTGAGACCAGCCAGCCGGACAGCTGCTGCAACAATCGGTTTGCATAACCAAAGAATTTCTTCACAAACTGTCAGAAACCATCTCAGGGAAGCTCATCTGCATGCTCGCCATCCTCATCGGGGTCTCGACCTGACTGCAGTTTTGACTCTACTCCCGCAAAAAAGCTGCATAGCGAGCCAGCCAGGAGTCGAACCTAGAATCTTCTGATCCGTAGTCAGACGCGTTATCCATTGCGCCACTGGCCCACAGGTCGCTTGGGCTTGTGTTTGCGCCAGTCTTGCCCGTTTCGGACGTGGCAGAGGTCTATATTTTTATTTGCTTCATCTCATGGTATCAAGAGGCCACCAAGCAAACATCCCTTCCCTGGTGGTCTAGTGGTTAGGATTCGGCGCTCTCACCGCCGCGGCCCGGGTTCGATTTCCGGTCTGGGAATGTCCTTTTTCCCTCCGACGTCGTACCGTGAAATCAAGCTCTAGTTGTTCAGTGAGAAGCCAGGCCCAAAAAACTGCTGGGCGCCTTAAAAAAACAGTCCTTCGAGCCGGAATCGAACCAGCGAGCTAAGGATTGCCAAAAAATTCCCCTACAGTCCTCCGCTCTACCAGCTGAGCGATCGAAGGGGCGACGTTCCAGAGCATAATTCTGTAGCTCGACTGCTTCCAAAAAAGCTGCTGCCGCATTAAGACGCACTTAACGCCGAGCGAGGAGGAAAGCAAAGAGGAGCCTGCCTTCCCATACTTGGAGTCAAACCCAGGGCACCTGGGTGAAAAACAGGAATCCTGGCCGTTAGACCATATGGGAACTGCCGAGAATGGGGCATGGGCTTCTGGGTCACTTTCCATGTGCGTGGCTGGTGTGAGGCCAGGGTTGTGTAGCTCGACTGCTGTTAAAAAAAAGTCTTCTACTGCAGTGAGACACGCTTGCCGTTCGAGGACGGAAGCAAAGAGGAGCCTTCCTGCCTTCCCATACCGGGAGTCGAACCCGGGCCGCCTGGGTGAAAACCAGGAATCCTGACCGCTAGACCATATGGGAACTGCTGACCATGGGCCAGCAAACAGGTAGCCCTTCCCTGCTGGTCTAGTGGTTAGGATCGGTGCTCTCACTGCCACGGGCCAGGTTCGATTCCCAGTCAGGGAACTTCCTTTTGCCCTCTGACGGCGGACCGTGAAATCAAACTCTGCTTGTTCTTTCTTCTAAGATGCGCTAGACCATATCGGAACTGCCGAGAATGGGGCATGGGCTCCTAGGTCACTTTCCATGTGAGGCCAGGGTTGTGTAACGGCCTATGGCTTTTGATGTCTGACTTTATCAAAAGGCCTATTTCTCTCAAATACTGTTAACAAATCTGTCTAAATCTGTGTTAGTGAGCACTTCTCCTTTGCCGAGATAATCCGTCCTCCTCACAGGTGTGGCATATCAAGATGATGATTAGACAGCATGATTAATGCACAGGTGTGCCTTAGGCTGGCCACAATAAAAGGCCACTCTAAAATGTGTAGTTTTATCACACAGCACAATGCCACAGATGTCGCAATTTTTTAGGGAGCGTGCAATTGGCATGCTGACTGCAGGAATGTCCACCAGAGCTGTTGCCCGTGAATTGAATGTTCATTTATCTACCATAAGCCGTCTCCAAAGGTGTTTCAGAGAATTTGGCAGTACATCCAACCAGCCTCACAACCGCAGACCACGTGTGACCACACCAGCCCAGGACCTCCACATCCAGCATCTTCACCTCCAAGATCGTCTTGAGACCAGCCAGCCGGACAGCTGCTGCAACAATCGGTTTGCATAACCAAAGAATTTCTTCACAAACTGTCAGAAACCATCTCAGGGAAGCTCATCTGCATGCTCGCCATCCTCATCGGGGTCTCGACCTGACTGCAGTTTTGACTCTACTCCCGCAAAAAAGCTGCATAGCGAGCCAGCCAGGAGTCGAACCTAGAATCTTCTGATCCGTAGTCAGACGCGTTATCCATTGCGCCACTGGCCCACAGGTCGCTTGGGCTTGTGTTTGCGCCAGTCTTGCCCGTTTCGGACGTGGCAGAGGTCTATATTTTTATTTGCTTCATCTCATGGTATCAAGAGGCCACCAAGCAAACATCCCTTCCCTGGTGGTCTAGTGGTTAGGATTCGGCGCTCTCACCGCCGCGGCCCGGGTTCGATTTCCGGTCTGGGAATGTCCTTTTTCCCTCCGACGTCGTACCGTGAAATCAAGCTCTAGTTGTTCAGTGAGAAGCCAGGCCCAAAAAACTGCTGGGCGCCTTAAAAAAACAGTCCTTCGAGCCGGAATCGAACCAGCGAGCTAAGGATTGCCAAAAAATTCCCCTACAGTCCTCCGCTCTACCAGCTGAGCGATCGAAGGGGCGACGTTCCAGAGCATAATTCTGTAGCTCGACTGCTTCCAAAAAAGCTGCTGCCGCATTAAGACGCACTTAACGCCGAGCGAGGAGGAAAGCAAAGAGGAGCCTGCCTTCCCATACTTGGAGTCAAACCCAGGGCACCTGGGTGAAAAACAGGAATCCTGGCCGTTAGACCATATGGGAACTGCCGAGAATGGGGCATGGGCTTCTGGGTCACTTTCCATGTGCGTGGCTGGTGTGAGGCCAGGGTTGTGTAGCTCGACTGCTGTTAAAAAAAAGTCTTCTACTGCAGTGAGACACGCTTGCCGTTCGAGGACGGAAGCAAAGACGAGCCTTCCTGCCTTCCCATACCGGGAGTCGAACCCGGGCCGCCTGGGTGAAAACCAGGAATCCTGACCGCTAGACCATATGGGAACTGCTGACCATGGGCCAGCAAACAGGTAGCCCTTCCCTGCTGGTCTAGTGGTTAGGATCGGTGCTCTCACTGCCACGGGCCAGGTTCGATTCCCAGTCAGGGAACTTCCTTTTGCCCTCTGACGGCGGACCGTGAAATCAAACTCTGCTTGTTCTTTCTTCTAAGATGCGCTAGACCATATCGGAACTGCCGAGAATGGGGCATGGGCTCCTAGGTCACTTTCCATGTGAGGCCAGGGTTGTGTAACGGCCTATGGCTTTTGATGTCTGACTTTATCAAAAGGCCTATTTCTCTCAAATACTGTTAACAAATCTGTCTAAATCTGTGTTAGTGAGCACTTCTCCTTTGCCGAGATAATCCGTCCTCCTCACAGGTGTGGCATATCAAGATGATGATTAGACAGCATGATTAATGCACAGGTGTGCCTTAGGCTGGCCACAATAAAAGGCCACTCTAAAATGTGTAGTTTTATCACACAGCACAATGCCACAGATGTCGCAATTTTTTAGGGAGCGTGCAATTGGCATGCTGACTGCAGGAATGTCCACCAGAGCTGTTGCCCGTGAATTGAATGCTCATTTATCTACCATAAGCCGTCTCCAAAGGTGTTTCAGAGAATTTGGCAGTACATCCAACCAGCCTCACAACCGCAGACCACGTGTGACCACACCAGCCCAGGACCTCCACATCCAGCATCTTCACCTCCAAGATCGTCTTGAGACCAGCCAGCCGGACAGCTGCTGCAACAATCGGTTTGCATAACCAAAGAATTTCTTCACAAACTGTCAGAAACCATCTCAGGGAAGCTCATCTGCATGCTCGCCATCCTCATCGGGGTCTCGACCTGACTGCAGTTTTGACTCTACTCCCGCAAAAAAGCTGCATAGCGAGCCAGCCAGGAGTCGAACCTAGAATCTTCTGATCCGTAGTCAGACGCTTTATCCATTGCGCCACTGGCCCACGGGTCGCTTGGGCTTGTGTTTGCACCAGTCTTGTCCGTTTCGGACGTGGCAGAGGTCTGTAGTTTTTATTTGCTTCATCTGATGCTATCAAGAGGCCACCAAGCAAACATCCCTTCCCTGGTGGTCTAGTGGTTAGGATTCGGCGCTCTCACCGCCGCGGCCTGGGTTCGATTCCCGGTCAGGTAGCGTCCTTTTGCCCTCCGACGTCGTACCGTGAAATCAAGCTCTAGTTGTTCAGTGAGAAGCCAGGCCCAAAAAAACTGCTGGGCGCCTTAAAAAAATAGTCCTTCGAGCCGGAATCGAACCAGCGAGCTAAGGATTGCCAAAAATTCCCCTACAGTCCTCCGCTCTACCAGCTGAGCGATCGAAGGGGCGACGTTCCAGAGCATAATTCTGTAGCTCGACTGCTTCCAAAAAAGCTGCTGCCGCTTTAAGACGCACTTAACGCCGAGCGAGGAGGAAAGCAAAGAGGAGCCTGCCTTCCCATACTTGGAGTCAAACCCAGGGCACCAGGGTGAAAAACAGGAATCCTGGCCGTTAGACCATATGGGAACTGCCGAGAATGGGGCATGGGCTTCTGGGTCACTTTCCATGTGCGTGGCTGGTGTGAGGCCAGGGTTGTGTAGCTCGACTGCTGTTAAAAAAAAGTCTTCTACTGCAGTGAGACACGCTTGCCGTTCGAGGACGGAAGCAAAGAGGAGCCTTCCTGCCTTCCCATACCGGGAGTCGAACCCGGGCCGCCTGGGTGAAAACCAGGAATCCTGACCGCTAGACCATATGGGAACTGCTGACCATGGGCCAGCAAACAGGTAGCCCTTCCCTGCTGGTCTAGTGGTTAGGATCGGTGCTCTCACTGCCACGGGCCAGGTTCGATTCCCAGTCAGGGAACTTCCTTTTGCCCTCTGACGGCGGACCGTGAAATCAAACTCTGCTTGTTCTTTCTTCTAAGATGCGCTAGACCATATCGGAACTGCCGAGAATGGGGCATGGGCTCCTAGGTCACTTTCCATGTGAGGCCAGGGTTGTGTAACGGCCTATGGCTTTTGATGTCTGACTTTATCAAAAGGCCTATTTCTCTCAAATACTGTTAACAAATCTGTCTAAATCTGTGTTAGTGAGCACTTCTCCTTTGCCGAGATAATCCGTCCTCCTCACAGGTGTGGCATATCAAGATGATGATTAGACAGCATGATTAATGCACAGGTGTGCCTTAGGCTGGCCACAATAAAAGGCCACTCTAAAATGTGTAGTTTTATCACACAGCACAATGCCACAGATGTCGCAATTTTTTAGGGAGCGTGCAATTGGCATGCTGACTGCAGGAATGTCCACCAGAGCTGTTGCCCGTGAATTGAATGTTCATTTATCTACCATAAGCCGTCTCCAAAGGTGTTTCAGAGAATTTGGCAGTACATCCAACCAGCCTCACAACCGCAGACCACGTGTGACCACACCAGCCCAGGACCTCCACATCCAGCATCTTCACCTCCAAGATCGTCTTGAGACCAGCCAGCCGGACAGCTGCTGCAACAATCGGTTTGCATAACCAAAGAATTTCTTCACAAACTGTCAGAAACCATCTCAGGGAAGCTCATCTGCATGCTCGCCATCCTCATCGGGGTCTCGACCTGACTGCAGTTTTGACTCTACTCCCGCAAAAAAGCTGCATAGCGAGCCAGCCAGGAGTCGAACCTAGAATCTTCTGATCCGTAGTCAGACGCGTTATCCATTGCGCCACTGGCCCACAGGTCGCTTGGGCTTGTGTTTGCGCCAGTCTTGCCCGTTTCGGACGTGGCAGAGGTCTATATTTTTATTTGCTTCATCTCATGCTATCAAGAGGCCACCAAGCAAACATCCCTTCCCTGGTGGTCTAGTGGTTAGGATTCGGCGCTCTCACCGCCGCGGCCCGGGTTCGATTCCCGGTCTGGGAATGTCCTTTTTCCCTCCGACGTCGTACCGTGAAATCAAGCTCTAGTTGTTCAGTGAGAAGCCAGGCCCAAAAAACTGCTGGGCGCCTTAAAAAAACAGTCCTTCGAGCCGGAATCGAACCAGCGAGCTAAGGATTGCCAAAAAATTCCCCTACAGTCCTCCGCTCTACCAGCTGAGCGATCGAAGGGGCGACGTTCCAGAGCATAATTCTGTAGCTCGACTGCTTCCAAAAAAGCTGCTGCCGCATTAAGACGCACTTAACGCCGAGCGAGGAGGAAAGCAAAGAGGAGCCTGCCTTCCCATACTTGGAGTCAAACCCAGGGCACCTGGGTGAAAAACAGGAATCCTGGCCGTTAGACCATATGGGAACTGCCGAGAATGGGGCATGGGCTTCTGGGTCACTTTCCATGTGCGTGGCTGGTGTGAGGCCAGGGTTGTGTAGCTCGACTGCTGTTAAAAAAAAGTCTTCTACTGCAGTGAGACACGCTTGCCGTTCGAGGACGGAAGCAAAGACGAGCCTTCCTGCCTTCCCATACCGGGAGTCGAACCCGGGCCGCCTGGGTGAAAACCAGGAATCCTGACCGCTAGACCATATGGGAACTGCTGACCATGGGCCAGCAAACAGGTAGCCCTTCCCTGCTGGTCTAGTGGTTAGGATCGGTGCTCTCACTGCCACGGGCCAGGTTCGATTCCCAGTCAGGGAACTTCCTTTTGCCCTCTGACGGCGGACCGTGAAATCAAACTCTGCTTGTTCTTTCTTCTAAGATGCGCTAGACCATATCGGAACTGCCGAGAATGGGGCATGGGCTCCTAGGTCACTTTCCATGTGAGGCCAGGGTTGTGTAACGGCCTATGGCTTTTGATGTCTGACTTTATCAAAAGGCCTATTTCTCTCAAATACTGTTAACAAATCTGTCTAAATCTGTGTTAGTGAGCACTTCTCCTTTGCCGAGATAATCCGTCCTCCTCACAGGTGTGGCATATCAAGATGATGATTAGACAGCATGATTAATGCACAGGTGTGCCTTAGGCTGGCCACAATAAAAGGCCACTCTAAAATGTGTAGTTTTATCACACAGCACAATGCCACAGATGTCGCAATTTTTTAGGGAGCGTGCAATTGGCATGCTGACTGCAGGAATGTCCACCAGAGCTGTTGCCCGTGAATTGAATGCTCATTTATCTACCATAAGCCGTCTCCAAAGGTGTTTCAGAGAATTTGGCAGTACATCCAACCAGCCTCACAACCGCAGACCACGTGTGACCACACCAGCCCAGGACCTCCACATCCAGCATCTTCACCTCCAAGATCGTCTTGAGACCAGCCAGCCGGACAGCTGCTGCAACAATCGGTTTGCATAACCAAAGAATTTCTTCACAAACTGTCAGAAACCATCTCAGGGAAGCTCATCTGCATGCTCGCCATCCTCATCGGGGTCTCGACCTGACTGCAGTTTTGACTCTACTCCCGCAAAAAAGCTGCATAGCGAGCCAGCCAGGAGTCGAACCTAGAATCTTCTGATCCGTAGTCAGACGCTTTATCCATTGCGCCACTGGCCCACGGGTCGCTTGGGCTTGTGTTTGCACCAGTCTTGTCCGTTTCGGACGTGGCAGAGGTCTGTAGTTTTTATTTGCTTCATCTGATGCTATCAAGAGGCCACCAAGCAAACATCCCTTCCCTGGTGGTCTAGTGGTTAGGATTCGGCGCTCTCACCGCCGCGGCCTGGGTTCGATTCCCGGTCAGGTAGCGTCCTTTTGCCCTCCGACGTCGTACCGTGAAATCAAGCTCTAGTTGTTCAGTGAGAAGCCAGGCCCAAAAAAACTGCTGGGCGCCTTAAAAAAATAGTCCTTCGAGCCGGAATCGAACCAGCGAGCTAAGGATTGCCAAAAATTCCCCTACAGTCCTCCGCTCTACCAGCTGAGCGATCGAAGGGGCGACGTTCCAGAGCATAATTCTGTAGCTCGACTGCTTCCAAAAAAGCTGCTGCCGCTTTAAGACGCACTTAACGCCGAGCGAGGAGGAAAGCAAAGAGGAGCCTGCCTTCCCATACTTGGAGTCAAACCCAGGGCACCAGGGTGAAAAACAGGAATCCTGGCCGTTAGACCATATGGGAACTGCCGAGAATGGGGCATGGGCTTCTGGGTCACTTTCCATGTGCGTGGCTGGTGTGAGGCCAGGGTTGTGTAGCTCGACTGCTGTTAAAAAAAAGTCTTCTACTGCAGTGAGACACGCTTGCCGTTCGAGGACGGAAGCAAAGAGGAGCCTTCCTGCCTTCCCATACCGGGAGTCGAACCCGGGCCGCCTGGGTGAAAACCAGGAATCCTGACCGCTAGACCATATGGGAACTGCTGACCATGGGCCAGCAAACAGGTAGCCCTTCCCTGCTGGTCTAGTGGTTAGGATCGGTGCTCTCACTGCCACGGGCCAGGTTCGATTCCCAGTCAGGGAACTTCCTTTTGCCCTCTGACGGCGGACCGTGAAATCAAACTCTGCTTGTTCTTTCTTCTAAGATGCGCTAGACCATATCGGAACTGCCGAGAATGGGGCATGGGCTCCTAGGTCACTTTCCATGTGAGGCCAGGGTTGTGTAACGGCCTATGGCTTTTGATGTCTGACTTTATCAAAAGGCCTATTTCTCTCAAATACTGTTAACAAATCTGTCTAAATCTGTGTTAGTGAGCACTTCTCCTTTGCCGAGATAATCCGTCCTCCTCACAGGTGTGGCATATCAAGATGATGATTAGACAGCATGATTAATGCACAGGTGTGCCTTAGGCTGGCCACAATAAAAGGCCACTCTAAAATGTGTAGTTTTATCACACAGCACAATGCCACAGATGTCGCAATTTTTTAGGGAGCGTGCAATTGGCATGCTGACTGCAGGAATGTCCACCAGAGCTGTTGCCCGTGAATTGAATGTTCATTTATCTACCATAAGCCGTCTCCAAAGGTGTTTCAGAGAATTTGGCAGTACATCCAACCAGCCTCACAACCGCAGACCACGTGTGACCACACCAGCCCAGGACCTCCACATCCAGCATCTTCACCTCCAAGATCGTCTTGAGACCAGCCAGCCGGACAGCTGCTGCAACAATCGGTTTGCATAACCAAAGAATTTCTTCACAAACTGTCAGAAACCATCTCAGGGAAGCTCATCTGCATGCTCGCCATCCTCATCGGGGTCTCGACCTGACTGCAGTTTTGACTCTACTCCCGCAAAAAAGCTGCATAGCGAGCCAGCCAGGAGTCGAACCTAGAATCTTCTGATCCGTAGCCAGACGCGTTATCCATTGCGCCACTGGCCCACAGGTCGCTTGGGCTTTTGTTTGCGCCAGTCTTGCCTGTTTCGGACGTGGCAGAGGTCTATATTTTTATTTGCTTCATCTCATGCTATCAAGAGGCCACCAAGCAAACATCCCTTCCCTGGTGGTCTAGTGGTTAGGATTCGGCGCTCTCACCGCCGCGGCCCGGGTTCGATTCCCGGTCTGGGAATGTCCTTTTTCCCTCCGACGTCGTACCGTGAAATCAAGCTCTAGTTGTTCAGTGAGAAGCCAGGCCCAAAAAACTGCTGGGCGCCTTAAAAAAACAGTCCTTCGAGCCGGAATCGAACCAGCGAGCTAAGGATTGCCAAAAAATTCCCCTACAGTCCTCCGCTCTACCAGCTGAGCGATCGAAGGGGCGACGTTCCAGAGCATAATTCTGTAGCTCGACTGCTTCCAAAAAAGCTGCTGCCGCATTAAGACGCACTTAACGCCGAGCGAGGAGGAAAGCAAAGAGGAGCCTGCCTTCCCATACTTGGAGTCAAACCCAGGGCACCTGGGTGAAAAACAGGAATCCTGGCCGTTAGACCATATGGGAACTGCCGAGAATGGGGCATGGGCTTCTGGGTCACTTTCCATGTGCGTGGCTGGTGTGAGGCCAGGGTTGTGTAGCTCGACTGCTGTTAAAAAAAAGTCTTCTACTGCAGTGAGACACGCTTGCCGTTCGAGGACGGAAGCAAAGACGAGCCTTCCTGCCTTCCCATACCGGGAGTCGAACCCGGGCCGCCTGGGTGAAAACCAGGAATCCTGACCGCTAGACCATATGGGAACTGCTGACCATGGGCCAGCAAACAGGTAGCCCTTCCCTGCTGGTCTAGTGGTTAGGATCGGTGCTCTCACTGCCACGGGCCAGGTTCGATTCCCAGTCAGGGAACTTCCTTTTGCCCTCTGACGGCGGACCGTGAAATCAAACTCTGCTTGTTCTTTCTTCTAAGATGCGCTAGACCATATCGGAACTGCCGAGAATGGGGCATGGGCTCCTAGGTCACTTTCCATGTGAGGCCAGGGTTGTGTAACGGCCTATGGCTTTTGATGTCTGACTTTATCAAAAGGCCTATTTCTCTCAAATACTGTTAACAAATCTGTCTAAATCTGTGTTAGTGAGCACTTCTCCTTTGCCGAGATAATCCGTCCTCCTCACAGGTGTGGCATATCAAGATGATGATTAGACAGCATGATTAATGCACAGGTGTGCCTTAGGCTGGCCACAATAAAAGGCCACTCTAAAATGTGTAGTTTTATCACACAGCACAATGCCACAGATGTCGCAATTTTTTAGGGAGCGTGCAATTGGCATGCTGACTGCAGGAATGTCCACCAGAGCTGTTGCCCGTGAATTGAATGCTCATTTATCTACCATAAGCCGTCTCCAAAGGTGTTTCAGAGAATTTGGCAGTACATCCAACCAGCCTCACAACCGCAGACCACGTGTGACCACACCAGCCCAGGACCTCCACATCCAGCATCTTCACCTCCAAGATCGTCTTGAGACCAGCCAGCCGGACAGCTGCTGCAACAATCGGTTTGCATAACCAAAGAATTTCTTCACAAACTGTCAGAAACCATCTCAGGGAAGCTCATCTGCATGCTCGCCATCCTCATCGGGGTCTCGACCTGACTGCAGTTTTGACTCTACTCCCGCAAAAAAGCTGCATAGCGAGCCAGCCAGGAGTCGAACCTAGAATCTTCTGATCCGTAGTCAGACGCTTTATCCATTGCGCCACTGGCCCACGGGTCGCTTGGGCTTGTGTTTGCACCAGTCTTGTCCGTTTCGGACGTGGCAGAGGTCTGTAGTTTTTATTTGCTTCATCTGATGCTATCAAGAGGCCACCAAGCAAACATCCCTTCCCTGGTGGTCTAGTGGTTAGGATTCGGCGCTCTCACCGCCGCGGCCTGGGTTCGATTCCCGGTCAGGTAGCGTCCTTTTGCCCTCCGACGTCGTACCGTGAAATCAAGCTCTAGATGTTCAGTGAGAAGCCAGGCCCAAAAAAACTGCTGGGCGCCTTAAAAAAATAGTCCTTCGAGCCGGAATCGAACCAGCGAGCTAAGGATTGCCAAAAATTCCCCTACAGTCCTCCGCTCTACCAGCTGAGCGATCGAAGGGACGACGTTCCAGAGCATAATTCTGTAGCTCGACTTCTTCCAAAAAAGCTGCTGCCGCATTAAGACGCACTTAACGCCGTGCGAGGAGGAAAGCAAAGAGGAGCCTGCCTTCCCATACTTGGAGTCAAACCCAGGGCACCTGGGTGAAAAACAGGAATCCTGGCCGCTAGACCATATGGGAACTGCCGAGAATGGGGCATGGGCTTCTGGGTCACTTTCCATGTGCGTGGCTGGTGTGAGGCCAGGGTTGTGTAGCTCGACTGCTGTTAAAAAAAAGTCTTCTACTGCAGTGAGACACGCTTGCCGTTCGAGGACGGAAGCAAAGAGGAGCCTTCCTGCCTTCCCATACCGGGAGTCGAACCCGGGCCGCCTGGGTGAAAACCAGGAATCCTGACCGCTAGACCATATGGGAACTGCTGACCATGGGCCAGCAAACAGGTAGCCCTTCCCTGCTGGTCTAGTGGTTAGGATCGGTGCTCTCACTGCCACGGGCCAGGTTCGATTCCCAGTCAGGGAACTTCCTTTTGCCCTCTGACGGCGGACCGTGAAATCAAACTCTGCTTGTTCTTTCTTCTAAGATGCGCTAGACCATATCGGAACTGCCGAGAATGGGGCATGGGCTCCTAGGTCACTTTCCATGTGAGGCCAGGGTTGTGTAATGGCCTATGGCTTTTGATGTCTGACTTTATCAAAAGGCCTATTTCTCTCAAATACTGTTAACAAATCTGTCTAAATCTGTGTTAGTGAGCACTTCTCCTTTGCCGAGATAATCCGTCCTCCTCACAGGTGTGGCATATCAAGATGATGATTAGACAGCATGATTAATGCACAGGTGTGCCTTAGGCTGGCCACAATAAAAGGCCACTCTAAAATGTGTAGTTTTATCACACAGCACAATGCCACAGATGTCGCAATTTTTTAGGGAGCGTGCAATTGGCATGCTGACTGCAGGAATGTCCACCAGAGCTGTTGCCCGTGAATTGAATGCTCATTTATCTACCATAAGCCGTCTCCAAAGGTGTTTCAGAGAATTTGGCAGTACATCCAACCAGCCTCACAACCGCAGACCACGTGTGACCACACCAGCCCAGGACCTCCACATCCAGCATCTTCACCTCCAAGATCGTCTTGAGACCAGCCAGCCGGACAGCTGCTGCAACAATCGGTTTGCATAACCAAAGAATTTCTTCACAAACTGTCAGAAACCATCTCAGGGAAGCTCATCTGCATGCTCGCCATCCTCATCGGGGTCTCGACCTGACTGCAGTTTTGACTCTACTCCCGCAAAAAAGCTGCATAGCGAGCCAGCCAGGAGTCGAACCTAGAATCTTCTGATCCGTAGTCAGACGCGTTATCCATTGCGCCACTGGCCCACAGGTCGCTTGGGCTTGTGTTTGCGCCAGTCTTGCCCGTTTCGGACGTGGCAGAGGTCTATATTTTTATTTGCTTCATCTCATGCTATCAAGAGGCCACCAAGCAAACATCCCTTCCCTGGTGGTCTAGTGGTTAGGATTCGGCGCTCTCACCGCCGCGGCCCGGGTTCGATTCCCGGTCTGGGAATGTCCTTTTGCCCTCCGACGTCGTACCGTGAAATCAAGCTCTAGTTGTTCAGTGAGAAGCCAGGCCCAAAAAACTGCTGGGCGCCTTAAAAAAACAGTCCTTCGAGCCGGAATCGAACCAGCGAGCTAAGGATTGCCAAAAAATTCCCCTACAGTCCTCCGCTCTACCAGCTGAGCGATCGAAGGGGCGACGTTCCAGAGCATAATTCTGTAGCTCGACTGCTTCCAAAAAAGCTGCTGCCGCATTAAGACGCACTTAACGCCGAGCGAGGAGGAAAGCAAAGAGGAGCCTGCCTTCCCATACTTGGAGTCAAACCCAGGGCACCTGGGTGAAAAACAGGAATCCTGGCCGTTAGACCATATGGGAACTGCCGAGAATGGGGCATGGGCTTCTGGGTCACTTTCCATGTGCGTGGCTGGTGTGAGGCCAGGGTTGTGTAGCTCGACTGCTGTTAAAAAAAAGTCTTCTACTGCAGTGAGACACGCTTGCCGTTCGAGGACGGAAGCAAAGACGAGCCTTCCTGCCTTCCCATACCGGGAGTCGAACCCGGGCCGCCTGGGTGAAAACCAGGAATCCTGACCGCTAGACCATATGGGAACTGCTGACCATGGGCCAGCAAACAGGTAGCCCTTCCCTGCTGGTCTAGTGGTTAGGATCGGTGCTCTCACTGCCACGGGCCAGGTTCGATTCCCAGTCAGGGAACTTCCTTTTGCCCTCTGACGGCGGACCGTGAAATCAAACTCTGCTTGTTCTTTCTTCTAAGATGCGCTAGACCATATCGGAACTGCCGAGAATGGGGCATGGGCTCCTAGGTCACTTTCCATGTGAGGCCAGGGTTGTGTAATGGCCTATGGCTTTTGATGTCTGACTTTATCAAAAGGCCTATTTCTCTCAAATACTGTTAACAAATCTGTCTAAATCTGTGTTAGTGAGCACTTCTCCTTTGCCGAGATAATCCGTCCTCCTCACAGGTGTGGCATATCAAGATGATGATTAGACAGCATGATTAATGCACAGGTGTGCCTTAGGCTGGCCACAATAAAAGGCCACTCTAAAATGTGTAGTTTTATCACACAGCACAATGCCACAGATGTCGCAATTTTTTAGGGAGCGTGCAATTGGCATGCTGACTGCAGGAATGTCCACCAGAGCTGTTGCCCGTGAATTGAATGCTCATTTATCTACCATAAGCCGTCTCCAAAGGTGTTTCAGAGAATTTGGCAGTACATCCAACCAGCCTCACAACCGCAGACCACGTGTGACCACACCAGCCCAGGACCTCCACATCCAGCATCTTCACCTCCAAGATCGTCTTGAGACCAGCCAGCCGGACAGCTGCTGCAACAATCGGTTTGCATAACCAAAGAATTTCTTCACAAACTGTCAGAAACCATCTCAGGGAAGCTCATCTGCATGCTCGCCATCCTCATCGGGGTCTCGACCTGACTGCAGTTTTGACTCTACTCCCGCAAAAAAGCTGCATAGCGAGCCAGCCAGGAGTCGAACCTAGAATCTTCTGATCCGTAGTCAGACGCGTTATCCATTGCGCCACTGGCCCACGGGTCGGTTGGGCTTGTGTTTGCGCCAGTCTTGTCCGTTTCGGACGTGGCAGCGGTCTGTATTTTTATTTGCTTCATCTCATGCTATCAAGAGGCCACCAAGCAAACATCCCTTCCCTGGTGTTCTAGTGGTTAGGATTCGGCGCTCTCACCGCCGCGGCCCGGGTTCGATTCCCGGTCTGGGAACGTCCTTTTGCCCTCCGACGTCGTACCGTGAAATCAAGCTCTAGTTGTTCAGTGAGAAGCCAGGCCCAAAAAACTGCTGGGCGCCTTAAAAAAACAGTCCTTCGAGCCGGAATCGAACCAGCGAGCTAAGGATTGCCAAAAATTCCCCTACAGTCCTCCGCTCTACCAGCTGAGCGATCGAAGGGGCGACGTTCCAGAGCATAATTCTGTAGCTCGACTGCTTCCAAAAAAGCTGCTGCCGCTTTAAGACGCACTTAACGCCGAGCGAGGAGGAAAGCAAAGAGGAGCCTGCCTTCCCATACTTGGAGTCAAACCCAGGGCACCTGGGTGAAAAACAGGAATCCTGGCCGTTAGACCATATGGGAACTGCCGAGAATGGGGCATGGGCTTCTGGGTCACTTTCCATGTGCGTGGCTGGTGTGAGGCCAGGGTTGTGTAGCTCGACTGCTGTTAAAAAAAAGTCTTCTACTGCAGTGAGACTCGCTTGCCGTTCGAGGACGGAAGCAAAGAGGAGCCTTCCTGCCTTCCCATACCGGGAGTCGAACCCGGGCCGCCTGGGTGAAAACCAGGAATCCTGACCGCTAGACCATATGGGAACTGCTGACCATGGGCCAGCAAACAGGTAGCCCTTCCCTGCTGGTCTAGTGGTTAGGATCGGTGCTCTCACTGCCACGGGCCAGGTTCGATTCCCAGTCAGGGAACTTCCTTTTGCCCTCTGACGGCAGACCGTGAAATCAAACTCTGCTTGTTCTTTCTTCTAAGATGCGCTAGACCATATCGGAACTGCCGAGAATGGGGCATGGGCTCCTAGGTCACTTTCCATGTGAGGCCAGGGTTGTGTAACGGCCTATGGCTTTTGATGTCTGACTTTATCAAAAGGCCTATTTCTCTCAAATACTGTTAACAAATCTGTCTAAATCTGTGTTAGTGAGCACTTCTCCTTTGCCGAGATAATCCGTCCTCCTCACAGGTGTGGCATATCAAGATGATGATTAGACAGCATGATTAATGCACAGGTGTGCCTTAGGCTGGCCACAATAAAAGGCCACTCTAAAATGTGTAGTTTTATCACACAGCACAATGCCACAGATGTCGCAATTTTTTAGGGAGCGTGCAATTGGCATGCTGACTTCAGGAATGTCCACCAGAGCTGTTGCCCGTGAATTGAATGTTCATTTATCTACCATAAGCCGTCTCCAAAGGTGTTTCAGAGAATTTGGCAGTACATCCAACCAGCCTCACAACCGCAGACCACGTGTGACCACACCAGCCCAGGACCTCCACATCCAGCATCTTCACCTCCAAGATCGTCTTGAGACCAGCCAGCCGGACAGCTGCTGCAACAATCGGTTTGCATAACCAAAGAATTTCTTCACAAACTGTCAGAAACCATCTCAGGGAAGCTCATCTGCATGCTCGCCATCTTCATCGGGGTCTCGACCTGACTGCAGTTTTGACTCTACTCCCGCAAAAAAACTGCATAGCGAGCCAGCCAGGAGTCGAACCTAGAATCTTCTGATCCGTAGTCAGACGCTTTATCCATTGCGCCACTGGCCCACGGGTCGCTTGGGCTTGTGTTTGCACCAGTCTTGTCCGTTTCGGACGTGGCAGAGGTCTGTAGTTTTTATTTGCTTCATCTGATGCTATCAAGAGGCCACCAAACAAACATCCCTTCCCTGGTGGTCTAGTGGTTAGGATTCGGCGCTCTCACCGCCGCGGCCCGGGTTCGATTCCCGGTCTGGGAATGTCCTTTTGCCCTCCGACGTCGTACCGTGAAATCAAGCTCTAGTTGTTCAGTGAGAAGCCAGGCCCAAAAAACTGCTGGGCGCCTTAAAAAAACAGTCCTTCGAGCCGGAATCGAACCAGCGAGCTAAGGATTGCCAAAAAATTCCCCTACAGTCCTCCGCTCTACCAGCTGAGCGATCGAAGGGGCGACGTTCCAGAGCATAATTCTGTAGCTCGACTGCTTCCAAAAAAGCTGCTGCCGCATTAAGACGCACTTAACGCCGAGCGAGGAGGAAAGCAAAGAGGAGCCTGCCTTCCCATACTTGGAGTCAAACCCAGGGCACCTGGGTGAAAAACAGGAATCCTGGCCGTTAGACCATATGGGAACTGCCGAGAATGGGGCATGGGCTTCTGGGTCACTTTCCATGTGCGTGGCTGGTGTGAGGCCAGGGTTGTGTAGCTCGACTGCTGTTAAAAAAAAGTCTTCTACTGCAGTGAGACACGCTTGCCGTTCGAGGACGGAAGCAAAGACGAGCCTTCCTGCCTTCCCATACCGGGAGTCGAACCCGGGCCACCTGGGTGAAAACCAGGAATCCTGACCGCTAGACCATATGGGAACTGCTGACCATGGGCCAGCAAACAGGTAGCCCTTCCCTGCTGGTCTAGTGGTTAGGATCGGTGCTCTCACTGCCACGGGCCAGGTTCGATTCCCAGTCAGGGAACTTCCTTTTGCCCTCTGACGGCGGACCGTGAAATCAAACTCTGCTTGTTCTTTCTTCTAAGATGCGCTAGACCATATCGGAACTGCCGAGAATGGGGCATGGGCTCCTAGGTCACTTTCCATGTGAGGCCAGGGTTGTGTAATGGCCTATGGCTTTTGATGTCTGACTTTATCAAAAGGCCTATTTCTCTCAAATACTGTTAACAAATCTGTCTAAATCTGTGTTAGTGAGCACTTCTCCTTTGCCGAGATAATCCGTCCTCCTCACAGGTGTGGCATATCAAGATGATGATTAGACAGCATGATTAATGCACAGGTGTGCCTTAGGCTGGCCACAATAAAAGGCCACTCTAAAATGTGTAGTTTTATCACACAGCACAATGCCACAGATGTCGCAATTTTTTAGGGAGCGTGCAATTGGCATGCTGACTGCAGGAATGTCCACCAGAGCTGTTGCCCGTGAATTGAATGCTCATTTATCTACCATAAGCCGTCTCCAAAGGTGTTTCAGAGAATTTGGCAGTACATCCAACCAGCCTCACAACCGCAGACCACGTGTGACCACACCAGCCCAGGACCTCCACATCCAGCATCTTCACCTCCAAGATCGTCTTGAGACCAGCCAGCCGGACAGCTGCTGCAACAATCGGTTTGCATAACCAAAGAATTTCTTCACAAACTGTCAGAAACCATCTCAGGGAAGCTCATCTGCATGCTCGCCATCCTCATCGGGGTCTCGACCTGACTGCAGTTTTGACTCTACTCCCGCAAAAAAGCTGCATAGCGAGCCAGCCAGGAGTCGAACCTAGAATCTTCTGATCCGTAGTCAGACGCGTTATCCATTGCGCCACTGGCCCACAGGTCGCTTGGGCTTGTGTTTGCGCCAGTCTTGCCCGTTTCGGACGTGGCAGAGGTCTATATTTTTATTTGCTTCATCTCATGCTATCAAGAGGCCACCAAGCAAACATCCCTTCCCTGGTGGTCTAGTGGTTAGGATTCGGCGCTCTCACCGCCGCGGCCCGGGTTCGATTCCCGGTCTGGGAATGTCCTTTTGCCCTCCGACGTCGTACCGTGAAATCAAGCTCTAGTTGTTCAGTGAGAAGCCAGGCCCAAAAAACTGCTGGGCGCCTTAAAAAAACAGTCCTTCGAGCCGGAATCGAACCAGCGAGCTAAGGATTGCCAAAAAATTCCCCTACAGTCCTCCGCTCTACCAGCTGAGCGATCGAAGGGGCGACGTTCCAGAGCATAATTCTGTAGCTCGACTGCTTCCAAAAAAGCTGCTGCCGCATTAAGACGCACTTAACGCCGAGCGAGGAGGAAAGCAAAGAGGAGCCTGCCTTCCCATACTTGGAGTCAAACCCAGGGCACCTGGGTGAAAAACAGGAATCCTGGCCGTTAGACCATATGGGAACTGCCGAGAATGGGGCATGGGCTTCTGGGTCACTTTCCATGTGCGTGGCTGGTGTGAGGCCAGGGTTGTGTAGCTCGACTGCTGTTAAAAAAAAGTCTTCTACTGCAGTGAGACACGCTTGCCGTTCGAGGACGGAAGCAAAGACGAGCCTTCCTGCCTTCCCATACCGGGAGTCGAACCCGGGCCGCCTGGGTGAAAACCAGGAATCCTGACCGCTAGACCATATGGGAACTGCTGACCATGGGCCAGCAAACAGGTAGCCCTTCCCTGCTGGTCTAGTGGTTAGGATCGGTGCTCTCACTGCCACGGGCCAGGTTCGATTCCCAGTCAGGGAACTTCCTTTTGCCCTCTGACGGCGGACCGTGAAATCAAACTCTGCTTGTTCTTTCTTCTAAGATGCGCTAGACCATATCGGAACTGCCGAGAATGGGGCATGGGCTCCTAGGTCACTTTCCATGTGAGGCCAGGGTTGTGTAATGGCCTATGGCTTTTGATGTCTGACTTTATCAAAAGGCCTATTTCTCTCAAATACTGTTAACAAATCTGTCTAAATCTGTGTTAGTGAGCACTTCTCCTTTGCCGAGATAATCCGTCCTCCTCACAGGTGTGGCATATCAAGATGATGATTAGACAGCATGATTAATGCACAGGTGTGCCTTAGGCTGGCCACAATAAAAGGCCACTCTAAAATGTGTAGTTTTATCACACAGCACAATGCCACAGATGTCGCAATTTTTTAGGGAGCGTGCAATTGGCATGCTGACTGCAGGAATGTCCACCAGAGCTGTTGCCCGTGAATTGAATGCTCATTTATCTACCATAAGCCGTCTCCAAAGGTGTTTCAGAGAATTTGGCAGTACATCCAACCAGCCTCACAACCGCAGACCACGTGTGACCACACCAGCCCAGGACCTCCACATCCAGCATCTTCACCTCCAAGATCGTCTTGAGACCAGCCAGCCGGACAGCTGCTGCAACAATCGGTTTGCATAACCAAAGAATTTCTTCACAAACTGTCAGAAACCATCTCAGGGAAGCTCATCTGCATGCTCGCCATCCTCATCGGGGTCTCGACCTGACTGCAGTTTTGACTCTACTCCCGCAAAAAAGCTGCATAGCGAGCCAGCCAGGAGTCGAACCTAGAATCTTCTGATCCGTAGTCAGACGCGTTATCCATTGCGCCACTGGCCCACGGGTCGGTTGGGCTTGTGTTTGCGCCAGTCTTGTCCGTTTCGGACGTGGCAGCGGTCTGTATTTTTATTTGCTTCATCTCATGCTATCAAGAGGCCACCAAGCAAACATCCCTTCCCTGGTGTTCTAGTGGTTAGGATTCGGCGCTCTCACCGCCGCGGCCCGGGTTCGATTCCCGGTCTGGGAATGTCCTTTTGCCCTCCGACGTCGTACCGTGAAATCAAGCTCTAGTTGTTCAGTGAGAAGCCAGGCCCAAAAAACTGCTGGGCGCCTTAAAAAAACAGTCCTTCGAGCCGGAATCGAACCAGCGAGCTAAGGATTGCCAAAAATTCCCCTACAGTCCTCCGCTCTACCAGCTGAGCGATCGAAGGGGCGACGTTCCAGAGCATAATTCTGTAGCTCGACTGCTTCCAAAAAAGCTGCTGCCGCTTTAAGACGCACTTAACGCCGAGCGAGGAGGAAAGCAAAGAGGAGCCTGCCTTCCCATACTTGGAGTCAAACCCAGGGCACCTGGGTGAAAAACAGGAATCCTGTCCGTTAGACCATATGGGAACTGCCGAGAATGGGGCATGGGCTTCTGGGTCACTTTCCATGTGCGTGGCTGGTGTGAGGCCAGGGTTGTGTAGCTCGACTGCTGTTAAAAAAAAGTCTTCTACTGCAGTGAGACTCGCTTGCCGTTCGAGGACGGAAGCAAAGAGGAGCCTTCCTGCCTTCCCATACCGGGAGTCGAACCCGGGCCGCCTGGGTGAAAACCAGGAATCCTGACCGCTAGACCATATGGGAACTGCTGACCATGGGCCAGCAAACAGGTAGCCCTTCCCTGCTGGTCTAGTGGTTAGGATCGGTGCTCTCACTGCCACGGGCCAGGTTCGATTCCCAGTCAGGGAACTTCCTTTTGCCCTCTGACGGCGGACCGTGAAATCAAACTCTGCTTGTTCTTTCTTCTAAGATGCGCTAGACCATATCGGAACTGCCGAGAATGGGGCATGGGCTCCTAGGTCACTTTCCATGTGAGGCCAGGGTTGTGTAACGGCCTATGGCTTTTGATGTCTGACTTTATCAAAAGGCCTATTTCTCTCAAATACTGTTAACAAATCTGTCTAAATCTGTGTTAGTGAGCACTTCTCCTTTGCCGAGATAATCCGTCCTCCTCACAGGTGTGGCATATCAAGATGATGATTAGACAGCATGATTAATGCACAGGTGTGCCTTAGGCTGGCCACAATAAAAGGCCACTCTAAAATGTGTAGTTTTATCACACAGCACAATGCCACAGATGTCGCAATTTTTTAGGGAGCGTGCAATTGGCATGCTGACTGCAGGAATGTCCACCAGAGCTGTTGCCCGTGAATTGAATGCTCATTTATCTACCATAAGCCGTCTCCAAAGGTGTTTCAGAGAATTTGGCAGTACATCCAACCAGCCTCACAACCGCAGACCACGTGTGACCACACCAGCCCAGGACCTCCACATCCAGCATCTTCACCTCCAAGATCGTCTTGAGACCAGCCAGCCGGACAGCTGCTGCAACAATCGGTTTGCATAACCAAAGAATTTCTTCACAAACTGTCAGAAACCATCTCAGGGAAGCTCATCTGCATGCTCGCCATCCTCATCGGGGTCTCGACCTGACTGCAGTTTTGACTCTACTCCCGCAAAAAAGCTGCATAGCGAGCCAGCCAGGAGTCGAACCTAGAATCTTCTGATCCGTAGTCAGACGCGTTATCCATTGCGCCACTGGCCCACAGGTCGCTTGGGCTTGTGTTTGCGCCAGTCTTGCCCGTTTCGGACGTGGCAGAGGTCTATATTTTTATTTGCTTCATCTCATGCTATCAAGAGGCCACCAAGCAAACATCCCTTCCCTGGTGGTCTAGTGGTTAGGATTCGGCGCTCTCACCGCCGCGGCCCGGGTTCGATTCCCGGTCTGGGAATGACCTTTTGCCCTCCGACGTCGTACCGTGAAATCAAGCTCTAGTTGTTCAGTGAGAAGCCAGGCCCAAAAAACTGCTGGGCGCCTTAAAAAAACAGTCCTTCGAGCCGGAATCGAACCAGCGAGCTAAGGATTGCCAAAAAATTCCCCTACAGTCCTCCGCTCTACCAGCTGAGCGATCGAAGGGGCGACGTTCCAGAGCATAATTCTGTAGCTCGACTGCTTCCAAAAAAGCTGCTGCCGCATTAAGACGCACTTAACGCCGAGCGAGGAGGAAAGCAAAGAGGAGCCTGCCTTCCCATACTTGGAGTCAAACCCAGGGCACCTGGGTGAAAAACAGGAATCCTGGCCGTTAGACCATATGGGAACTGCCGAGAATGGGGCTTGGGCTTCTGGGTCACTTTCCATGTGCGTGGCTGGTGTGAGGCCAGGGTTGTGTAGCTCGACTGCTGTTAAAAAAAAGTCTTCTACTGCAGTGAGACACGCTTGCCGTTCGAGGACGGAAGCAAAGACGAGCCTTCCTGCCTTCCCATACCGGGAGTCGAACCCGGGCCGCCTGGGTGAAAACCAGGAATCCTGACCGCTAGACCATATGGGAACTGCTGACCATGGGCCAGCAAACAGGTAGCCCTTCCCTGCTGGTCTAGTGGTTAGGATCGGTGCTCTCACTGCCACGGGCCAGGTTCGATTCCCAGTCAGGGAACTTCCTTTTGCCCTCTGACGGCGGACCGTGAAATCAAACTCTGCTTGTTCTTTCTTCTAAGATGCGCTAGACCATATCGGAACTGCCGAGAATGGGGCATGGGCTCCTAGGTCACTTTCCATGTGAGGCCAGGGTTGTGTAATGGCCTATGGCTTTTGATGTCTGACTTTATCAAAAGGCCTATTTCTCTCAAATACTGTTAACAAATCTGTCTAAATCTGTGTTAGTGAGCACTTCTCCTTTGCCGAGATAATCCGTCCTCCTCACAGGTGTGGCATATCAAGATGATGATTAGACAGCATGATTAATGCACAGGTGTGCCTTAGGCTGGCCACAATAAAAGGCCACTCTAAAATGTGTAGTTTTATCACACAGCACAATGCCACAGATGTCGCAATTTTTTAGGGAGCGTGCAATTGGCATGCTGACTGCAGGAATGTCCACCAGAGCTGTTGCCCGTGAATTGAATGCTCATTTATCTACCATAAGCCGTCTCCAAAGGTGTTTCAGAGAATTTGGCAGTACATCCAACCAGCCTCACAACCGCAGACCACGTGTGACCACACCAGCCCAGGACCTCCACATCCAGCATCTTCACCTCCAAGATCGTCTTGAGACCAGCCAGCCGGACAGCTGCTGCAACAATCGGTTTGCATAACCAAAGAATTTCTTCACAAACTGTCAGAAACCATCTCAGGGAAGCTCATCTGCATGCTCGCCATCCTCATCGGGGTCTCGACCTGACTGCAGTTTTGACTCTACTCCCGCAAAAAAGCTGCATAGCGAGCCAGCCAGGAGTCGAACCTAGAATCTTCTGATCCGTAGTCAGACGCTTTATCCATTGCGCCACTGGCCCACGGGTCGCTTGGGCTTGTGTTTGCACCAGTCTTGTCCGTTTCGGACGTGGCAGAGGTCTGTAGTTTTTATTTGCTTCATCTGATGCTATCAAGAGGCCACCAAGCAAACATCCCTTCCCTGGTGGTCTAGTGGTTAGGATTCGGCGCTCTCACCGCCGCGGCCCGGGTTCGATTCCCGGTCTGGGAATGTCCTTTTGCCCTCCGACGTCGTACCGTGAAATCAAGCTCTAGTTGTTCAGTGAGAAGCCAGGCCCAAAAAACTGCTGGGCGCCTTAAAAAAACAGTCCTTCGAGCCGGAATCGAACCAGCGAGCTAAGGATTGCCAAAAAATTCCCCTACAGTCCTCCGCTCTACCAGCTGAGCGATCGAAGGGGCGACGTTCCAGAGCATAATTCTGTAGCTCGACTGCTTCCAAAAAAGCTGCTGCCGCATTAAGACGCACTTAACGCCGAGCGAGGAGGAAAGCAAAGAGGAGCCTGCCTTCCCATACTTGGAGTCAAACCCAGGGCACCTGGGTGAAAAACAGGAATCCTGGCCGTTAGACCATATGGGAACTGCCGAGAATGGGGCATGGGCTTCTGGGTCACTTTCCATGTGCGTGGCTGGTGTGAGGCCAGGGTTGTGTAGCTCGACTGCTGTTAAAAAAAAGTCTTCTACTGCAGTGAGACACGCTTGCCGTTCGAGGACGGAAGCAAAGACGAGCCTTCCTGCCTTCCCATACCGGGAGTCGAACCCGGGCCGCCTTGGTGAAAACCAGGAATCCTGACCGCTAGACCATATGGGAACTGCTGACCATGGGCCAGCAAACAGGTAGCCCTTCCCTGCTGGTCTAGTGGTTAGGATCGGTGCTCTCACTGCCACGGGCCAGGTTCGATTCCCAGTCAGGGAACTTCCTTTTGCCCTCTGACGGCGGACCGTGAAATCAAACTCTGCTTGTTCTTTCTTCTAAGATGCGCTAGACCATATCGGAACTGCCGAGAATGGGGCATGGGCTCCTAGGTCACTTTCCATGTGAGGCCAGGGTTGTGTAATGGCCTATGGCTTTTGATGTCTGACTTTATCAAAAGGCCTATTTCTCTCAAATACTGTTAACAAATCTGTCTAAATCTGTGTTAGTGAGCACTTCTCCTTTGCCGAGATAATCCGTCCTCCTCACAGGTGTGGCATATCAAGATGATGATTAGACAGCATGATTAATGCACAGGTGTGCCTTAGGCTGGCCACAATAAAAGGCCACTCTAAAATGTGTAGTTTTATCACACAGCACAATGCCACAGATGTCGCAATTTTTTAGGGAGCGTGCAATTGGCATGCTGACTGCAGGAATGTCCACCAGAGCTGTTGCCCGTGAATTGAATGCTCATTTATCTACCATAAGCCGTCTCCAAAGGTGTTTCAGAGAATTTGGCAGTACATCCAACCAGCCTCACAACCGCAGACCACGTGTGACCACACCAGCCCAGGACCTCCACATCCAG